>NC_091367.1:800401-865401 GCF_038502225.1 Cherax quadricarinatus
AGGCACCAACAACACAACACACCTGTGTTGCTCTCTCTCTCTCTCTCTCAGGCGCCAACAACACAACACACCTGTGTTGCTCTCTCTCTCTCTCAGGCGCCAACAACACAACACACCTGTGTTGCTCTCTCTCTCTCTCTCTCTCAGGCGCCAACAACACAACACACCTGTGTGTTGCTCTCTCTCTCTCTCAGGCGCCAACAACACAACACACCTGTGTTGCTCTCTCTCTCTCTCTCTCAGGCGCCAACAACACAACACACCTGTGTTGCTCTCTCTCTCTCTCAGGCGCCAACAACACAACACACCTGTGTTGCTCTCTCTCTCTCTCTCAGGCGCCAACAACACAACACACCTGTGTGTTGCTCTCTCTCTCTCTCAGGTACCAACAACACAACACACATGTGTTGCTCTCTCTCTCTCTCAGGTACCAACAACACAACACACCTGTGTGTTGCTCTCTCTCTCTCTCAGGTACCAACAACACAACACACCTGTGTTGCTCTCTCTCTCTCTCAGGTACCAACAACACAACACACCTGTGTTGCTCTCTCTCTCAGGTACCAACAACACAACACACCTGTGTTGCTCTCTCTCTCTCTCAGGCGCCAACAACACAACACACCTGTGTGTTGCTCTCTCTCTCAGGCACCAACAACACAACACACCTGTGTTGCTCTCTTTCTCTCTCAGGTACCAACAACACAACACACCTGTGTTGCTCTCTCTCTCTCAGGCACCAACAACACAACACACCTGTGTTGCTCTCTCTCTCTCAGGTACCAACAACACAACACACCTGTGTTGCTCTCTCTCTCTCTCAGGCACCAACAACACAACACACCTGTGTTGCTCTCTCTCTCTCTCTCAGGTACCAACAACACAACACACCTGTGTTGCTCTCTCTCTCTCTCTCAGGCACCAACAACACAACACACCTGTGTTGCTCTCTCTCTCTCTCTCTCAGGTACCAACAACACAACACACCTGTGTTGCTCTCTCTCTCTCTCTCTCTCTCAGGCACCAACAACACAACACACCTGTGTTGCTCTCTCTCTCTCAGGCACCAACAACACAACACACCTGTGTTGCTCTCTCTCTCTCTCTCAGGCACCAACAACACAACACACCTGTGTTGCTCTCTCTCTCTCAGGTACCAACAACACAACACACCTGTGTGTTGCTCTCTCTCTCAGGTACCAACAACACAACACACCTGTGTTGCTCTCTCTCTCTCTCTCAGGCACCAACAACACAACACACCTGTGTTGCTCTCTCTCTCTCTCTCTCTCTCTCTCTCAGGCACCAACAACACAACACACCTGTGTTGCTCTCTCTCTCTCAGGCACCAACAACACAACACACCTGTGTTGCTCTCTCTCTCTCTCTCAGGCACCAACAACACAACACACCTGTGTTGCTCTCTCTCTCTCAGGTACCAACAACACAACACACCTGTGTGTTGCTCTCTCTCTCAGGTACCAACAACACAACACACCTGTGTGTTGCTCTCTCTCTCAGGTACCAACAACACAACACACCTGTGTGTTGCTCTCTCTCTCAGGTACCAACAACACAACACACCTGTGTGTTGCTCACTCGCTCAGGCCCCAACCACACAACACACCTGTGTTGCTCTCTCTCTCTCTCTCAGGTACCAACAACACAACACACCTGTGTGTTGCTCTCTCTCTCAGGTACCAACAACACAACACACCTGTGTGTTGCTCTCTCTCAGGCACCAACAACACAACACACCTGTGTTGCTCTCTCTCTCTCTCTCTCAGGCACCAACAACACAACACACCTGTGTGTTGCTCTCTCTCTCAGGTATCAACAACACAACACACCTGTGTGTTGCTCTCTCTCTCTCAGGCACCAACAACACAACACACCTGTGTTGCTCTCTCTCTCTCTCTCAGGTACCAACAACACAACACACGTGTGTGTTGCTCTCTCTCTCAGGTACCAACAACACAACACACCTGTGTGTTGCTCTCTCTCTCAGGTACCAACAACACAACACACCTGTGTGTTGCTCTCTCTCTCTCTCAGGTACCAACAACACAACACACCTGTGTGTTGCTCTCTCTCTCAGGCACCAACACAACACAACACACCTGTGTGTTGCTCTCTCTCTCAGGCACCAACAACACAACACACCTGTGTTGCTCTCTCTCTCTCTCTCTCTCAGGTACCAACAACACAACACACCTGTGTTACTCTCTCTCTCTCTCTCAGGCACCAACAACACAACACACCTGTGTTGCTCTCTCTCTCTCAGGTACCAACAACACAACACACCTGTGTTGCTCTCTCTCTCTCAGGTACCAACAACACAACACACCTGTGTTGCTCTCTCTCTCTCTCAGGCACCAACAACACAACACACCTGTGTTGCTCTCTCTCTCTCTCAGGTACCAACAACACAACACACCTGTGTTGCTCTCTCTCTCTCTCAGGCACCAACAACAGAACACACCTGTGTTGCTCTCTCTCTCAGGTACCAACAACACAACACACCTGTGTTGCTCTCTCTCTCTCAGGCACCAACAACACAACACACCTGTGTGTTGCTCTCTCTCTCTCTCAGGTACCAACAACACAACACACCTGTGTTGCTCTCTCTCTCTCTCAGGCACCAACAACACAACACACCTGTGTTGCTCTCTCTCTCTCAGGTACCAACAACACAACACACCTGTGTTGCTCTCTCTCTCTCTCAAGTACCAACAACACAACACACCTGTGTTGCTCTCTCTCTCTCAGGTACCAACAACACAACACACCTGTGTTGCTCTCTCTCTCTCTCAGGCGCCAACAACACAACACACCTGTGTGTTGCTCTCTCTCTCTCAGGTACCAACAACACAACACACCTGTGTTGCTCTCTCTCTCTCTCAAGTACCAACAACACAACACACCTGTGTTGCTCTCTCTCTCTCAGGTACCAACAACACAACACACCTGTGTTGCTCTCTCTCTCTCAGGTACCAACAACACAACACACCTGTGTTGCTCTCTCTCTCTCAGGTACCAACAACACAACACACCTGTGTTGCTCTCTCTCTCTCTCAGGTACCAACAACACAACACACCTGTGTTGCTCTCTCTCTCTCAGGCACCAACAACACAACACACCTGTGTTGCTCTCTCTCTCTCAGGTACCAACAACACAACACACCTGTGTTGCTCTCTCTCTCTCTCAGGTACCAACAACACAACACACCTGTGTTGCTCTCTCTCTCTCTCAGGTACCAACAACACAACACACCTGTGTTGCTCTCTCTCTCAGGTACTAACAACACAACACACCTGTGTTGCTCTCTCTCTCTCTCAGGTACCAACAACACAACACACCTGTGTTGCTCTCTCTCTCTCAGGTACCAACAACACAACACACCTGTGTTGCTCTCTCTCTCTCTCAGGTACCAACAACACAACACACCTGTGTTGCTCTCTCTCTCTCAGGTACCTACAACACAACACACCTGTGTTGCTCTCTCTCTCTCTCTCAGGCACCAACAACACAACACACCTGTGTTGCTCTCTCTCTCTCAGGTACCAACAACACAACACACCTGTGTTGCTCTCTCTCTCAGGTACCAACAACACAACACACCTGTGTTGCTCTCTCTCTCTCTCAGGCACCAACAACACAACACACCTGTGTGTTTCTCTCTCTCTCTCTCAGGTACCAACAACACAACACACCTGTGTTGCTCTCTCTCTCTCTCAGGTACCAACAACACAACACACCTGTGTTGCTCTCTCTCTCAGGCACCAACAACACAACACACCTGTGTTGCTCTCTCTCTCTCTCAGGCACCAACAACACAACACACCTGTGTTGCTCTCTCTCTCTCTCTCAGGTACCAACAACACAACACACCTGTGTTGCTCTCTCTCTCTCAGGTACCAACAACACAACACACCTGTGTTGCTCTCTCTCTCAGGTACCAACAACACAACACACCTGTGTTGCTCTCTCTCTCTCAGGTACCAACAACACAACACACCTGTGTTGCTCTCTCTCTCAGGTACCAACAACACAACACACCTGTGTTGCTCTCTCTCTCTCAGGTACCAACAACACAACACACCTGTGTTGCTCTCTCTCTCTCAGGCACCAACAACACAACACACCTGTGTTGCTCTCTCTCTCTCTCTCAGGTACCAACAACACAACACACCTGTGTGTTGCTCTCTCTCTCAGGTACCAACAACACAACACACCTGTGTTGCTCTCTCTCTCTCTCTCAGGTACCAACAACACAACACACCTGTGTTGCTCTCTCTCTCTCTCTCAGGTACCAACAACACAACACACCTGTGTTGCTCTCTCTCTCTCTCTCAGGTACCAACAACACAACACACCTGTGTTGCTCTCTCTCTCTCTCTCAGGTACCAACAACACAACACACCTGTGTTGCTCTCTCTCTCTCTCAGGCACCAACAACACAACACACCTGTGTGTTGCTCTCTCTCTCAGGCACCAACAACACAACACACCTGTGTTGCTCTCTCTCTCTCTCAGGCACCAACAACACAACACACCTGTGTTGCTCTCTCTCTCTCTCAGGCACCAACAACACAACACACCTGTGTTGCTCTCTCTCTCTCTCTCAGGCACCAACAACACAACACACCTGTGTTGCTCTCTCTCTCTCTCAGGCACCAACAACACAACACACCTGTGTTGCTCTCTCTCTCTCTCAGGCACCAACAACACAACACACCTGTGTTGCTCTCTCTCTCTCTCTCAGGTACCAACAACACAACACACCTGTGTTGCTCTCTCTCTCTCTCTCAGGCACCAACAACACAACACACCTGTGTTGCTCTCTCTCTCTCTCTCAGGCACCAACAACACAACACACCTGTGTTGCTCTCTCTCTCTCTCAGGCACCAACAACACAACACACCTGTGTTGCTCTCTCTCTCTCTCTCAGGCACCAACAACACAACACACCTGTGTTGCTCTCTCTCTCTCTCAGGCACCAACAACACAACACACCTGTGTTGCTCTCTCTCTCTCTCTCAGGTACCAACAACACAACACACCTGTGTTGCTCTCTCTCTCTCTCAGGTACCAACAACACAACACACCTGTGTTGCTCTCTCTCTCTCTCTCAGGCACCAACAACACACACTATAATGATTTCATATTATTATTATTATTATTATTATTATTATTATTATTATTATTATTATATTGCCGAGTTCCTTCTTTAGATATCGTGGTAAATGTTGTTTGTATTCAAGAAAGAGAGATTAGATAGAAGGAGAGGAGTCAATAATAGTAATCGATATTAATGCTAAATCCATAATGAACAAAAGCCCTAACACAAGCAACACTATGCAATGTGTTTAACATCATATACTACCACCAGCACCACCATCACACACGACTACTAGCATCATCACATACCATCATATACCACCACCACCACCATCACATACCACTACTAGCATCATCACATACCACCACCAGCACCACCATCACATACCACCACCAGCACCACCATCACATACCACCACCAGCACCACCATCACACACCACCACCGTGACATCTTCAAAGGTGTATCAAGGGTATACCACCACACACCACCATCATACATCACCAGCACAACCACCAGCACCAAACACCACACACACCGCCAGCACCACCATTATACACCACCACCACACACCCTCAGCATAACACCAGTACCACCATTATATAGCACCACAAACCACACCACCAGCACCACACAATCCGTATACACTACATCACTATATACATCATAATTTAGGTCAGCAGTCTTCCCTGGCCAGAGCAACACTTGCCTTCAGGGAGACAGTCGTGAGAAGCCAGCCAGAGTGGCTAAGGTGATTTACCTATGAAGTATGAGAAAGGAAAAGGAAAGCTGGAGAGGATGGAGAGATGGAACAAAGATGACGGAGGGAAGGAAGAAGGAAAAGATGAAGGAAGAGAGGGGCAGGGTAGGAAGAGAGGGGGAGGGAAGGAAGAGAGGGAGAGGGAAGAGAGGAAAAAGGAGGGGTGGTAGTGGAGGAAAAAGAGAGGAAGGCAGAAATAGGAGGGGGGGATGTGAAGGAAAGAGGAAAAAGAATGGGAGGGAAGGATAAAAAATAATGAAGAGAGAAGGAGGAATGGAGAGAGTGCTGGTAGACTATAAGACTCATATTTCCTAAATATTAAAAAGATTTTAACCTTTACTGATAGAAAAAGAGGAATGTCTATAAGGGATGATAATTTACTGTTTACAAAATAAAGAATCTGTAAAGTATAACTCGAGGACCAAGAGCTAGAGCTTCAATGAATTAGGAAACTGCCTCTATGTGACACCAAGAGCTACAGCTCATCCTGCACCAGCTCTCTACTCCACACTTCCCCTGGACTGAAAGTTCCGTGACCCTGCCTGTCACCCTGCAGACCCAGGTGGTGGTGAGCACTTGGATGGGTGACCATGGGTTATCAACAGTGTTACTTGTGTGGTGCACTTAGATCATCTTAAGTACTTTATAGTAAACGTCTCTTCTAGCCGTGACGTCACGAGATCCCTCGCACGTGAGCCAGAGGCTCGGCGCTCACTGTTTCCTCGCTAGGCATGGCTGACTGGACAAGGCAGGCCTGGACTCCTCTCAAGATTCTCTTAATTATACACCTCCAAAACATCCAACGTGTATATTTCTTACTCCAAATATCTCCTGACGAACCCCCACGCCTGGAAGTCAGCAGGTGCTGACATCCAGGTGGTGGCAAGCACATGGATGGGTGAGCAGGGGGGTGCAGGAGCCCACACCTAAGTGGTGGTGAGCAGGGGGGTGCAGGAGCCCACACCTAAGTGGTGGCGAGCACTTGGATGGGTGCTCATGGGTGACCAGGTGCTGTCAACTCACCTCCCTGACTCCAACCTAGAAGCCAGACCTCCCTCATCCAAACCTCAATATGCAAGCTCAAAGACATTTACCTTCTATTGGAGAGTGGGGGGGAGGGGTTATAATGGGAAGTGATGATATGGCTGTAAAAGTTATGATATGGAAGGGGGAGGGAGAGAGAGATGGATAGCGATGGGTATAGTATATGGTGACGGAAGTAGGTGGTGGTGGTCCTGGTGATGGTGGTTGCGATGGTGGTGGTAATGGTGGTAGTTATGATGGTGGTGAAGGTTACACAGAGGTACCAGACAGGACCAATCAGTAGCGATACATTACCGAGGCTGTCGACTGACAGTCGTTCTGAGAGCTGCTGAAATACTGCGTCAACCATCCATAAAAAAAAATCCATGGAGAATTTCCTAGAATTTAAAAAACACTAAACCTTCGGTTTACACACACACACACACACACACACACACACACACACACACACACACACACACACACACACACACACACACTTTTTTAAGAAGATACGAAAAGTGTGAGAGCAAAACTTCTTTCACACAAGTAATTGCAACTTCAAAAAGGCATTTCCAGTAAAAATGAAATTACATCAGAGGCGGGGAGGGGGGGAGGGGGGAGGGGGAGGGGGAGGGGAGGTGAATAAAAAAAAAGGTGACCAAGTTTCGTCAGATCTTTGCACCTTTTGGCAAAATTGGAAAGTGCAAACTGATCGGAAATTCTGAATGGGGGGGGGGGGAGGTGGAGGGGAAAAAAGAGGGGCATAGAGGACGCAAGTAGACAAAAGATAGGGGATAGAAATCAAGTGGAAAAAAATAAATCATCCACAATACCGCGGGTGGAACACGAATTAACTGTGTGGAGTGGAATCCCCGGGCGACATTTCGCCCCGTTCTCGACCAGGACGGATTCAGGATTGATGGAAACGTCACCTGTATCCTCTTCGAACTATGGCTTAACTACGAAAAGAATACAACGTGGGTATGACGTAACAGATGTTTTAAAGTGAATAAGATACTTAAAAGACGACGTTTTTTAAGACGGAAAAAAGATGTTTTAGAATAAGACGTAAAAAATTTTTTACAATAAGACGTAAAAAAGACGTTCTGAAATAAGACGTAAAAAAAGACATTTTAGATTTAATAAGACGTTTTAGAATAAGAAGCGTTGATCATATTATTATTTTATATTGATGAGGCATCAGGTAAATTCGTAGAGGGCGGGGCGGGGGGGGGAGGTAATCAGGTTAGATCCGAGGAAGTGGAGGGTAGCTCTCATTATTTGGATCAAGAGCCAGGCATTTTATGCTAAAGAAAATTGGATACATCAGCATCGTGCTGCCGATTCTTTATTCTATATGATAGTTACTGAGTGGAACAATAGCTGCGGTCCCCATCAAGGTGCACAACGTTAGCTTTTGTTACCATTACTGTAACTGTTATATGGGAAACAGTGGTAGAGAGAGAGAGAGAGAGAGAGAGAGAGAGAGAGAGAGAGAGAGAGAGAGAGAGATAGAGAGAGAGAGAGAGAGAGAGTTAGTTTAATATGTTTATTATGCACCCCATACCCATCCTGTGGGCGGTAGTCAAAAGATTACAGAGGTACATAATTGGTCCAGGGACTGGACTCCAAAGTTTTGATAGCTGAGCAAGTTACAAAGGTAATGAACTAGATCTGGTCATAATCATGACCAAGTTACAAAGGTAATGAGCTCCAGGTAGAGCTGGTCACACTCATGAATAATTGCAAAGGTAATGAATCATAAACACATTAATCATGAGAATTTACAAAGGTAATGAGCTCCAGGTAGAGCTGGTCAAAATCATGACAAGTTTCAAAGGAGAGAGAGAGAGAAAATTAAACAGCCTAATCACGTTGGGTTTTAAAAGTGTTGTCAGAGAATAGAGAGTGTGAGAGGCAAGACAAAACACACACACACACACACACACACACACACACACACACACACACACACACACACACACACACACACACACACACACACACACACTTACCTTCTTCATAATAACGTTGGTCAGACCTTTAAAGCGTCCATACTTCTCCTCCGGTGTCTGCAAGGAAACAAAAAAAAAACATCAGAACAAACGACAAGAAAAATTCCATCCTTACCATCTACAACACTTCGCGTCCTACAAAAACATAAACTCAGAGAAATATAACATATAAACCAGCAAAGTCACCCTTGCTAGAGGTATATAAAACACCATTTGCAAATTTTTCCCGTGTATCCTACCGGGCTGATTTTCATGCTTATTTTGGTATCATCTGCAAATGATGGAAACTGAAAAACAGTAAAGGCTCCAGGGTCGTGCCCTGGGGTACCGAGCTTTCAACTTTGCAAAATGTGGATAAATGTTTCAGAGGCCTGGGCAAGGAGTAGGCTGGAGTAATCGTCTTCCGACAAGGCGTCCCCTGTGGAGAAACTACTACTTGGACTAGCAGACATTGCAGGGATAGGCTGAGCACTCAAAGCAGTCTGAGCGTCCTCGGACACTTGAGGCAATACACTATTTTGCATATCTGAAGGTGTAGGTGGAACACAGATGGGAGTGACAGAGTTACCAGTGCCTGACCAGGTGAGAAGATGGGTATAACGAACTTATTGTCCCATCGTATTCCACTTGAACCTGGTATTAGACCTATCTATATACCTGCGTACAGAATGCCTCATTCCCAAGTTGCTGTCGCAGAGGAACTGATCAATCAGATGCTCGATGATGGAGTTATTGCACATAGAAATTCACCCTGGAATGCACCCTTGATCCTAGTGCCTAAGAAGGACGGTACTTGGCGCCCGGTAATTGACTTCAGGAAGTTAAATGCGAAAACTATTCCAGATCGCTTCCCACTTCCTGTACTTGGTGATCTTTTACGCAATATCAGAGATAAAGTCTTCTCGACCCTGGACTTGTTACAAGGCGTTTTGGCAAGTCCCTCTTCACGAGGACAGCCAAGAGTTAACTGCATTCTCTACTCCCACAGGTCATTATCACTTCCTTTGAATGGCTTTTGGATTACGATCTTCTCCTATCACGTTCTCTAGACTCATGACCAATATCTTTAGAGGTCTAATAGGTAAAGCACTTATGGTGTACTTAGACGACGTAATCGTCATGTCCGAAGATGTGGATACACACCTGAAAAGACTTGAGATAGTACTTGGTAAGCTTGAAGAAGTAAATTTAAAGATCAAACTGTCGAAATGTCATTTTTTCAGATCAGAAATTAAGTTTCTGGGTCACGTAGTCACTCCTAGAGGGGTTACGACTGATCAAAGTAATGGCAGTACTAAATTTTCCAACTCCCAAAACTGCTGATGCTGTAAGATCCTTTGTGGGTCTAGCAGGTTTCTACAGATCTTTCATTGCAAATTTTTCTTCAATAGCAGCTCCTCTAACTGAATTGCTTAAGAAAGATGCTCCTTTTGTTTGGACCTTCCGTCAAGAAAGAGCATTCCAGACACTAAAAGAAAAGCTAACGTCCGCTCCTGTTTTGAAATTTCCAGATTTTTCTAAGCCCTTCTATCTGACAACGGATGCTAGTTCAATTGGCATAGGTGCCGTACTAGCTCAGAAGACTGATGGCAAGTACAACGCAGTTGCATTTGCTAGCCGAGTCCTTACGAAGGCTGAACGTAATTATACAGTAACGGAGCAAGAAGCTTTAGCAATAGTATGGTCTTTAAAGCACTTCCGAGACATTATTTACCAGTACCCTGTTCATGTCTTGACAGACCATGCACCACTGATACCTTTATTCCAGAATAAACAACCTACTGGAAGGTTAGCCAGATGGACCTTGACTATCCAAGAGTTCAATCCCACCGCTGCCACCAATTGTCGTAGGGGTTCTTAAAAGGAGATATTGAGGGTTGAAGATAGACACACTTGTTGGATGGTAACGCTATAATGTCAGACTGTGGTAATGGGAGATGGAGCCCAACCTGCCGTGTCACTGCCTGGATGTCTATCTGCCGACTGAGAAGGAGGCAGAGGTACATACGTACACGTGCATCCCGTGACGTCACACAGTCACTCGGCCTAGGGATCTTCTATGTAAACACATGGATGATACTATAATGCTCAGCTAATCTATACAACACATGTAAGGGGATTCAGCAACTATGCTGACACGTTGACCCCCGGAAAACCTCCAGGTAGGTCGAGGATGCTGAATTAAGACAATGGTGCAACACTTCGGTATCTTTATCGAGGGAACATTTCGCCAACTAGTAGCTTAGTCAGTCTAGTCAAGAGGTGGTCAGGCCCTCAAAACCTCGGTAATGCTTAAAAATGAATGTCTTGCAAGGAATATTAACTGCATTAAAGTGACAGCCAAGAGTATAAAAAATTTGTGGAGAGCGTGAAGGAGCAGTGAGTGTGAAGCATGCAAGGTGAAGATGAACCTACCACTTGAATTAATAAATACAGAAACACATTTATCTTGGATAAATGAATGATTCTGAACACGTGCTTACGTACATTATATAATGATTAAATAATAAATGGTGAAGAGAGAGAGAGAGAGAGAGAAACAGTGCTGTGAAAATGGTGGATAGACACGTGGCTTGTAGGTGTTATACATATATATATCAATAACAGCACTGCGCTAGCCAAGGATTCGAACCCATGTTGTACTGGCCTGCCTCATGGTAAGCGAGAACCACATGACGCTTTAAACCACAGGGTAAGGTTGGGTGGTCCTGTGGTTTAAAGCGTCATGTGGTTCTCGCTTACCATGATGCAGGCCAGTATAACATGGGTTCGAATCCTTGGCTAGCGCAGTGTTATTGATATATATATATATATATATATATATATATATATATATATATATATATATATATATATATATATATATATATACATATATATGTATACAGCTGTGTAAAGTATATAAATCATACCGTATTACTGAAAGAACATAAGCTACACACACACACACATCACCACCACCGACCGACCACCTGTATCAACACTTGTAGTCAGACCCCCGACATATTTTCCGTAAGAGATATATGTACACTTGAACTCTATAGTGATTACAGTCGTTATATTTTAATGGTTACATCTGAAGGATAATATGTAAATGGTTATATCTCGTAAACTTACACGAATTATAAATCATTTACCGTGATTTTTTTTTTTAGTTCAGTGGATACACATATTAAACTTGTAATGTGGTTAAAATACCTGCACAATACGTCTATGTTATACTTAGCGTATATACTTACGGTTATGAGTATATTGGTTATATTACAGTCATACGCATGGGGAGCGCTAAATCCGTAGGGGACATACAATGCCTGGGAAAACAAGAGGTAATCAGATTTGATCGAATGCCTTGGATCAGAAGCCCTTCCCTGGGGAAATGGTAGCAACTATGGTATGGTAGGCAGTGATTGAAATGAAAGGGACTTTTAATGGTAGTGTCCATGGTAGCCATCAATGGGAGGGCAGATGTGCCTTGATGCTGGTCAGGGGGCTCTACATTCGAGGAATTGGAGTCCCTCTTAGGATATATCTGATTGCTTTCTACTGGGTTATATCTGATTGCTTTCCACTGGGTTATATCTGATTGCTTTCCACTGGGTTATACCTGATTGCCTTTCTAATTTCCCTATATGCTGCGTGGCCCGTACAGGCTTAGCGCTTCCCTATGGTAGTAATGGTAGCTTACCAGTCTGGTGGTACATCGAAGGGAGGGGTACCATATGACGTCCATGGGAGCATCATGTGTCCACTCCCACGTGCTCTCTCTCCCACACACGCCCACTGTCTTCTTTCACTCTCCCCACGCCCACACACCGCCTTTTACCGCCACGGGCGGGTGTTTACGCAAGTGGGCGTGGAATACACGTCATTTGAACGCTCACACTTGTATCCCCGTCTACGCATTTGGATGTGTTGAACAGGTGGGCGCAAGCTATGCTTCACTGCTAGTTTGTGTAAGGCACAGTCCTGGTATAGATTTTTCTCTGTCAAGTGGATAGGGAACGATGGAGAGGGATGAAGTGGATAAAGGGGTAGACATTAAGTGGATACAAGCACACACACACACACACACACACACACACACACGTACGTGTGTGTGTGTGTGTGTGTGTGTGTTTTAGTTGCCATTTTGTCGAAGGCGCTCGTCACTAAGACACTTGGCCTGGTTTGTGTGCGATAAGGTACGATAAAGCTCCTGGCGGGCCAGGAGCTGCAAATCGACCGCTGCAACTATGAGTACACACACACACACACACACACACACACACACACACACACACACAATGCCACTAAACACTTATTACTGGTGTTCAAAACATTTTTGCAAACGAACATTTACAACCAAGACGTGGTCTTTTTCCTCCTACGTTCAGGTGAAGTTTCCCCAAGTTCAGGCGAAGTTTTTACAAGTTCAGGCGAAGTTTTTACAAGTTCAGGCGAAGTTTTTACAAGTTCAGGCGAAGTTTTTACAAGTTCAGGTGAAGTTTTTACAAGTTCAGGCGAAGTTTTTACAAGTTCAGGTGAAGTTTTTACAAGTTCAGGCGAAGTTTTTACAAGTTCAGGTGAAGTTTTTACAAGTTCAGGTGAAGTTTTTACAAGTTCAGGCGAAGTTTTTACAAGTTCAGGCGAAGTTTTTACAAGTTCAGGCGAAGTTTTTACAAGTTCAGGTGAAGTTTCCCCAAGTTCAGGCGAAGTTTTTACAAGTTCAGGCGAAGTTTTTACAAGTTCAGGCGAAGTTTTTACAAGTTCAGGCGAAGTTTTTACAAGTTCAGGTGAAGTTTTTACAATGTTAAGTAAAAGGACACAAGTGCAACTAATGTGACATTTTATTGTGGCAACGTTTCGCTCTACAGGAACTTTGTCAAGCTCCTGGAGAGCGAAACGTTGCCACAATAAAATGTCACATTAGTTGCACTTGTGTCCTTTTACTTTACATATTGTCGGTAATTCTACCAACTTTATTACAAGTTTTCCCAAGTTCAGATTAACTTTCAAAAAATAAGAGGTTTTCCTACTGACTTGTTACTTTTCTCAAACTTACAACATTTCTCCCAACATACAACATTTCTCCCAACATACAACATTTCTCCCAACATACAACATTTCTCCCAACATACAACATTTCTCCCAACATACAACATTTCTCCCAAACTTACAACATTTCTCCCAACATACAACATTTCTCCCAACATACAGCATTTCTCCCAAACTTACAACATTTCTCCAAACTTACAACATTTCTCCCAACATACAACATTTCTCCCAAACTTACAATATTTCTCCCAACATACAACATTTCTCCCAAACTTACAATATTTCTCCCAACATACAACATTTCTCCCAAACTTACAATATTTCTCCCAACATACAACATTTCTCCCAACATACAACATTTCTCCCAACATACAACATTTCTCCCAAACTTACAATATTTCTCCCAACATACAACATTTCTCCCAACATACAACATTTCTCCCAACATACAACATTTCTCCCAAACTTACAACATTTCTCCCAAACTTACAACATTTCTCCCAAACTTACAATATTTCTCCCAACATACAACATTTCTCCTAAACTTACAACATTTCTCCCAAACTTACAACATTTCTCCCAAACTTACAACATTTCACCCAAACTTACATTTTTCTCTCAAACTTACAACATTTCTCCCAACATACAACATTTCTCCCAACATACAACATTTCTCCCAAACTTACAACATTTCTCCCAAACTTACAACATTTCTCCCAACATACAACATTTCTCCCAAACTTACAACATTTCTCCCAAACTTACAACATTTCTCCCAACTTACATTTCTCTCAAACTTACAACATTTCTCCCAACATACAACATTTCTTCCCCACTCAGAGGAACCTTCTGGTCCCAACACTGGTCAACACTGGTCAACACTGGACAACACTGGTCAACACTGGTCAACACTGGTCAACACTGGTCAACACTGGACAACACTGGCCAACACAGGTCAACATTAGTCAACACTGGCCAACACTGGTCAACACTGGTCAACACTGGTCAACACTGGTCAACACAGGTCAACACTGGTCAACACAGGTCAACACTGGTCAACACTGGTCAACACTGGTCAACACTGGTCAACACTGGTCAACACTGGTCAACACTGGTCAACACTGGTCAACACTGGTCAACACTGGTCAACACTGGTCAACACTGGTCAACACTGGTCAACACTGGTCAACACTGGTCAACACTGGTCAACACTGGTCAACACTGGTCAACACTGGTCAACACTGGTCAACACTGGTCAACACTGGTCAACACTGGTCAACACTGGTCAACACTGGTCAACACTGGTCAACACTGGTCAACACTGGTCAACACTGGTCAACACTGGTCAACACTGGTCAACACTGGTCAACACAGGTCAACACTGGTCAACACTGGTCAACACTGGTCAACACTGGACAACACTGGTCAACACTGGTCAACACTGGACAACACTGGTCACCACTGATCAACACTGGTCAACACTGGACAACACTGGACAACACTGGTCAACACTGATCAACACTGGTCAACACTGATCAACACTGGACACTTCTATGGTTATATTAATCCCACGACCTTTACTTTAAGTTCTTAATTAAGCACAGATATTCTTGTTCTTTGGCTTTGTTCACGTGACATATAACGTACAGTTAGTGAACTGGGAAGGCTTTTGTTGTCGTAGCTACTACAAACACACGTGTTCTTGGATAGTTGTAGTTGCTACAAACACACACATGTTCTTGAATAGTTGCTGTCGTAGCTACTACAAACACACGTGTTCCTGAATGGCAGCAAACAAACACCCCGCTTCTCTCCCCTCGCCGTAAATTAAGAACAAACTCCTCGCAGGCAAACACCCTTACTTCATACCGTCGACATGACACATCGACAAACATCTAAGCAGCACAAGCACCTTAAAGTTAAACACACACACACACACACACACACACACACACACACACCTCACTCAAGGAAAAAGATCTTGGGGTGAGTATAATACCGAGCACATCTCCTGAGGCGCACATCAGATAACTGCTGCAGCATACGGGCGTCTGGCAAACCTGAGAATAGTGTTCCGATATCTAATTAAGGAATCGCTCAAGACACTGTACACCATATACGTCAGGCCCATATTGGAGTATGCAGCACCAATTTGGAACCCACACCTGGTCAAAAAAGTCAAGAAATTTGAGAAAGTGAAAAGGTTCACAACAAGATTAGTCTCAGAGCTACGGGGATTGTCCTACGAAGAAAGATTAAAGGAAATTGGCCTGACGACACTGGAGGACAGGAGGGTTAGGGGAGACATGATAACAACACATAAAATACTGCGAGGAATTAACAAGGTGGACAAAGACAGGATGTTCCAGAGATGGGACACAGAAACAAGGGGTCACAATTGGAAGCTGAAGACTCCTGCGAGTCAAAGGGATGTTAGGAAGTATTTCTTCAGTCATAGAGTAGTCAGGCCGTGGAATAGCCTAGAAAGTGACGTAGTGGAGGCAGGAACCATACATAGTTTTAAGACGAGGTATGACAAAGCTCATGGAGCAGGGAGAGAGAGGACCTAGTAGCAATCAGTGAAGAGACGGGGCCAGGACCTGAATCGACCCCTGCAACCACAAACAGGTAAGTACAAATAGGTGAGTATACACACACACACATACACACACACACACACACACACTTCGACCGCGTCTCCCTGCTTGAGAGAGACGCTTCTATTAATCTCTCTGCAGAAATAATTCCCTAAGGGAAACAGTGGAAAAAGTGCTTTCACCCTTTCTTAAGAAAGTGATCTTCCTTTCTTAAGTGTTTAAGAAAGTTGTCTTTTTAAGAAAATGTTTTTTTTTTTAAGAAAGTGGTCCTTCTGTAGGGAAATTGTCCTTCCTTAAGAAAGTGGTCTTTATTCCTTCTCTTTCTTATCCATGTATTTATCTTCCCATTCTTTGTTTCTTATCTCTCATTATCACGTATTTTACTATGAACCGATTTCCAGTTATCTTTCATTCTCTTCCCTAGTCTTCTTCGTTATCTTCTTTTTTCCCCTCTTCCTTCCTCCTTCCTCTTTTCTATCACCAGTCCCCCTCTTCTCCTGTCCTCTTTTCTTCCTCTTACCTCACAATTTTCCCCATTTAATCTTTTTCACTAATTCTCTCCATATTTTCTCCTCTACTTTCTGGCTTGCTTGTTCTCCCCTCTTTCATTTTCCCCTTCCCCCCCTACTTCCCCTATTTCTCATACGAAATCCACAATAAAATGGACACTGAAGGATTGAGAGGAGAAGTAAGAGGATAAGAGTGAGAGAAGAGAAGTAGGAGGTAGCAGTTGAGAGGATACGTGGTTACTGCAGTAAGAGAACACGAGTGTACCTTTAAAAAAAGGAGAGTACCTTAAAAAACGAGGGTACCTTTAAAAAAAAGGAGCATACCTTTAAAAAAAGGAAAGTACCTTAAAAAACAAGGTTACCTTTAAAAAAAGGAGCGTACCTTTAAAAAAGGAGCGTACCTTTAAAAAAAAGGAGAGTACGTTAAAAAACGAGGGTACCTTTAAAAAAAGGAGCAAACCTTTAAAAAAAGGAAAGTACCTTAAAAAACGAGGTTACCTTTAAAAAAAGAAGTGTACCTTTAAAAAAAGGAGCGTACCTTTAAAAAAAGGAGAGTACCTTAAAAAACGAGGTTACCTTTAAAAAAAGGAGCGTACCTTTAAAAAAAGGAGCATACCTTTAAAAAAAGGAAAGTACCTTAAAAAACGAGGTTACCTTTAAAAAAAGGAGCGTACCTTTAAAAAAAGGAGCATACCTTAAAAAAAAGAGGGTACCTTAAAAAAGAGCATAACTTTACAAAAAAGAGCGTACCTTTACAAAAAAGAGTGTACCTTTACAAAAAAGAGTGTACCTTTACAAAAAAGAGCGTACCTTTACAAAAAAGAGTGTACCTTTACAAAAAAGAGTGTACCTTTACAAAAAAGAGCGTACCTTTACAAAAAAGAGTGTACCTTTACAAAAAAGAGTGTACCTTTACAAAAAAGAGCGTACCTTTACAAAAAAGAGTGTACCTTTACAAAAAAGAGCGTACCTTTACAAAAAAGAGCGTACCTTTATAAAAAAGAGCGTACCTTTACAAAAATGAGTGTATATGTGAGAGAAACTGCGGATATTGTTGAAATAATACTAAGGTTATTCCTTTAAAGTCAGAATGACTCGGTTCAGGGAAAACATAATATATTGTTTGATATTATGCGTGTCTCTGAGAACACGTAAAACACACGATTAATGAACAGACGGACCCAGACACGCACGCACACACACGCACACGCACGCACGCACGCGCACACAAAGAGAGAGACACTGTCAAGACGGAGGATATTAAAACTGAAAATATAACAAAGAACGGGAAGACAAAGGAGGAGAGTGAAGAAAATTGGAACTGAAGCGAGGCCTGAACTGAATTACGAGGTGGGAAGCAGGGAGGGTTGAGGGGAAGGAAGAGCGGGGAAGGGAAGAGAGGAGAAATGAAGGTTATGAGGAAAAGAGAGAGAGAGAGAGAGAGAGAGAGAGAGAGAGAGAGAGAGAGAGAGAGAGAGAGATCCTATTGGTGCAAGTGTTCCACAAGGAACCGTGCTGGGACCATTGTTAAGGAATGTCTACTTCAACGACCTTCTTCATCTCATCCCAGAATCACATGCATATGCAGACGACTGTACACTGACATTCACTTATCCAAGAGAAGAAATGCCAGCTGCTCTAAGCTACATCAATCACCAGCTGAGAGCTATATCAGCTTGGGGAAATAGATGGCAAGTAACATTTGCACCTGAGAAAACGCAAATGATGATGGTCTCTAGGCACCATGATGGTAATGCTGGTGCAGTAGTAAGAATGAATGGGAGGGTGTTGGCATCTGGGGAAGAAGTTAATATCCTTGGGGTGAAATTTGACTCTAAACTGACCATAAAGAACCATGTTGTAAATCTTGCAAACAAGGCAGCCAGCAAGCTTACAGCACTTCGCTGTATCTCGCATCTGCTTGACAGTAGGGGTTGCAAGATTCTGTATGAGGCACAAGTACGCTCACACCTTGAGTATGCTCCACTTTCTTGGTTTGCCTGCCCCCCCCCCCTCTCATCTGCGACTGCTTGACAGAGTAGAGAACAGAGCAAGACGTCTCATCTCTCGCCTGGACCCATCCTGGATAGATCTGTCATTTCAGCAGAGCCTTCAACACAGGAGGGATGTGGGTGGCCTTACTGTTTGGTACAAGGCCAATATTGTCAAAGTACCCCACTTGGATCCACTTCGTGGACAGCGTGAAACAAGCTTTTATGCCACAAGACGGGCAGAAAGCAGCAACTTCACTCTGGCTGTACCCTTCTCCAGAACATCACTCCATCCGAGATCATATATACCCAGGATGACTCGAGTATGGAACACATTCATACAGCATAATGTCAACGAGATAAAGTCAGTTGATCAAATGAAAATGCTGGCCCACAGATGGCTCCAACTTCATCCTGTTCCCTACTTGTATGTCTCATAACAAAAATGCTTTCAAATGAGCTGATGTAGGTAACAGCTCTTAGCTTGCCAATAAAGTTAGGAATCCTTAACCTGTAAATAGCTTGTCAATAAAACTAGGGATCCTTAACCTTGTCAAACCCTGTGTAAAAAGAGAGAAAGAGAGAACAGAGAGAAAGAGAAAGAGAAAGAGAAAGAGAGAGAGAGAGAGAGAGAGAGAGAGAGAGAGAGAGAGAGAGAGAGGCTGTACCACTTGGTGTCCTGTAGCTCGACCGCTAGCGCACTCAGCTCACACTCTGAGGTTCGGAGTTTGAATCTTCCGGTACGGTTGGAAAACTTTAGGCCATGTTTCCTTAAGACACCTGCTGTCCATGTTCACCCATCAGTAAAATGTTTACCTGGGTGTTAGTCGACTGGTGTGGGTCGCATCCTGGGGACAAAACTGACCTAATTTGCCCGAAATGCTTAGCATAACAAGCGGCTTTCTATATAGTAGTATGTCATTGATGTCAGCTAGACCTGTATACCTTGTACACGTATTTGTAGATATAAAGATATTCTTATTAGTTCTAAGGCTGCCTGTCTCCCGTCTCATCTACGATTTCTGGACAGAACAGAGAACAGAGTAAGGTGACTCATCTCCCGCCTGGACCCAGCCTGGACAGATCTGTCATTCAGAGCCTTCAACACCGGAGAGATGTGGGTGGTCTTACTCTTATGTAAAACACAGACACTGTCAAGGTACTACACTTGGCTCCTCTTCACGGGCAGCGCAAACACCTTCTATACTACAAGACGGGCAGTAAACACAGGGGTCGGCGAAGTTTTTTGGGTATTACCCCAAAACAAATTTCTGTACAGCGAAATTATCCACTAGACTTGAAAGTCTCACAGAATCCGGAAAAACACAAGGAACATTCAAACTGAAATAGTTTATTGAATCCATTTTGTGTGGAGAAAAAGTCATACAAACTGCAAAGTTTGTATTATGCGCGATTACCTGGAGTTTACCTGGAGAGAGCTCCGGGGGTCAACGCCCCTGCGGCCCGGTCTGTGACCAGGCCGCCTGGTGGATCACAGCCTGATCAACCAGGCTGTTACTACTGGCTGCACACAAACCAATGTACGAGCCACAGCCCGGCTGGTCAGGAACCGACTTTAGGTGCTTGTCCAGTGCCAGCTTGAAGACTGCCAGGGGTCTGTTGGTAATCCCCCTTATGCATGCTGGGAGGCAGTTGAACAGTCTCGGGCCCCTGACACTTATCGTATGGTCTCTTAACGTGCTAGTGACACCCCTGCTTTTCATTGGGGGGATGTTGCATCGTCTGCCAAGTCTTTTGCTTTCGTAGTGAGTGATTTTCGTGTACAAGTTCGGTACTAGTCCCTCTAGGATTTTCCAGGTGTATATAATCATGTATCTCTCCCGCCTGCGTTCCAGGGAATACAGGTTCAGGAACCTCAAGCGCTCCCAGTAATTGAGGTGTTTTATCTCCGTTATGCGCGCCGTGAAGGTTCTCTGTACATTTTCTAGGTCATCAATTTCACCTGCCTTGAAAGGTGCTGTTAGTGTGCAGCAATATTCCAGCCTAGATAGAACAAGTGACCTGAAGAGTGTCATCATGGGCTTGCCCTCCCTAGTTTTGAAGGTTCTCATTATCCATCCTGTCATTTTTCTAGCAGATGCGATTGATACAATGTTATGGTCCTTGAAGGTGAGATCCTCCGACATGATCACTCCCAGGTCTTTGACGTTGGCGATAAAGCAACTTTAAAAATAAAACACGTAATTAAGAAAATTATAAAATGAAAAATAAACTGCATGAAACAAAAAGTAGTAATAGACAAATTTAATAAAAATATCATTAAGGAACTAAAGAATTTCACTGAAAATATTTTTTCACTTCAGGTTCTGAGGCAATGTTGTTGCTTCATTTTTAATACATCAAAATTGGGACTTTTTGATGTCAGAGCAATTTTGATGCTGTCTTCGGCATTCAACCAATTTCTTACCTTGGTCATCGGAAGTCTGAAACCTAATAACACAAACAATAAACTTCTACTGACTGCAGAGGCAATTATTGACAGCGAGACAGGACACTGGCAAAAGTTAGGTGATGGTGTGTCAACAATGGGAGGTGCGGTTGTCGTGCCAGCTCCCGAGTCACTGCTAACACTCGCGGTGTTGCCAGCCGCTGCAGTCCTTACCCAATTTACATCATTGCCAACTTGAGAAATGGTCCCTACAAATTAGATTTTTTATTTTATTAAGAAACTACAAATTATTTGTTTGAAAAAATATAACTTTCGTAATTTGCCTCGTTTATTAAATAATAAATTTTTGTGCAGTTTTATATACATGTTTAATGAGCCTTTATTACCCCCGAGATTTTCATTGTTACCCCAGTTGGGGTAATTTACCACAGTTGCCCGACCCCTGAACTACACTCTGGCTGTACCCTTTTTAAGAACTGTACTCACCTATTTGTACTCACCTATTTGTGGTTGCAGGGGTCGAGTCCTAGCTCCTGGCCCCGCCTCTTCACCGGTTGCTACTAGACCCTCTCTCTCCCCGCTCCATGAGCTTTATCAAACCTCGTCTTAAAACTGTGTATGGTTCCTGCCTCCACTACGTCATTTTCTAGGCTATTCCACTGCCTTACAACTCTATGACTGAAGAAATACTTCCTACTATCTCTCTGACTCATTTGTGTCTTCAACTTCCAATTGTGGCCTCTTGTTTCTGTGTCCCCTCCCTGGAACATCCTGTCCTTGTCCACCTTGTCTATTCCACGCAGTATTTTATATGTCGTTTTCATGTCTCCCCTGACCCTCCTGTCCTCCAGTGTCGTCAGGCCGATTTCCCTTAATCTTTCTTCATAGGACATTCCCCTTAGCTCTGGAACTAACCTTGTTGCAAACCTTTGTACTTTCTCTAGTTTCTTGACGTGCTTTATCAAGTGCGGGTTCCAAACAGGTGCTGCATACTCCAGTATGGGCCTGACATACACGGTGTACAGTGTCTTGAATGATTCCTTACTAAGGTGTCGGAATGCTGTTCTCAGGTTTGCCAGGCGCCCATATGCTGCAGCAGTTATCTGATTGATGTGTGCTTCCGGAGACATGCTCGGTGTTATACTCACCCCAAGATCTTTCTCCTTGAGTGAGGTTTGCAGTCTTTGGCCACCTAGCCTATAATCTGTCTGTGGTCTTCTGTGCCCTTCCCCTATCTTCATGACTTTGCATTTGGCAGGATTAAATTCGAGAAGCCATTTGCTGGACCAGGTGTCCAGTCTGTCCAGGTCTCTTTGAAGTCCTGCCTGGTCCTCATCAGATTTAATTCTCCTCATTAACTTCACATCATCTGCAAACAGGGACACTTCTGAGTCTAACCCTTCCGTCATGTCGTTCACATATACCAAAAATAGCACTGGTCCTAGGACCGACCCCTGTGGGACCCCGCTCGTCACAGGTGCCCACTGTGATACATCATTACGTACCATGACTCGTTGTTGCCTCCCTGTCAGGTATTCTCTGATCCATTGCAGTGCCCTTCCTGTTATATGTGCCTGATGCTCTAGCTTCTGCACTAATCTCTTGTGAGGAACTGTGTCAAAGGCCTTCTTGCAGTCCAAGAAGATGCAATCAACCCACCCCTCTCTCTCTTGTCTTACTTCTGTTATTTTATCATAAAACTCCAGAAGGTTTGTGACACAGGATTTGCCTTCCGTGAATCCGTGCTGGTTGGCATTTATACTCCTGTTCCGTTCCAGGTGCTCCACCACTCTCCTCCTGATAATCTTCTCCATAATTTTGCATACTATACACATCAATGACACAGGTCTATAGTTTAGTGCCTCTTTTCTGTCTCCTTTTTTGAAAATGGGAACTACATTTGCCGTCTTCCATACCTCAGGTAGTTGCCCAGTTTCCAGGGATGTGTTGAAGATTGTGGTAAGTGGTATGCACAACATATCTGCTCCCTCTCTAAGGACCCATGGAGAGATGTTGTCCGGTCCCATTGCCTTTGAGGTATTGATGTCCCTTAGCAGTTTCTTCACCTCCTCCTCATCTGTATGTATGTCGTCCAACACTTGTTGGTGTATTCCTTGTTGGTGTCCCCATCTGGTCTGTCCCCCCAGAGTCCTTCCTGTCTCTACTGTAAATACTTCCTTAAATCTCGTGTTGAGCTCCTCACATACCTCTTGATCGTTTCTTGTGAGTTCTCCACCTTCTTTCCTCAGCCTTATCACCTGGTCCTTAACTGTTGTCTTCCTCCTAATGTGGCTATACAGCAGTTTCGGGTCAGATTTGACTTTCGATGCTATGTCGTTTTCATACTGTCGCTGGGCCTCCCTCCTTATCTGCGCATACTCGTTTCTGGCTCTTCTACTAATCTCCTTGTTTTCCTGGGTCCTATGCCTTCTGTACCTTTTCCATTCCCTGTTGCACTTAGTTTTTGCCTCCCTACACCTTCGGGTAAACCAAGGACTCGTTTTGGTCTTCCTATTATTTCTGTTTCCCTTGGGAACAAAACTTTCCTCTGCCTCCTTGCACTTTGTTGCCACATATTCCATCATCTCGTTTACTGATTTTCCTACCATTTCTCTGTCCCACTGAACCTCCTGCAGGAAGTTTCTCATACCTGTGTAGTCCCCCCTTTTATAGTTTGGCCTGTCCCCTTCAGTTCCTGTTACCTTCTCCACTTGTAACTCTACTATATAGTCAAAACTCAGAACCACATGATCGCTAGCTCCAAGGGGCCTCTCGTAAGTGATGTCCTCGATGTCTGAACTGCTCAGGGTGAACACAAGATCCAGTCTTGCTGGCTCATCCTCCCCTCTCTCTCTGGTTGTGTCCCTGACATGTTGATGCATGAGGTTTTCAAGTACCACATCCATCATCTTGGCTCTCCATGTTTCGGGACCCCCATGTGGCTCCAGGTTTTCCCAGTCGATCTCCCTGTGGTTGAAATCGCCCATTACCAGTAACTTTGCTCTGCTCGAGTGAGCTCTTCTTGCCACCTCAGCCAGTGTGTCCACCATCACCCTGTTGTTTTCTGTGTGTGTGTGTGTGTGTGTGTACTCACCTATTTGTGGTTGCAGGGGTCGATGTGTGTGTGTGTGTGTGTGTGTGTGTGTGTGTGTGTGTGTGTGTGTGTGTGTGTGTGTGTGTGCACTCACCTATCTGTGCCTACCGTCTTAAGTTCGGGGAAGGGAGTGTTGAGACTCAGCTCCTGACCCCATCTCGTAAACTAGTCACCGGAGTGTCCGTGCGGTAGTAATCAACACTATAAAATTACTTTATTCTCTATATTTAAATCAAAGTATCCTTGCCAGGTGGTGTATCTGCTACTCACACCGATAATGACTCTCCAAGTAGGATTGAAACCTAATAAACCAAGCTCATTTTAAACTGTTGTCAATATAAAACGAGAACTGTAATACTCTTCCAGTCTTCCCAGGAGGTATTTCCAATCTTGCCTCCATTTGTTTCGTGTGGTCACCCTCCCGTCATCAGCAAGGCAAGTGACACTCAGGTGTTAAGCAGGAGAACCTTGCAAGAACCTCGTCTCAGAGAACGGGTTCACGTCAGAAATGAAAATGTCGCGTCCTATCCACCGAGGAAGGTTCTCATCGATTCCCAATACCATCAGCATTATCTCTTTGCATTTTTCAGAACTACGCGAGTGGTGGCATTAGATAGGTGAAGAATAGAGAGGCAAAACGCAGTGACTGGAACAATACAGACAACCTGCACATAGCAGAAACTTATGACGACGTTTCGGTCCGATTTGAAGCAGAAACTAGTCACACACTAAAATTAAAGTTGGACCGAAATGTTGTCATAGGTTGTGTGTATAGAAGTGTTTTGTTCGTCAGGAAACATGGCAGTCTCCAGACACTGAATTTTAAGTCAAATAAATAACTAAAGTGCAACGAACACTTGACAACGCTCAATAATAACCCACATGGAGACAGAAATTCGGCAGATTAATTGATCTGTATATTTCGATCCCCTGAATAGGATCCCAGAAGAGTATCGAAATATACAGATCAATTAATCCCCTAAGTTTTTGTCTTTAATTCAGATAGTGAGAGAATCAGATTCTGCTGGCAGGGTTTAACCCAATTTAAAAACGAAAGGATATAAACCTGGTTTAATCTTAGGTTATTTTAGGTTATTCTGAAGAGAAACAACTGAAGTTGTAGTGCCTATAAAGATAGTAGTGCCTACATAATTGGTAGTGCCTACTGCCACAGATGTCAGGTGACATATTCCTAACGAACAGAACAACACAATGACCCCTACCCTTTATCCTTCTCAATACCCTTCACCCCCTCCCACCTAACTGCCCTTTACCCCCCTCTCAATACCCTCACCCCCCTCCCTCAACCCTACCAGAGACGATCAATCTCACTGATAATAGTTCACCAGCCCTTGTTCCCATTTCTTAACTCGTTCATCATTCTCTCACACCCTCAACTGGAAAATCAACATTCTAAATCATTCTCTACGACGCCGCTCTCCACCTAGCAGCGTTGGGATGAGTCGGATCACAACTCCTGGTCCCGCCTCGTACCGACTGCTTTCCTCCGCAGATCGAGCGTTCCTGCTCTTGAAACTGTGTATCGTATTTGCCTACAGCACCATTCTGAGACAATTGAAGCACTTCCTAACGTCTGGATGACTTGTATGAAGTCTTGAACGTCAGGGTGACTGGAGCACAGGTTTTAGCAGTAGCACCACCACCACCACCAGCACCGCCACCACCAGCAGCAGCACCACCACCAGCAGCAGCAGCAGCACCACCACCACCAGCACCGCCAGTAGCAGAAGCATCACCACCCCTAATAATAACAGCAACAGTAGTCATGCATTCCATCTTATACCTTTATGAGTTTCGAGAGTCTTTCTACTCCAGGAACCCGACCATGGTCCAGGCTCGTCTGGTGTGGGCAAGGCTCCTCTATTCAAATCAAATATCTATTTCCCAACAGACTACAGCATTTACCTCCCTCCCCCACTCCTTGTTTCATACAGGTAGAAATCTGAATCAGTGGAGAGTGGGGAGAGAGCCTTATTCTTTACTATCCTTACCACAAACACCCGATAACAGAAGAAACTTCCAAGACGATACTAGACAGTCCTCTGTAAATAATCTTGATATTAAAAGTCTTCCCTTTTTCCAGATGAAGAAATAACAATAAGACGAATGATTGTAAATATGAAAATAATACCACAGTGAAAAATAGGAAATAAAACCTTAGCGCTTTCATGTGTCCACACACACACACACACACACACACACACACACACACGCACGCACACACACACACACACACACACACACACACACACACACACACACACACACACACACAAGAGGAACAAAAAGGCACAATACACAACCCGCACCTAGGAGAGAGGAGCTTACGACGACGTTCTGGTTCAACCTGGACCATTTACACACACATCTTCAGAGTAACAGGAAGATGAGTCAAGAGCAGCACTCAGAGGTGACAACACCTCACCTGCTTGTGTCAGGTGTTGTTACTTTCTCTGAGTCAAGTCTCACCACAATGTTTAAGAGTTACCTAATTATCCCTGTCTAATAGCATGTTTATTTTTCAACTATAATCCACTATGCCCATAATTACTATCACCTTTGAGGACAATTGTCTTATCGAGGTCTGAGCTTTGCTATGGCAAAGCTGAGGTCCGTGGTTCGATTCCTGGTAAGGGTGGAAACATCAGCACATGTTTCCTTAAGACACCTGCTGTCACTGTTCACCTATCAGTAAATAGGTACCTGGGTGTTAGCCGACTGGTGAGTGTCGCATCCGGGGGGACAAAATTAACCTATATTGTAGTATGTCATTGATGTCAGCTATGGTCTGTATAAGTTGCATCATTCGTTACCCCATAAATCCCCCTTCAACCTCCTCCCCCCCCCCCAGAAAATAGAGAGGATTTCTCTTCAATTTCCTCTATTTCCCCTAAACTCTTCCCTGTCTCCTATCAATGTTGCTACTCCCTTTACTATCATCTAACCATAATTTTCAAAGGGGTGGAGAGGTAAGCCAGCGGAAGGTCTCGGTTAGATGACCAAAAGCTCCAGCTGCGGGTCATCTGACCTGCGTCAGGAAACACTTGTTCTGTTTCCTGACCAATCTCACCTAACCCTAACCTTCAATACTAATTCTGTTTTCCTCCTTGCTACCTTGGCCTCAAACCTCGTCTCGCCCCCCTCCTCCCTTTGCCCCTTCACCCTTCGTGAGGATGAAACTATAAAGGGTGAAAATTACATTAGCATTTTTCAAGGAACCTCTCGCCTGCTCCTCTACATCACACCCTTAAACTCCCTGTGGCAATACTACGGTGATGCTGTGTGTGTGTGTGTGTGTGTGTGTGTGTGTGTGTGTGTGTGTGTGTGTGTGTGTGTGTGTGTGTGTGTGTTTGAGAGAGAAAAGAGAGAGCAATGTCTTTGGAAGACATATTTTGGGGGGAAAGTGAATCCATTTGTAATTTCTTAACTGTGCTTGCATGGGGTCAAGTCAAGGGTCCTGAACCAGCCTGTCAACTATTATCGACCGGCATGAGTTCTTGACCTCCAGGACGAGATGAAATTATTGCCGCATGTCCAAGTGTCGGGCAGAATCAACATCCATCCATTCAACTTAACAATCAATGCTCCACTTGATTACGACACCAAAATATGAGACATCGGCTCAGTTGAGATATTAATTAATGAACAAGGCACATGTCCAAGACCTGACTATATTTACTGCAGAAACGTATCGTCTGGGCAACAGGCTCTCTCAGTCTAACACTGAGGCACGAGGACGAAGGTGTCAACGGAAGAATTAAATGTAGCAGTTGAAGGAAGGTCATGCCCATAAGGTAGGCTAGATGTTAAGAACAGAGTTGTTGAGCCTGGCCCATGGTCGGCCTCCGAGAGTAGTAACACCCTCGAAACTCATCAATGGTAAGGCATGACAACCTTACCTTTGACGAGTTTCTATACCACGGGATCGTGGTATAGAAAATATCTTCTACAAGTCCACTGCTAACATGTGTTCCATTTTAGCGGCCTGGCCTAATTCCACTAGTGGGCCCCCACCCACCTATAACCACGTCTGCAACTGCTGCACCCCACCACTTTCACTGGTTCCACTATAAATGTCACCGTTCTCATGTCTATGTATACAATGTAAACACACACACACACACACACACACACACACATACACACACACACACACACATACATACACACACACACACATACACACACACACACACACACACACACACACACACACACACACACATACACACACACACACACACACACACACACACACACACACACACATACTAACGACACTCTTCAAACATTAATTAACAACAGACACAACATGGCCACATAGGCTCTACATTAATCATACAATTGAACAAAAATTCAACAAAATACAACAAACACAGACCCAACATTATTCTGCATATGTTTATCACGGACACACAAAACATGTTTTTGTTAAACATCTGTCAAAACATCGATTTTTTTACTTATTGCTATAAAAATAATAAAAATATGATAATGATTATATTCGTGGGGAAGCGCTAAATACGTAAGAGGGAGGATAGCTCCGATCCTTACTAGTACTAAGTGAACTATGAATCTCTATCCAACACCTGTTGTGTCGTATTAGACAGGTATTATACTATGACAACTGTCATCACACTATGACACAGGTGTCATCACACTATGACACAGGTGTCATCACACCATGACACAGGTGTCATCACACTATGACACAGGTGTCATCACACCATGACACAGGTGTCATCACACCATGACACAGGTGTCATCACACTATGACACAGGTGTCATCACACTATGACACAGGTGTCATCACACCATGACACAGGTGTCACCACATTATGACACAGGTGTCATCACACTATGACACAGGTGTCATCACACTATGACACAGGTGTCATCACACTATGACACAGGTGTCATCACACTATGACACAGGTGTCATCACACTATGACACAGGTGTCATCACACTATGACACAGGTGTCATCACACTATGACACAGGTGTCATCACACTATGACACAGGTGTCATCACACTATGACACAGGTGTCATCACACTATGACACAGGTGTCATCACACTATGACACAGGTGTCATCACACTATGACACAGGTGTCATCACACTATGACACAGGTGTCATCACACTGTATTTGACCCAACTAACACAATCAACTAGATTTCCATTTATATGTAAATAAACAACTTCCATGAAAGTGTGTTCTGATTGGCTGGTGCAGAGCTCAGAGTGCTGTGATTGGCAGTAGCAGTGTTGTGACTGTAGCAGTGTTGTGACTGTAGCAGTGTTGTGACTGTAGCAGTGTTGTGACTGTAGCTGTGTTGTGACTGTAGCAGTGTTGTGACTGACTGTAGCAGTGTTGTGACTGACTGTAGCAGTGTTGTGAATGTAGTAGTGTCGTGACTGTAGCCGTGTTGTGACTGTAGCAGTGTTGTGACTGTAGCAGTGATGTGACTGACTGTAGCAGTGTTGTGACTCTAGTAGTGTCGTGACTGCAGCAGTGTCGTGACTGTAGCCGTGTTGTGACTGTAGCAGTGTTGTGACTGTAGCAGTGTTGTGACTGACTGTAGCAGTGTTGTGACTGTAGCAGTGTTGTGACTAGTAGTGTTGTGACTGCAGCAGTGTTGTGACTGACTGTAGCAGTGTTGTGACTGACTGCAGCAGTGTTGTGACTGACTGCAGCAGTGTTGTGACTGTAGCAGTGTTGTGGCTGTAGCAGTATTGTGGCTGTAGCAGTGTTGTGACTGTAGCAGTGTTGTGACTGTAGCAGTGTTGTGACTGTAGCAGTGTTGTGACTAGTAGTGTTGTGACTGCAGTAGTGTTGTGACTGACTGTAGCAGTGTTGTGACTGACTGCAGCAGTGTTGTGACTGACTGCAGCAGTGTTGTGACTGTAGCAGTGTTGTGGCTGTAGCAGTATTGTGGCTGTAGCAGTATTGTAACTGACTGTAGCAGTGTTGTGACTGTAGTAGTGTTGTGACTGTAGCAGTGTTGTGACTGTAGCAGTGTTGTGACTGTAGCAGTGTTGTGACTGTAGCAGTCTTGTGACTGAATGTAGCAGTGATGTGACTGTAGCAGTGTTGTGACTGACTGTAGCAGTGTTGTGACTGTAGTAGTGTTGTGACTGTAGCAGTGTTGTGACTGAATGTAGCAGTGATGTGACTGCAGCAGTGTTGTGACTGACTGTAGCAGTGTTGTGACTGTAGTAGTGTTGTGACTGTAGCAGTGTTGTGACTGTAGCAGTGTTGTGACTTTAGCAGTGTTGTGACTGTAGCAGTGTGTGACTGTAGCAGTGTTGTGGCTGTAGCAGTGTTGTGACTGTAGCAGTGTTGTGACTGAATGTAGCAGTGATGTGACTGTAGCAGTGATGTGACTGTAGCAGTGTGTGACTGTAGCAGTGTTGTGGCTGTAGCAGTGTTGTGACTGTAGCAGTGATGTGACTGTAGCAGTGTGTGACTGTAGCAGTGTTGTGGCTGTAGCAGTATTGTGACTGTAGCAGTGTTGTGACTGAATGTAGCAGTGATGTGACTGTAGCAGTGATGTGACTGTAGCAGTGTTGTGACTGTAGCAGTGTTGTGACTGTAGTAGTGTTGTGACTGTAGCAGTGTGTGACTGACTGTAGCAGTGATGTGACTGTAGTAGTGTTGTGACTGACTGTAGCAGTGTTGTGACTAGCATGTGTTGTGACTGACTGTAGCAGTGTTGTGACTAGCATGTGTTGTGACTGACTGTAGCAGTGTTGTAACTGACTGTAGCAGTGTTGTGACTGCAGCAGTGTTGTGACTGTAGTGTTGTGACTGTAGCAGTGTTGTGACTGTAGTAGTGTTGTGACTGACTGTAGCAGTGTTGTGACTGACTGTAGCAGTGTTGTGACTGTAGTAGTGTTGTGACTGTAGCAGTGTTGTGACTGACTGTAGCAGTGTTGTGACTGTAGTAGTGTTGTGACTGTAGCAGTGTTGTGACTGACTGCAGCAGTGTTGTGACTGAATGTAGCAGTGATGTGACTGTAGCAGTGTTGTGACTGACTGTAGCAGTGTTGTGACTGTAGCAGTGTTGTAACTGACTGTAGCAGTGTTGTGACTGTAGCAGTGTTGTGACTGACTGTAGCAGTGTTGTGACTGTAGTAGTGTTGTGACTGTAGCAGTGTTGTGACTGACTGTAGCAGTGTTGTGACTGTAGCAGTGTTGTGACTGTAGCAGTGTTGTGACTGTAGTAGTGTTGTGACTGTAGCAGTGTTGTGACTGTAGCAGTGTTGTGACTGTAGCAGTGTTGTGACTGTAGCAGTGTTGGGACTGACTGTAGCAGTGATGTGACTGTAGCAGTGTTGTAACTGACTATAGCAGTGTTGTGACTGACTGTAGTAGTGTTGTGACTGACTGTAGTAGTGTTGTGACTGTAGCAGTGTTGTGACTGTACAGTGTTGTGACTGTAGCAGTGTTGTGACTGTAGCAGTGTTGTGACTGACTGTAGTAGTGTTGTGACTGACTGTAGTAGTGTTGTGACTGTAGCAGTGTTGTGACTGTAGCAGTGTTGTGACTGAATGTAGCAGTGTTGTGACTGTACAGTGTTGTAACTGTAGCAGTGTTGTGACTGTACAGTGTTGTGACTGACTGTAGCAGTGTTGTGACTGTAGCAATGTTGTGACTGTAGCAATGTTGTGACTGACTGTAGCAGTGTTGTGACTGACTGTAGCAGTGTTGTGACTGTAGCAGTGTTGTAACTGTAGCAATGTTGTGACTGTAGCAATGTTGTGACTGACTGTAGCAGTGTTGTGACTGACTGTAGCAGTGTTGTGACTGACTGTAGCAGTGTTGTGACTGACTGTAGCAATGTTGTGACTGACTGTAGCAATAAAGTTGAACACGTCAGATAGATAAGTCAATGACATGTAAGGTAGCAGACCAGGTAGATAGAAACTGCACCAGGAAGTTGATGAATCAAATGTGGTGCCATGAGACAGAGCTCTACAACATTACATACACAAGCTTACATACAGGGGCTTTGACTCGACCCGTGTAGGCGTACCTATGTAAGTACAAGAGCCATGACTCGACCCTTTGCAAGCACACTTTAATGCAAGAACTACGACCCCTACAAGCACACCCAGGTTAAGCAAAGGACAATGACTCGACCCCTACAAGCACACCCAGGTTAAGCACAGGACAATGACTTGACCCCTACAAGCACACCCAGGTTAAGCACAGGACAATGACTCGACCCCTACAAGCACACCCAGGTTAAGCACAGGACAATGACTTGACCCCTACAAGCACACCCAGGTTAAGCACAGGACAATGACTCGACCCCTACAAGCACACCCAGGTTAAGCACAGGACAATGACTCGACCCCTACAAGCACACCCAGGTTAAGCACAGGACAATGACTCGACCCCTACAAGCACACCCAGGTTAAGCACAGGACAATGACTCGACCCCTACAAGCACACCCAGGTTAAGCACAGGACAATGACTTGACCCCTACAAGCACACCCAGGTTAAGCACAGGACAATGACTTGACCCCTACAAGCACACCCAGGTTAAGCACAGGACAATGACTTGACCCCTACAAGCACACCCAGGTTAAGCACAGGACAATGACTTGACCCCTACGAGCACACCCAGGTTAAGCACAGGACAATGACTTGACCCCTACAAGCACACCCAGGTTAAGCACAGGACAATGACTTGACCCCTACAAGCACACACAGGTTAAGCACAGGACAATGACTTGACCCCTACAAGCACACCCAGGTTAAGCACAGGACAATGACTCGACCCCTACAAGCACACCCAGGTTAAGCACAGGACAATGACTCGACCCCTACAAGCACACCGAGGTTAAGCACAGGACAATGACTCGACCCCTACAAGCACACCCAGGTTAAGCACAGGACAATGACTCGACCCCTACAAGCACACCCAGGTTAAGCACAGGACAATGACTCGACCCCTACAAGCACACCCAGGTTAAGCACAGGACAATGACTCGACCCCTACAAGCACACCCAGGTTAAGCACAGGACAATGACTCGACCCCTACAAGCACACCCAGGTTAAGCACAGGACAATGACTCGACCCCTACAAGCACACCCAGGTTAAGCACAGGAAAATGACTCGACCCCTACAAGCACACCCAGGTTAAGCACAAGACAAGAACTACGACCCCTACAAGCACACCCAGGTTAAGCACAGGACAAGAACTACGACCCCTACAAGCACACCCAGGTTAAGCACAGGACAAGAACTACGACCCCTACAAGCACACCCAGGTTAAGCACAGGACAAGAACTACGACCCCTACAAGCACACCCAGGTTAAGCACAGGACAAGAACTACGACCCCTACAAGCACACCCAGGTTAAGCACAGGACAATGAATCGACCCCTGCAAGCACACCCAGGTTAAGCACAATGAGGACCCAAGAACTACTCGACCCCTACAAGCACACTCGGTTACACAGGACACATCGGTAACCGTGACTCACCCTACAAGCACACCAGGTTAAAAGCCAGGACAATGATGCTTTACGGCAACTGAGGTTCCCGGAAAAGTCGCTCCACAAGCACACCCGTTTAGCAGACAAGCTGATGTAAGCACACCCGGCCCGGACAAAATGGATCTCAGTACACTCAGGTTCACGGCAAGAAATAAGATTCTAGTAAGTCAGTGTCACGGCAAATATGCACCATACAAGTGGATGGGGGTTCAACGGCAGAAATTTTGCAAGTTCAGTATTGATGTGGTTCACGGCAGAAATATGCAGATTCAGTGATGGGTTCACGGCAGAAATATGCAGATTCAGTGATGGTTCACGGCAGCAATATAGCGATTCAGTGATGTGGTTCACGGCAGAAATATGCAGATTCAGTGATGTGGTTCACGGCAGAAATATGCAGATTCAGTGATGTGGTTCACGGCAGAAATATGCAGATTCAGTGATGTGGTTCACGGCAGAAATATGCAGATTCAGTGATGTGTTCACGGCAGAAATATGCAGATTCAGTGATGTGGTTCACGGTAGCAATATGCAGATTCAGTGATGTGTTCACGGCGAAAATTGCAGATTCAGTGTTGGGGGGTTCACGGCAGCAATATGCAGATTTAGTGATGGTTCACGGCGCAATATGCGATTTAGTGAGGGGTTCGGCAGCAATATGCAGATTTAGTGATGTGTTCGGCAGCAATTGCGGATTGTGAGGGGTTTCACGGCGCAATATCAGTTTTAAATGTGGTTCAGGCACAAATGGATTTGTGACCCGGAAAATTCGATTTAGTGATGTTTTCCCGGCAGCAATATCGGATTTAGTGATGGGTTCCCACGGCAGCAAATGCGACAGTGAGGGTTTCCCCGGCGAAATATGCGGATTCAGTGAGGGGCACGGCAGCAATATGCAGATTCAGTGATGTGGTTCACGGCGAAATATGCTTTGTGTTGGGGTTCCCGGCGCAATATGCAGATTCAGTGATGTGGTTCACGGCGAAATTGCGGATTCAGGAGGGTTTCACGGGTTTGGGGATTCAGTGGTGTGGTTCAGGGCGAAATAGGGGTTAGATGTTTTCCGGAAAATTGCGGATTCAGTGGTGGGTTCACGGCAGAAATAGCGTTATGATGGTTCACGGCGAAATATGGGATTCGTGATGTGGTTCACGGCGCAATATGCAGTTTCGTGATGGGTTCCCGGCAGAAATATGGGATTCAGTGATGTTTTCCCGGCGAAATATGGGGATTCAGGAGGGGGTTCCGGCGAAATATCTTTCGGATGTGGTTACGGCGAAATATGCGGATTCAGTGATGGGTTCACGGCGAAATATGCGGATTCAGTGATGTGGTTCACGGCAAAAATTGGGGATTCAGTGTGATGGTTCACGGCGAAATATGCAGATTCATGATGGGGTTCCGGCACTATCATTTCGGATGTGGTTCACGGCGAAATATGGTTTCGTGATGTGGTTCAGGGCGAAAAGGGGATTCAGTGTAAAATTTTACCAAAATATGCGGTTCAGTGATGGGTTCACGGAAAAATATGCGGATTCAGTGTGATGTGGTTCACGGCGAAATATGGGGTTTCGTGATGGGTTACGGCAGCACTATCAGTTTCAGTGATGTGGTTCAGGGAGAATATGAGTTTAGTGATGGGGTTTCCGGCGAAATATGCAGAATCAATGTGGTTCCCGCAATATCGTTTATGATGTGGTTCCGGCAGCAATATGCGGATTTAGTGATGGGGGTTTCAGGGCAAATATAGATTCGTGATGTTTTCCCGGCGAAATATGCGGATTCAGTGATGTGTTCACGGCGCAATATGCAGATTCAGTGATGTGGTTCACGGCAAAAATATGCGGATTCAGTGATGTGGTTCACGGCAGAAATATGCAGATTCAGGATGTGTTCACGGCGAAATATCAGATTCAGTGATGTTTTCCCGGCAAATATGAATTCAGTGATGTGGTTCAGGGGAAAAAGGGATTCAGTGATGTGGTTGGCAGAAATATGCAGATTCAGGATGTGGTTCAGGGCAGAAATATGGGGACAGGATGGGTTCCGCGAAATATGCGGCAGTGATGGGGTTTCAGGAAAAATACGGATTCGTGATGGGTTCCCCGCGAAATATCAGATTCAGTGAGGGTTTTCCCGGCAAAAATATGCGGATTCAGTAGTGTTCACGGCGCACTTGCAGTTTGGATGGTTCACGGTACTATGAATTGGGGAGGGTTTTCAGGGCGCAATATGAATTTAGTGATGTTTACGGCGCAATATGAATTTCAGTATGGTTCAGGCGAAATATGGTTTCGTGTGGTTCACGGCAAAATATGGGTTTCTGATGGGGCAGGGGGGGGGGCCCCATATGGTTTCACGGCAGATTATTTTTTTCAATAAAGGCAAACCCCGGGGGGTTATACAGCGCCTGGGGGTATGGAAGGCATTCAGGGTTTAAATTTTGGGGGAACGGGAGCACAGATCCATTCCCAAATCAAACCCCTCACCATAAAACCCTTTCCCTTGGGGGGGTTCACGGCAAAAGGGGACAGTGATGGGTTCACCGCGAAATATGAATTCAGTGATGGTTCCCCAAAAAAATTGATTCTATGGTTCCAGGCAGCAGATTCAGTGATTTTCAGGGCAGCAATATGCAGATTCTGAGGTTCCCCAAAAATCAGATTTGGGATGGGCCGGGCGCAATATCAGATTCAGGATGTGGCCGTGGGCAATAGGGAAAAGGGATGTTTCAGGCCAAATAGATTCAGTGATGTGGTTCACGGGCAGAAAATGGATTCAGTGATTTCCGGCAAATATGGATTGGGGTTTTCGGGCAATATGTTTCGTTGGGGTTAGGGAGCAATATGCAGTTTCTGTTTACACATACAAATGGTTTCGGGATGGTTCAGGTACAAATAAATTCGGGATGGTTCCAGGCAATATGCGGTTTTGGATTTTTCAGGTACAATATGCAGATTATGATGGTTCACGGAGAATATGCGGATTCAGTGATGTGGTTCACGGTAGAAAATTGGGATTCAGTAAAATTTTCCTGCAATATGGTTTCAGTATGGTTCACGGTAGCAAAGGGGTGTTTTTCAGGCCAATATGAGATTCGTATGGTTCAGGCGCAAATGAATTCGGGAATTTCCCGCAATATGGATTCAGTGATGTAGTTCACCAATATGCGATTCGTTGATTCAGGGGAGCCTTGCGGGCCCGAGTTCTTACTTGCTCAACTAACGCTGCTCCCAACATATTTATCACCATTACTTTTTTTATATTATTCATTTTATTATTCTTTTTTTTCCCCATTTCTGTTTTCTCTCTCTTTCTTTCTCAATTACACTGTCAGCATTTATAAAAATGAGAAACGAGGAACTCCGTCAAAGGGGAAGACAGATAAATTCCAAAACTTTCACCCTCCCCCTTATTTACGTCCTTTTATTATAGTTTTGAGAGAGAGAGAGAGAGAGAGAGAGAGAGAGAGAGAGAGAGAGAGAGAGAGAGAGAGAGAGAGAGAGAGAGAGAGAGAGAAAGAGAGAGAGAGAGAAATCTAGGAAATTGTTTAAATGAGTGAGAGAGGGAAACCCAACTTGTCAAACCGCTGACATGACCCACCTGCTGGCCCCCCACCCACCGTGGCCCACCCACCTGCTGGCCCCCCCACGGGGCACCCCCAACCTTGACATCACACCCCTCTGACACCACCCACAGGCTGGACCACCCACCGCTGACCCCACCCTTTTGCTGGTCCCACCCCCCTGTGACACCACCCATGACACCACTATTTGCGACATCACTCCCCTGTAAATACCCACCGCTTTTTTTGTTAAAAACAAGAATAAACCCCCAAAGTTTTTTCAAAAATAAAACATGACTATCCCCCGGTTGTCCCACGGAACCCAAAACCCCGGCTTGAACTTCCTTTTAAAAACGGATAACTTCCGTCAAAACTCGACTTCCACTTAAAAAATTTTTTGACTTGTAAAATCTCTACCCCAGTTAAAATTTTTGACCCCGGAAAAAAAATACCCGGTTCAAATTCGACTTTCGATTCAAAAAATCATTGATTCCCCAAAAAGAATTTAAAATTTTTACAAAATTTTCATTTCCGCAAAAATGGTTTTTATAAAAAAATCTTTTGATTTCCCGGGGGGAACAAAACCCTGACTTCCGGTAAAAAACAAGTAACCGAAATTTATCTAAAATTTTCAAGGAAAAACCCTCCCTGTTAAAACCATATGGTGTTGGGGGGGAAAGAACAGAAGAGCAAGGAGACAGGGGAGAGAGAAGAGAGAGAGAGAGAGAGAGAGAGAGAGAGAGAGAGAGAGAGAGAGAGAGAGAGGGAAGGGGGGGAGGGCAGGAGAGAAAAAAGGGGGAGAGGAAACTGGGGAGAGAGAGAATAGAGGAGGAGAGGAGGGAGAATGGGAGAGAGAGAAGGGAGGAGGGAGGGGGGAGAACTGGGGAGAGAGAATGGAGGGAGGGGAGAGGAGAACCCGGGAAAAAAAAGGGGAGGGAGGGAAAGTGGAGACCGGGGGAAAAGAATAGAGAAGGGGAGGGGAAAAGGGGGGAAAAAGAAAGAATGGAGGGGGGAGGAGAACGGGGGGAAAGAAAAATGGGGGGAGAGGGGGAGGAATAAGAAAAAATAAAAAAGGGAGAATGGGGAGAAGGGGGAAGAGGGAGAGGGTAGAGAGGACAAGAGAGGAGGAAAGAAAAGGGAAAGGGAGGGGGGGTTCCCAAAAAAGGAATGGGGGGAGGAAAAAGGGGGAATGGAAGGGGGAAGAAAAAGAGGAATGATATAAAAAGGGAAAAAAGAGAAGTATTGAGGGGGAGAGAGGAAAGAAAGTGAACAAAAGAGGGGGAAGAGGTAGCCCAAAAAGAGTAAGGGACAAAAACAGACACAAAAAGTAGTAAGGAAACAGAAAGGGGAAACTAGTAATAAAGAAAGGGGAAAACAGTAGTAAGGTAAAAAAAGGGGGAAAAAACAGTAAATTGCATAAAAGGGGGCAAAACAGAGTAACTAACATCAGCAGGGGAAAACAACGGTAAAAGAAAAGACAAAAAATAGTAAGGTAACCAGGCAAAACAGTTTGGAAACCAACGGGGGAAAAACAGAAAATTACAAAAAGGGGCAAAAAGAGTAAGGTAAAAAAGGCAAAAGAAATGATAAAAAGTGGGAAGATAATTAAGGCAACAGCAGACCCCACCACAAATCGGGACGACCTCACACAGAAAACAAGGAACTTGGATGCCGGGGAATAAAACGCAGAGGACCCCCATTTAGAGAACACAAAAAGCAGTGACATTGGGCCAGAATAATCCCGGCGGATGATGAGAACTTTAAAAAAAAGGAAGGAATGACAATGGGGATTGTTTTCACACAGACAACAGAAATTTCCAGAGCCTTTCCAGGTAGGGAAAATCAAAAGGGGAAAATATAGAGATCACCCCCCACATAGAGCTAAAAAAGATTTGACCTTTAAACCCCCAAGGTTTTTTTTAGAGGTTTTCCGGGTAATGTCTAAATATACCCGTTGGAGAAATTTCGGAGCGAGGGGAGAGATACCCCAACATGTGAGAAATAAAACCGACAAGAAGTAAAATTTTAATTTATTTATGTTTTTTCAGGGTTTATCACAAATCCGGAAAACTTGAAGACGTAGAACATGTAAAAGATGGGAATCACCCTCAACCAGAGAGGTGCCAGTTCTTCGATGCCCCTAAATTTTTGAACCCATGATGGGAAAGTCACAATAAAGATAAGATGCCATTTTTCTTTTTCCCACCTCAAACATGAAATGGAAAATACTAGGGGTAAGGTCTGGCCCAAAAATCTACATATACCATAACAACGAGGAGAGAAGGGGAGCAAAAAAAACCCTAAAACGGGGGCCCCAAAGGCAAAAAAGAGAGCACTGTATCAACATCCGTAAAGCTATTCGTCTTACCAGAGATTGTAGTGTCGAAAACAGTGTTTTTTTATTAGAGATTGGATTGGCTCCCCCAAGGCTACATCAACCGGGGCGCAGGGTATGGGCCAGCAGGCCGCCAACAGCAACAGTGACTGAACAAAATCAACGGGGGGAGGAACCTGAACGCCGAGCCAGTTGCAAGAAACCTCAAATGGGCACGGGAAGTAAAAGGGAATAAAGACAATTTTGGGGAACGGGAGAAAAACGGCAGAACATAATTTAAGCCAGGGTTTCATTAACTACCAGTACAAAAACCCAGGAAGGGGGGTTTCAACCTATGGGAGGAGTCAAGACTCCGCCGTGCGTGATCAGGGCCATTTGGGCGGGGTCAGGGGTGGTGACAATGATGCTTCAATATTTCCAGCTGCCAGCAAATTATTTTCCCAAAATGGGGAAATAAATCAAACAAAAGACCAAAAGGGATGAAAAAGTTTAAAAATATCTGATTGGTCAAAAGAGAGGAATATATAGGAAAACAAAAGAGGAGGGGGGCTTTTAAGAAATCGATATATTCAGTTAAAGATAGAAAAAAAAGGGGGAATTAAAAAAGCAAAAGAGATTAGGGGTTTAAAATTTTTAAGAGAATCAAGACAAACCCCAAAAAGGATTTTTTCAGGATACAGAAGAAGATCAGGACAAGATAGGCCCCCCAAAAAGTTTAAATCCTACTGACAGGAAAAGGAAATTTTAAAATTTTTTAAAACATACTTCCCCCAAAATTTTTTAAAAGGGGATACCACGATTTTCTGAAAAAAATTATAGAACAGGAGATAATAAACTGTAGATTGGGGTCACAAGTGACATTCCTTAGGCAAAAGATAAAAAAAACCCCCAAAAAACCCCAGGCCCATGAACGGGGAAAGGGTTCTAGGAATGTAAAGGGAGCTGACCCCTTTTTGGCTAATTTTTTCAAATATCACCAAACTGGCAGGTGCCAGAAAAGGGGAAAAGGGGAAATGGGGGATACCTTTTTTCAAAATGAAGGGCCCTTTTGTTCAACTATAGACCAATCCCTAACCTCCATAGGGGGAAAATTTATGGAATCAAAAATTTGGAGGCAGCGAGCCATTTAAAGCATAAATTAATCAACGAATTCAGATGGTTTTACAAAGGGTTTCCCTTTTACGAATTTATTAATTTTTTTACAAAGGATTTGAGGAGAGACGGGAATGAATAGATATTGTATATGGATTCAGTGGTTAAAGGGGTCCCACATCAAAACTTTGGGGAAAAAGCACATGGAATGGGGGAAATTTTCCGATAGACATGGTTGAAAAGGCAAGAGAGTTTAAAAAGGGGGAGAAATGAGTGGGGAAAACGAGGGGTTCCACAGGGGGTTGGGGCCCCGGGGTGTTCCAACTAAAAAACACAAGATGGGGGATAAAGAACATCCAAGTTTCCTGACCCCAAAAATGCGAACCCACTGACGAGGCATTGACACCCGGGAAGATTTGAAAGACTGATGAAGGGTCGGAGAAGTGGCAGATGCATTTTAATATAGAAAATGAAAGTTTAAATGTTGAAAAAATAAATCCCACATATAAACTAAATAACGTAGATTTTAAAAGTTGCGAAAGATTTAGGAGCCCGGGTTAGAGAATCTGAAACAAGAAACAGTGCATTGTTCAAAAATTTTATTAGAACCTTTGGTTTAATCAAGAAGCAAAATAATGGGAGTTCAGGTTGTTCTTAAACTTATACATCCTTGTGGCCTCATTTAGATTAGTCACAGTTTTTACCGTAAAGAAGGGATATAAATTCTCTGAAAAAGTACGGGGGAACAAGGATCCCATGTATCAAAACCCTTTCCAGAGGATAGACTTGGGTAGACTAAGGGCCCTGAATCTGACTTGAAAGACTTAGGGGAATTTATTGAGGTGTATAAATGGAAGAAGGAATAAAAAAGGGGATGGGGAAATTTTAAAAATCTAGCCTGACAGGACTGCAGCAATGGTTTTGTTGGAAAAAAGATTCAGGAAGGATAAAAAGATTGGTTTGGTAGAGTTGGGGATGGAACAAAACCCCAAGTACAGTTATAGAGGCCGAACGTTGTGTAGCTTAAAAAAAGGTTTATAAATACATGAGTGGATGTGGTGGGGGGGGTTGGGCCTGATAGCTTGTGCACCAGGGGTTTTCCGTGTCCCTTCCTTAAGTCAATGTGACCTGACCATTTGGTTGGGATTGGTTGTTTTTAGGAGACTTGGGCCGCCTGAAGTACCCTTCGCAGTGTTTCCTTCTGTTCTTATTCAGGGAAAACCACTAAGGCCTTTAATGTGAAAGAGAGGTTTAACCAGATTTTTGGAGACCAAAAGTTAGCTTTTAAAAACCGATAGACGAAAACAACACTCAAAACGAAGAATCCTGAATCATCGCTTATCTCATAACCAAAAATTTCAACCAGAACAATCCTATAACAAACTGAACCCCTAGCCAAGAAACTTTTCATCGCATCCCACAAAGAACATAGAACACCCCGAAGGTCCCACAACTTATCCAATTTCCTACCAAGCACCCAAGACTCTAACCCCACCCAGTGATCAAGAAACTTTTCCCCCTGACCCCAACATTTTGAACTACTTAAAAAACTAGACCTTCCACCCCGGTAGATTTTTGGGTGACTTGAAAACGTTGAAAGTTGTCAATAAAGGATCACATTAAACTGCATATGGTTTTTGTTTCCCCCTACCACTCTCTTTGACATTGCAGTTTCCAAAAATCAAAAAGAGATAAAACATAATCTACACCTTTGAAGATCCTGGGGGGCGGGGCCCAGCCCCAATAGTAAACACTTTACAAAAAACCAAAGGGGCCTTTTATTGTGGGAAAGCCGTTCAGAACCATTACAAAAAAATGGAACAGAGGGTATGGCCCGAGGAGGGAAAAGGGGAGGGAACGATTCACCAGGGAGTAGAGCAGTAGTGTGGTAGTAAAAGGGAACAATATAAAATTTCCCGACATGAGAAAAAAGCATTTTTGGGGAACATAAAAAAGGTTGACAAAATCCGAATGAGGGAGCTTGTTTTAGCGTCACTCTCGCTTTGGGAAATTTAAAAGGAAGGGGGTAGGTTTTGCCCGGGGATTTCGCTTCGAAAAGCGCTGTTTTTGTTTAATTGTTTCGAAACAGGGCAAAAAGGCCACACTTGGAGGAAAGTTTTTTATCACAATTTGTCTCTTTTCATCATGCGGAATTTCGGAGGGAAGTCACATCCAAACTGCTTAGTTTCTTGTTACGGATGGAGAGGTTACGGATGCGGTTGAGAAGGTCGCCTGAGTGTTTAAGATGAGCGGGGCAGTTTGGATGTGACTTCCCTCTTCACAAAAGTACCTACCAAAAAAGCCATCGAGGTTCTACGACGTAAAGTCAACCAGGACCTTAATCTTCCTTTACCTCCCGGAGATTTTGTTGACTTGATTGAACTCTGTGTTAACTTCAACTGTTTTTCCTTCAATAACAAGCTCTACAAACAAACCTACGGCATGGGAATGGGGTCCCCAATAAGTGCCGTCCTAGCCAACTTATACATGGAACACCTAGAGTCCGAACACTTCGCCAACATCATCCCTTCAAGCGTCACTTGGTTACGTTACGTGGACGATGTCCTCGTAATAACTCCAAAACGTTTTGATGTACGGGATCTTCAGGCAAGGCTCAACGCAGTTGAACCAGCGATTCAGTTTACACTAGAAGAAGAGTCCAATGACAAGCTACCTTTCCTCGACGTCCTCATTCACAAAGTAGACAACAACCTAAGATTTCAAGTTTATCGGAAACCCACCAATAAAAATGATCTCACACACTTCTATTCCAGTCAAGATACCAAGACCAAAAGAGGCATCATCATCGGGTTTTTCCTAAGAGCATACCGAATTTGTAGTCCTGAGTTTCTTGACGAAGAATGTACTTACATTCACCAAACATTCACTGAGTTACAATTTCCTTCTTTTTTCATCAAAGACTGCAAGAAAAGAGCTCTCCAGATCATCAATTCTCCACGCATCAACACCGCTCCCAACAAAGTTATAATTCTTCCCAACAGCCAGGTTGCACTAAACGTCTCAAAAGTACTTTCACAAGCTAACACCAGAGTCGCCATCGCTTCTACCACTTCAATAAAGGATCTAACCAGGACAAAACCCAAGCACCACGAACCAGTCAATGCAGGAGTTTACACTATACCCTGTGGAGGCTGTGACAAGATCTACGTAGGTGAAACAGCCAGAAACCTCGACACCCGCCTCAATGAACACATATACGCATGTAGGAACGACAACTTAAACAACGCCTGTGTACAACACCGAAATTCCACCAATCATCTTATGAAATTCAGAGACGCCCAATTAGTGATAAAAGAAACTAATTTCCGCACACGCAAGTGCCTTGAATCAGCACTGATCGCTGTTTCGAATACAATTAAACAAAACAACGGCAGCTTCACCATCTCCGAAGTCTTAGCAAGAATCCTCCTGAAAACAGTAAACCCTGCCATCACATAGTCTCTCCTGTTATACTACACAAAGCACAGAGAGTGAACACTGAAACAAGCTGCCTCATTCCAGTTTATATTTGTCCAACCTATTTTTATGTTACCCAAGTAATAGCTTTTATATCCTTTTACTCATGTACGAATTAATTGCTCTACCATATTGTATTACTTTTGTCACTACCACTACTACTACCACTAGTGAACATCGAAATGGTACCTCACTAGTTTTGCACCTCACTCTGAGCCTTTATATACCCTCTGTGTCCATGTATTGTTTGTAATGGCTTGATAAAGCTCCTGGAGAGCGAAACGTTGCCACAATAAATGTCACATTAGTTGCACTTGTGTCCTTTTACTTTACATATTGTCGGTAATTCTACCAACTTTATTACAAAAGCAAAAGACTTGGCAGGCGATACAACATACACCCCAGTGAAAAGTAGGGGCGCCATTAGTACACTAAGAGAAAATACAATAAGTGTCCGGGGCCCAAGACTGTTCAACAGCCTCCCACCAGCCATAAGGGGAATTACCAATAGACCCCTGGTTGTCTTCAAGAGGGAGCTGGACAGATACCTAAGTCAGTGCCGGATCAGCCGGGCTGTGGTTCGTACGTTGGATTACGTGCGGCTAGCAGTAACAACCTCGTTGACCAGGCCCTGATCCACCAGGCCTCGTCATGGACTGGGCCGCGGGGGTATTGATCCCTGGAATACTCTCCAGGTAGACTCAAGGTAGATATACAGTAGATCTCATTTTACATTTGCTTAAAGATTTGAAGCATTTTAAGAGACAGGTCAAGTTGGTCACATATCACCCAGTTCACTGTGATCCTGACTCAGTGTTTCTTGACGTGTTATAAAGCATTCTCTCACCAGCAAGTTCTTTATCGTCAATGTTTAAAACAAACTTTAATCTTGATATTTCTGGGGGGACCGAATTCCTTGAATTCCTCCCAGACCTCACCACCAATCTACTGTCCTTCCGCGTTCTTTCTCCGTTACTCCCACTTCCTCCAATCCTCATATCCCTTCTTCCTCTTTCTCCTTCCCTCTACCCAGTTCCTCTCTCCCTCCCTCCATCCTCTGGTGGTATTTTATTTGTTAGGAGAAATGTGAAAATTGGTGCTGACGTGGGTCTTAAGTCATGTGATGACCCACTCACTGCAGCTTATGGCTCTATGACCGAGGTCTTGTTCTGGCTTTCCGGTCTATATCCTTAAAAATTAAAGACCACACCTGAAGATTTAATGCTTGGCAATTGTTTTTACTTCACATATTAAAAAAGACACTAAAAAATAGTGACCTAGGATTTGCTCCTCTTTCTCTACCTCCTTCACTCCCTCCTTTCTTCCTTTCCTCCTTGCTCCTGGTGGCAGCGTGGTGAACACATCAAACAATACAGTAGAACACACAATTCAGGTGAGTCATAGGGATGTTAGGAGGTATTTCTTCAGCCTTAGAGTTGTCAGGAAGTATTACAATCTGGAGACTGAAGTAGTGAAGGCAGGATCGATACACAGCTTTAAGATGAGCTATGATAAGGCTTTTGGGGCAGGGAAAGAGTGCATCTAGTAGCGACCAACGAAGAGGTAGGGCCAGGAGCTATGATTCGACCCCTGCAACCGCTAATAGGTGAGTATACACACACACACACACACACACCTACCTGAGAACACTAGTATCAGTCACTGATCTGTTCACTTCAGAAAGACATATGTATAGATGGTAGTAAACGTCTACTACACGTGAGAGCCAGAATGAGGCTGAGATACCGTCATCTGTGGCCCACACATCCATCACAACCTGGCTGATCCGGCACTTACAGCGGGGAAGCTGCCCAGCCTCTTCTTAAAAACTTGTCATTGTTCCCGCAATATTTCTGATATCTGCTGGTAGTATGTTGAAGAGCCTTGGACCACGCAAGTTGACAGTGTTATTTAATTGCACATATAGCTTCCCTGCGCTTCACCTGGTTTCTTCCACACTTCTCCTAGTGTTCAGGTTAGGGACCAGATTCTAAGTATATTCAATGTACGGTACTTGAAGGATGCCTGAAGGATATTTTCAGGGGTCAACGTGCCCACGGCCCAGTCCCAGACCAAGCCTCCTGCTGGATCAAGATCTGATTAACCAAGCTGTTACAGGACACAGTATACATTATATGGTATTTCCCTTTTCACCGTTCCAGAGAGAACACTGCAGGTGGTATCTCTCTTGCCTTGAAAGTCACTGTGAGGACAAAGAAAACATTCAAATCATATGAACTCAGGAAGTGTCAAAGTCGCCATCAATGACCTTGCTTTTCTTATCCTAAAAGTTCCCAGAAAAAGCCAACCTGCCATTTTCCTGGCCTCTGGTGCATTTTCCTTATTTTGAACGTAATCCTTACGTTCTATGATAGGGTCTACGTTCGTTATGCGTTCATTCCTCTCATAACTAATCAATTGAAATATATCAAGGACGAACATCATGTTGCTTTCCTCTGCCCACTGGAAGACTTCCTTACATTTTTTTTTTCTGATTTCCACCGAGGTGACCATCAAACTCACTTTGGTACCGCTGGCAAGAGCTGGGACGCTGTGGTTAACATTGTCTCACTCTGTCATGTCCACCACAAACACTAATAATACCAAGAGATTAATATTAAACCTCATTTTTTATTTTCTAAATTACACATCTATTATACCTCTTGCTACCTCCACCTCTTAACTCTCCCCCCCCCCTCTTTCCTCTTCTTTTCCTTATCATCCCTCACCATTTCTTCCTCTTCTCCCTTTCCCATTTCTCCATTACATAACACGATTAGGAACTTTTTTACACACACACAACAATCCCCATATATATATATATATATATATATATATATATATATATATATATATATATATATATATATATATATATATATATATATATTCAACAAGTTGGTCGTCTCCCACCGAGGCAGGGTGACCCAAAAAAAGAAAGAAAATCTCCAAAAAGAAAATACTTTCATCATTCAACACTTTCACCACACTCACACATTATCACTGCTTTTGCAGAGGTGCTCAGAATACAACAGCTTAGAAGCATATACGTATAAAGATACACAACATATCCCTCCAAACTGCCAATATCCCAAACCCCTCCTTTAAAGTGCAGGCATTGTACTTCCCATTTCCAGGACTCAAGTCCGACTATAAGAAAATAACCGGTTTCCCTGATTTTTTTTTTTTTATTATCACACTGGCCGATTCCCACCAAGGCAGGGTGGCCCGAAAAAGAAAAACTTTCACCATCATTCACTCCATCACTGTCTTGCCAGAAGGGTGCTTTACACTACAGTTTTTAAACTGCAACATTAACACCCCTCCTTCAGAGTGCAGGCACTGTACTTCCCATCTCCAGGACTCAAGTCCGGCCTGCCGGTTTCCCTGAATCCCTTCATAAATGTTACTTTGCTCACACTCCAACAGCACGTCAAGTATTAAAAACCATTTGTCTCCATTCACTCCTATCAAACACGCTCACGCATGCCTGCTGGAAGTCCAAGCCCCTCGCACACAAAACCTCCTTTACCCCCTCCCTCCAACCCTTCCTAGGCCGACCCCTACCCCGCCTTCCTTCCACTACAGACTGATACACTCTTGAAGTTATTCTGTTTCGCTCCATTCTCTCTACATGTCCGAACCACCTCAACAACCCTTCCTCAGCCCTCTGGACAACAGTTTTGGTAATCCCGCACCTCCTCCTAACTTCCAAACTACGAATTCTCTGCATTATATTCACACCACACATTGCCCTCAGACATGACATCTCCACTGCCTCCAGCCTTCTCCTCGCTGCAACATTCATCACCCATGCTTCACACCCATATAAGAGCGTTGGTAAAACTATACTCTCATACATTCCCCTCTTTGCCTCCAAGGACAAAGTTCTCTGTCTCCACAGACTCCTAAGTGCACCACTCACTCTTTTTCCCTCATCAATTCTATGATTCACCTCATCTTTCATAGACCCATCCGCTGACACGTCCACTCCCAAATATCTGAATACATTCACCTCCTCCATACTCTCTCCCTCCAATCTGATATTCAATCTTTCATCACCTAATCTTTTTGTTATCCTCATAACCTTACTCTTTCCTGTATTCACCTTTAATTTTCTTCTTTTGCACACCCTACCAAATTCATCCACCAATCTCTGCAGCTTCTCTTCAGAATCTCCCAAGAGCACAGTGTCATCAGCAAAGAGCAGCTGTGACAACTCCCACCCTGTGTGTGATTCTTTATCTTTTAACTCCACGCCTCTTGCCAAGACCCTCGCATTTACTTCTCTTACAACCCCATCTATAAATTTATTAAACAACCACGGTGACATCACACATCCTTGTCTCAGGCCTACTTTTACTGGGAAAAAATTTCCCTCTTTTCTACATACTCTAACTTGAGCCTCACTATCCTCGTAAAAACTCTTCACTGCTTTCAGTAACCTACCTCCTACACCATACACTTGCAACATCTGCCACATTGCCCCCCTATCCACCCTGTCATACGCCTTTTCCAAATCCATAAATGCCACAAAGACCTCTTTAGCCTTATCTAAATACTGTTCACTTATATGTTTCACTGTAAACACCTGGTCCACACACCCCCTACCTTTCCTAAAGCCTCCTTGTTCATCTGCTATCCTATTCTCCGTCTTACTCTTAATTCTTTCAATTATAACTCTACCATACACTTTACCAGGTACACTCAACAGACTTATCCCCCTATAATTTTTGCACTCTCTTTTATCCCCTTTGCCTTTATACAAAGGAACTATGCATGCTCTCTGCCAATCCCTAGGTACCTTACCCTCTTCCATACATTTATTAAATAATTGCACCAACCACTCCAAAACTATATCCCCACCTGCTTTTAACATTTCTATCTTTATCCCATCAATCCCGGCTGCCTTACCCCCTTTCATTTTACCTACTGCCTCACGAACTTCCCCCACACTCACAACTGGCTCTTCCTCACTCCTACAAGATGTTATTCCTCCTTGCCCTATACACGAAATCACAGCTTCCCTATCTTCATCAACATTTAACAATTCCTCAAAATATTCCCTCCATCTTCCCAATACCTCTAACTCTCCATTTAATAACTCTCCTCTCCTATTTTTAACTGACAAATCCATTTGTTCTCTAGGCTTCCTTAACTTGTTAATCTCACTCCAAAACTTTTTCTTATTTTCAACAAAATTTGTTGATAACAGCTCACCCACTCTCTCATTTGCTCTCTTTTTACAGTGCTTCACCACTCTCTTAACCTCTCTCTTTTTCTCCATATACTCTTCCCTCCTTGCATCACTTCTACTTTGTAAAAACTTCTCATATGCTAACTTTTTCTCCCTTACTACTCTCTTTACATCATCATTCCACCAATCGCTCCTCTTCCCTCCTGCACCCACTTTCCTGTAACCACAAACTTCTGCTGAACACTCTAACACTACATTTTTAAACCTACCCCATTCCTCTTCGACCCCATTGCCTATGCTCTCATTAGCCCATCTATCCTCCAATAGCTGTTTGTATCTTACCCTAACTGCCTCCTCTTTTAGTTTATAAACCTTCACCTCTCTCTTCCCTGATGCTTCTATTCTCCTTGTATCCCATCTACCTTTTACTCTCAGTGTAGCTACAACTAGAAAGTGATCTGATATATCTGTGGCCCCTCGATAAACATGTACATCCTGAAGTCTACTCAACAGTCTTTTATCTACTAATACATAATCCAACAAACTACTGTCATTTCGCCCTACATCATATCGTGTATACTTATTTATCCTCTTTTTATTAAAATATGTATTACCTATAACTAAACCCCTTTCTATACAAAGTTCAATCAAAGGGCTCCCATTATCATTTACACCTGGCACCCCAAACTTACCTACCACACCCTCTCTAAAAGTTTCTCCTACTTTAGCATTCAGGTCCCCTACCACAATTACTCTCTCACTTGGTTCAAAGGCTCCTATACATTCACTTAACATCTCCCAAAATCTCTCTCTCTCCTCTGCATTCCTCTCTTCTCCAGGTGCATACACGCTTATTATGACCCACTTCTCGCATCCAACCTTTACTTTAATCCACATAATTCTTGAATTTACACATTCATATTCTCTTTTCTCCTTCCATAACTGATCATTTAACATTACTGCTACCCCTTCCTTTGCTCTAACTCTCTCAGATACTCCAGATTTAATCCCATTTATTTCCCCCCACTGAAACTCTCCTACCCCCTTCAGCTTTGTTTCGCTTAGAGCCAGGACATCCAACTTCTTTTCATTCATAACATCAGCAATCATCTGTTTCTTGTCATCCCTTCACTAAATATTACCCTGCTCACACTCCAACAGATCGTCAGGTCCCAAGTATCATTCGTCTCCATTCACTCCTATCTAACACGCTCATGCACGCTTGCTGGAAGTCCAAGCCCCTCGCCCACAAAACCTCCTTGACCCCCTCTTTCCAACCCTTTCGAGGACGACCCCTACCCCTCTTTCCTTCCCCTATAGATTTATATGCTTTCCATGTCATTCTACTTTGATCCATTCTCTCTAAATGACCAAACCACCTCAACAACCCCTCTTCTGCCCTCTGACTAATGCTTTTATTAACTCCACACCTTCTCCTAATTTCCACACTCCGAATTTTCTGCATAATATTTACACCACACATTGCCCTTAGACAGGACATCTCCACTGCCTCCAACCGTCTCCTCGCTGCTGCATCTACCACCCAAGCTTCACATCCATATAAGAGTGTTGGTACTACTATACTTTCATACATTCCCTTCTTTGCCTCCATAGATAACGTTTTTTGACTCCACATATACCTCAACGCACCACTCACCTTTTTTCCCTCATCAATTCTATGATTAACCTCATCCTTCATAAATCCATCCGCCGACACGTCAACTCCCAAGTATCTGAAAACATTCACTTCTTCCATACTCCTCCTCCCCAATTTGATATCCAATTTTTCTTTATCTAAATCATTTGATACCCTCATCACCTTACTCTTTTCTATGTTCACTTTCAACTTTCTACCTTTACACACATTCTCAAACTCATCCACTAACCTTTGCAATTTTTCTTTAGAATCTCCCATAAGCACAGTATCATCAGCAAAAAGTAACTGTGTCAATTCCCATTTTGAATTTGATTCCCCATAATTTAATCCCACCCCTCTCCCGAACACCCTAGCATTTACTTCTTTTACAACCCCATCTATAAATATATTAAACAACCATGGTAACATTACACATCCCTGTCTAAGACCTACTTTTACCAGGAAGTAGTCTCCCTCTCTTCTACACACCCTAACCTGAGCCTCACTATCCTCATAAAAGCTCTTTACAGCATTTAGTAACTTACCACATATTCCATATACTTGCAACATCTGCCACATTGCTCCTCTATCCACTCTATCATATGCCTTTTCTAAATCCATAAATGCAATAAAAACTTCCCTACCTTTATCTAAATACTGTTCACATATATGCTTCAATGTAAACACTTGATCTACACATCCCCTACCCACTCTGAAGCCTCCTTGCTCATCCGCAATTCTACATTCTGTCTTACCTCTAATTCTTTCAATTATAACTCTACCGTATACTTTTCCTGGTATACTCAGTAAACTTATTCCTCTATAATTTTTACAATCTCTTTTGTCCCCTTTCCCTTTATATAAAGGGACTATACATGCTCTCCGCCAATCCCTAGGTACCTTCCCCTCTTTCATACATTTATTAAACAAAAGTACCAACCACTCCAACACTATATCCCCCCTGTTTTTAACATTTCTGTCATGATCCCATCAGTTCCAGCTGGTTTACCCCCTTTCATTCTACGTAATGCCTCACGTACCTCCACCACACTTACATTCTGCTCTTCTTCACTCCTAAAAGATGGTATACCTCCCTGGCCAGTGCATGAAATTACCACCTCCCTTTCTTCCTCAACATTTAAAAGTTCCTCAAAATATTCTCGCCATCTACCTAATACCTCCCTCTCCCCATCTACTAACTCCCCTACTCTGTTTTTAACGGACAAATCCATACTTTCCCTAGGCTTTCTTAACTTGTTTAACTCACTCCAAAATTTTTTCTTATTTTCATTAAAATTTCTTGACAGTGCCGCTCCCATATATATATATATATATATATATATATATATATATATATATATATATATATATATATATATATATATATATATATATATTTATTTATTTATTTATTTATTTTTTATTATTATCACACTGGCCGATTCCCACCAAGGCAGGGTGGCCCGAAAAAGAAAAACTTTCACCATCATTCACTCCATCACTGTCTTGCCAGAAGGGTGCTTTACACTACAGTTTTTAAACTGCAACATTAACACCGCTCCTTCAGAGTGCAGGCACTGTACTTCCCATCTCCAGGACTCAAGTCCGGCCTGCCGGTTTCCCTGAACCCCTTCATAAATGTTACTTTGCTCACACTCCAACAGCACGTCAAGTATTATAAACCATTTGTCTACATTCACTCCTATCAAACACGCTCACGCATGCCTGCTGGAAGTCCAAGCCCCTCGCACACAAAACCTCCTTTACCCCCTCCCTCCAACCTTTCCTAGGCCGACCCCTACCCCGCCTTCCTTCCACTACAGACTGATACACTCTTGAAGTCACTCTGTTTCGCTCCATTCTCTCTACATGTCCGAACCACCTCAACAACCCTTCCTCAGCCCTCTGGACAACAGTTTTGGCAATCCCGCACCTCCTCCTAACTTCCAGCCTACGAATTTTCTGTATTATATTCACACCACACATTGCCTTCAGACATGACATCTCCACTGCCTCCAGCCTTCTCCTCGCTGCAACATTCATCATCCATGCTTCACACCCATATAAGAGCGTTGGTAAAACTATACTCTCATACATTCCCCTCTTTGCCTCCAAGGACAAAGTTCTTTGTCTCCACAGACTCCTAAGTGCACCACTCACCCTTTTCCCCTCATCAATTCTATGATTCACCTCATCTTTCATAGACCCATCCGCTGACACTCATAGACCCATCCGCTGACACGTCCACTCCCAAATATCTGAATACATTCATCTCCTCCATACTCTCTCCTCCAATCTGATATCCAATCTTTCATCACCTTATCTTTTTATCCTCATAACCTTACTCTTTCCTGTATTCACTTTTAATTTTCTTCTTTTACATACCCTACCAAATTCATCCACCAATCTCTGCAACTTCTCTTCAGAATCTCCCAAGAGCACAGTGTCATCAGCAAAGAGCAGCTGTGACAACTCCCACTTTGTGTGTGATTCTTTATCTGTTAACTCCACGCCTCTTGCCAAGACCCTCGCATTTACTTCTCTTACAACCCCATCTATAAATATATTAAACAACCACGGTGACATCACACATCCTTGTCTAAGGCCTACTTTTACTGGGAAATAATTTCCCTCTTTCCTACATACTCTAACTTGAGCCTCACTATCCTCGTAAAAACTCTTCACTGCTTTCAGTAACCTACCTCCTATACCATACACCTGCAACATCTGCCACATTGCCCCCCTATCCACCCTGTCATACGCCTTTTCCAAATCCATAAATGCCACAAAGACCTCTTTAGCCTTATCTAAATACTGTTCACTTATATGTTTCACTGTAAACACCTGGTCCACACACCCCCTACCTTTCCTAAAGCCTCCTTGTTCATCTGCTATCCTATTCTCCGTCTTACTCTTAATTCTTTCAATAATAACTCTACCATACACTTTACCAGGTATACTCAACAGACTTATCCCCCTATAATTTTTGCACTCTCTTTTGTCCCCTTTGCCTTTATATATATATATATATATATATATATATATATATATATATATATATATATATATATATAAATGATTTTCCTCAAGAATCAATAATTGGTGCGGTCAAAATGAATGCTCAAGCAGATGTTATTTCTGACGTAGATATTTTATCTACCTCTGTATAATTACTAGTAAAAATTTAGTACAATGTGTTAGATAAAAAAAGAAGCACTCAAGAGGAACCCTAAGATATTAAAGCAACGTTTCGCTCTCCAAGTGACCTAAACGTCGCTCCTGGAGAGCTCAGCTGTTATTGGTACTTTTCTCCACCTAATTTACACATTTCTCATTCACACACTGTTTCTCATTTGTATATTATCTTTCTCATTTAGATCTAGTTTATCATAATCTGTTTACACTTATCACCTTCCCCTTGCACCCTCATAGGTAAACAATGATACAACAGGTACACCATTGTACCACAAGTGAACAATGGCACCACAAGTAAACAATGGCACCACAAGTAAACAATGGCACCACAAGTAAACAATGGCACCACAAGTAAACAATGGTACCACAAGTAAACAATGGTACCACAAGTAAACAATGGTACCACACTGTTCCCTCAGGGCTCTAGGTCCTCTTACTATATAGTCAGACTTTAGTTATTCCTTTAGTGGTTGATCACAAGGTTTGTTGTAAGGGAGAGTGAGGTGGGAGAGCGGTGGGGAGAGTGGTGAACCTCCCCACACCACGGTGCAGAGATAACTGAACCTGCTATACCACTACTCCAGTTCTCTCTCTCTCTCTCTCTCTCTCTCTCTACTGACCCCTGGCAACCATCCCCCCTCCCCTTAACAACCAACCCCCTACCCTTCATTCCTTCTTTTCCTTACCTTCCCCTCTCATCCCCCATACTCCATCCCTCCACAATCCTTCAAGCTGTTCACTGACTCCCACTATGGAACTATCTTATAGAAGAGGATACGAGCTAAGGAAGAATTGTCTTCCCTTCCCTATCCACACTATCTTCCCTATCATACTACTGAAGTCTACCAGCTGAGACTGACACATTTCAACACCTTATAAGAGCATCATCCTGTGTGATGGAATATAACAGGAAAACACAGACAGCTTTTGTTCCCACTGTGTAACTATCATATAGAACAGTGTAGCAACACACTGCTGGTGTTACCACTGTGTAACTATCATATAGAACAGTGTAGCAACACACTGCTGGTGTTGCCACTGTGTAACTATCATATAGAACAGTGTAGCAACACACTGCTGGTGTTGCCACTGTGTAACTATCATATAGAACAGTGTAGCGACACACTGCTGGTGTTGCCACTGTGTAACTATCATATAGAACAGTGTAGCAACACACTGCTGGTGTTGCCACTGTGTAACTATCATATAGAACAGTGTAGCAACACACTGCTGGTGTTACCACTGTGTAACTATCATATAGAACAGTGTAGCAACACACTGATGGTGTTGCCACTGTGTAACTATCATATAGAACAGTGTAGCAACACACTGCTGGTGTTGCCACTGTGTAACTATCATATAGAACAGTGTAGCAACACACTGCTGGTGTTGCCACTGTGTAACTATCATATAGAACAGTGTAGCAACACACTGCTGGTGTTGCCACTGTGTAACTATCATATAGAACAGTGTAGTAACACACTGCTGGTGTTACCACTGTGTAACTATCATATAGAACAGTGTAGCAACACACTGCTGGTGTTACCACTGTGTAACTATCATATAGAACAGTGTAGCAACACACTGCTGGTGTTGCCACTGTGTAACTATCATATAGAACAGTGTAGCAACAAACTGCTGGTGTTGCCAATGTGTAACTATCATGTAGAACAGTGTAGCAACAAACTGTTGGTGTTGCCACTGTGTAACTATCATATAGAACAGTGTAGCAACACACTGCTGGTGTTACCACTGTGTAACTGTCATATAGAACAGTGTAGCAACACTGCTGGTGTTGCCACTGTGTAACTATCATACAGAACAGTGTAGCAACACACTGCTGGTGTTGCCACTGTGTAACTATCATATAGAACAGTGTAGCAACACACTGCTGGTGTTGCCACTGTGTAACTATCATATAGAACAGTGTAGCAACACACTGCTGGTGTTACCACTGTGTAACTATCATATAGAACTGTGTAGCAACACACTGCTGGTGTTACCACTGTGTAACAAAGAACAGGATAGCAACACACTGCTGGTGTTACCACTGTGTAACAAAGAACAGGATAGCAACACACTGCTGGTGTTCCCACTGTGTAACTATCATATAGAACAGTGTAGCAACACACTGCTGGTGTTGCCACTGTGTAACTATCATATAGAACAGTGTAGCAACACACTGCTGGTGTTGCCACTGTGTAACTATCATATAGAACAGTGTAGTAACACACTGCTGGTGTTGCCACTGTGTAACTATCATATAGAACAGTGTAGCAACACACTGCTGGTGTTACCACTGTGTAACTATCATATAGAACAGTGTAGCAACACACTGCTGGTGTTACCCCTGTGTAACTATCATATAGAACAGTGTAGCAACACACTGCTGGTGTTACCACTGTGTAACTATCATATAGAACAGTGTAGCAACACACTGCTGGTGTTGCCACTGTGTAACTATCATATAGAACAGTGTAGCAACACACTGCTGGTGTTACCACTGTGTAACTATCATATAGAACAGTGTAGCGACACACTGCTGGTGTTGCCACAGTGTAACTATCATATAGAACAGTGTAGCAACACACTGCTGGTGTTGCCACTGTGTAACTATCATATAGAACAGTGTAGCAACACACTGCTGGTGTTACCACTGTGTAACTGTCATATAGAACAGTGTAGCGACACACTGCTGGTGTTGCCACAGTGTAACTATCATATAGAACAGTGTAGCAACACACTGCTGGTGTTGCCACTGTGTAACTATCATATAGGACAGTGTAGCAACACACTGCTGGTGTTGCCACTGTGTAACTATCAAATAGAACAGGGTAGCAACACACTGCTGGTGTTACCACTGTGTAACTATCATACAGAACAGTGTAGCAACACACTGCTGGTGTTACCACTGTGTAACTATCATATAGAACAGTGTAGCAACACACTGCTGGTGTTACCACTGTGTAACTATCATACAGAACAGTGTAGCAGCACACTGCTGGTGTTACCACTGTGTAACTATCATATAGAACAGTGTAGCAACACACTGCTGGTGTTGCCACTGTGTAACTATCATATAGAACAGTGTAGCAGCACACTGCTGGTGTTACCACTGTGTAACTATCATATAGAACAGTGTAGCAACACACTGCTGGTGTTGCCACTGTGTAACTATCATATAGAACAGTGTAGCAACACACTGCTGGTGTTGCCACTGTGTAACTATCATATAGAACAGTGTAGCAACACACTGCTGGTGTTGCCACTGTGTAACTATCATATAGAACAGTGTAGTAACACACTGCTGGTGTTGCCACTGTGTAACTATCATATAGAACAGTGTAGCAACACACTGCTGGTGTTACCACTGTGTAACTATCATATAGAACAGTGTAGCAACACACTGCTGGTGTTACCACTGTGTAACTATCATATAGAACAATGTAGCAACACACTGCTGGTGTTACCACTGTGTAACTATCATATAGAACAGTGTAGCAACACACTGCTGGTGTTGCCACTGTGTAACTATCATATAGAACAGTGTAGCAACACACTGCTGGTGTTACCACTGTGTAACTATCATATAGAACAGTGTAGCAACACACTGCTGGTGTTACCACTGTGTAACTGTCATATAGAACAGTGTAGCGACACACTGCTGGTGTTGCCACAGTGTAACTATCATATAGAACAGTGTAGCGACACACTGCTGGTGTTGCCACAGTGTAACTATCATATAGAACAGTGTAGCGACACACTGCTGGTGTTGCCACTGTGTAACTATCATATAGAACAGTGTAGCAACACACTGCTGGTGTTACCACTGTGTAACTATCATATAGAACAGTGTAGCAACACACTGCTGGTGTTACTACTGTGTAACTATCATATAGAACAGTGTAGCAACACACTGCTGGTGTTGCCACAGTGTAACTATCATATAGAACAGTGTAGCAACACACTGCTGGTGTTACCACAGTGTAACTATCATATAGAACAGTGTAGCAACACACTGCTGGTGTTGCCACAGTGTATCATATAGAACAGTGTAGCAACACACTGCTGGTGTTACCACTGTGTAACTATCATATAGAACAGTGTAGCAACACACTGCTGGTGTTACCACTGTGTAACTATCATACAGAACAGTGTAGCAACACACTGCTGGTGTTACCACAGTGTAACTATCATATAGGACAGTGTAGCAACACACTGCTGGTGTTGCCACTGTGTAACTATCATACAGAACAGTGTAGCAACACACTGCTGGTGTTACCACTGTGTAACTATCATATAGAACAGTGTAGCGACACACTGCTGGTGTTGCCACTGTGTAACTATCATACAGAACAGTGTAGCAACACACTGCTGGTGTTGCCACTGTGTAACTATCATATAGAACAGTGTAGCGACACACTGCTGGTGTTGCCACAGTGTAACTATCATATAGAACAGTGTAGCAACACACTGCTGGTGTTGCCACTGTGTAACTATCATATAGAACAGTGTAGCAACACACTGCTGGTGTTACCACTGTGTAACTATCATATAGAACAGTGTAGCAACACACTGATGGTGTTGCCACTGTGTAACTATCATATAGAACAGTGTAGCAACACACTGCTGGTGTTGCCACTGTGTAACTATCATATAGAACAGTGTAGCAACACACTGCTGGTGTTGCCACTGTGTAACTATCATATAGAACAGTGTAGCAACACACTGCTGGTGTTGCCACTGTGTAACTATCATATAGAACAGTGTAGTAACACACTGCTGGTGTTACCACTGTGTAACTATCATATAGAACAGTGTAGCAACACACTGCTGGTGTTACCACTGTGTAACTATCATATAGAACAGTGTAGCAACACACTGCTGGTGTTGCCACTGTGTAACTATCATATAGAACAGTGTAGCAACAAACTGCTGGTGTTGCCAATGTGTAACTATCATGTAGAACAGTGTAGCAACAAACTGTTGGTGTTGCCACTGTGTAACTATCATATAGAACAGTGTAGCAACACACTGCTGGTGTTACCACTGTGTAACTGTCATATAGAACAGTGTAGCAACACTGCTGGTGTTGCCACTGTGTAACTATCATACAGAACAGTGTAGCAACACACTGCTGGTGTTGCCACTGTGTAACTATCATATAGAACAGTGTAGCAACACACTGCTGGTGTTGCCACTGTGTAACTATCATATAGAACAGTGTAGCAACACACTGCTGGTGTTACCACTGTGTAACAGAGAACAAGATAGCAACACACTGCTGGTGTTACCACTGTGTAACAAAGAACAAGGTAACACACTGCTGGTGTTACCACTGTGTAACAAAGAACAGGATAGCAACACACTGCTGGTGTTACCACTGTGTAACAAAGAACAGGATAGCAACACACTGCTGGTGTTACCACTGTGTAACTATCATATAGAACAGTGTAGCAACACACTGCTGGTGTTGCCACTGTGTAACTATCATATAGAACAGTGTAGTAACACACTGCTGGTGTTGCCACTGTGTAACTATCATATAGAACAGTGTAGCAACACACTGCTGGTGTTACCACTGTGTAACTATCATATAGAACAGTGTAGCAACACACTGCTGGTGTTACCCCTGTGTAACTATCATATAGAACAGTGTAGCAACACACTGCTGGTGTTACCACTGTGTAACTATCATATAGAACAGTGTAGCAACACACTGCTGGTGTTGCCACTGTGTAACTATCATATAGAACAGTGTAGCAACACACTGCTGGTGTTACCACTGTGTAACTATCATATAGAACAGTGTAGCGACACACTGCTGGTGTTGCCACAGTGTAACTATCATATAGAACAGTGTAGCAACACACTGCTGGTGTTGCCACTGTGTAACTATCATATAGAACAGTGTAGCAACACACTGCTGGTGTTACCACTGTGTAACTGTCATATAGAACAGTGTAGCGACACACTGCTGGTGTTGCCACAGTGTAACTATCATATAGAACAGTGTAGCAACACACTGCTGGTGTTGCCACTGTGTAACTATCATATAGGACAGTGTAGCAACACACTGCTGGTGTTGCCACTGTGTAACTATCAAATAGAACAGGGTAGCAACACACTGCTGGTGTTACCACTGTGTAACTATCATACAGAACAGTGTAGCAACACACTGCTGGTGTTACCACTGTGTAACTATCATATAGAACAGTGTAGCAACACACTGCTGGTGTTACCACTGTGTAACTATCATACAGAACAGTGTAGCAGCACACTGCTGGTGTTACCACTGTGTAACTATCATATAGAACAGTGTAGCAACACACTGCTGGTGTTGCCACTGTGTAACTATCATATAGAACAGTGTAGCAGCACACTGCTGGTGTTACCACTGTGTAACTATCATATAGAACAGTGTAGCAACACACTGCTGGTGTTGCCACTGTGTAACTATCATATAGAACAGTGTAGCAACACACTGCTGGTGTTGCCACTGTGTAACTATCATATAGAACAGTGTAGCAACACACTGCTGGTGTTGCCACTGTGTAACTATCATATAGAACAGTGTAGTAACACACTGCTGGTGTTGCCACTGTGTAACTATCATATAGAACAGTGTAGCAACACACTGCTGGTGTTACCACTGTGTAACTATCATATAGAACAGTGTAGCAACACACTGCTGGTGTTACCACTGTGTAACTATCATATAGAACAATGTAGCAACACACTGCTGGTGTTACCACTGTGTAACTATCATATAGAACAGTGTAGCAACACACTGCTGGTGTTGCCACTGTGTAACTATCATATAGAACAGTGTAGCAACACACTGCTGGTGTTACCACTGTGTAACTATCATATAGAACAGTGTAGCAACACACTGCTGGTGTTACCACTGTGTAACTGTCATATAGAACAGTGTAGCGACACACTGCTGGTGTTGCCACAGTGTAACTATCATATAGAACAGTGTAGCGACACACTGCTGGTGTTGCCACAGTGTAACTATCATATAGAACAGTGTAGCGACACACTGCTGGTGTTGCCACTGTGTAACTATCATATAGAACAGTGTAGCAACACACTGCTGGTGTTACCACTGTGTAACTATCATATAGAACAGTGTAGCAACACACTGCTGGTGTTACTACTGTGTAACTATCATATAGAACAGTGTAGCAACACACTGCTGGTGTTGCCACAGTGTAACTATCATATAGAACAGTGTAGCAACACACTGCTGGTGTTACCACAGTGTAACTATCATATAGAACAGTGTAGCAACACACTGCTGGTGTTGCCACAGTGTATCATATAGAACAGTGTAGCAACACACTGCTGGTGTTACCACTGTGTAACTATCATATAGAACAGTGTAGCAACACACTGCTGGTGTTACCACTGTGTAACTATCATACAGAACAGTGTAGCAACACACTGCTGGTGTTACCACAGTGTAACTATCATATAGGACAGTGTAGCAACACACTGCTGGTGTTGCCACTGTGTAACTATCATACAGAACAGTGTAGCAACACACTGCTGGTGTTACCACTGTGTAACTATCATATAGGACAGTGTAGCAACACACTGCTGGTGTTACCACTGTGTAACTATCATATAGAACAGTGTAGCAACACACTGCTGGTGTTACCACTGTGTAACTATCATATAGAACAGTGTAGCAACACACTGCTGGTGTTACCACAGTGTAACTATCATATAGAACAGTGTAGCAACACACTGCTGGTGTTACCACAGTGTAACTATCATATAGAACAGTGTAGCAACACACTGCTGGTGTTACCACAGTGTAACTATCATATAGAACAGTGTAGCAACACACTGCTGGTGTTACTACTGTGTAACTATCATATAGAACAGTGTAGCAACACACTGCTGGTGTTGCCACAGTGTAACTATCATATAGAACAGTGTAGCAACACACTGCTGGTGTTACCACAGTGTAACTATCATATAGAACAGTGTAGCAACACACTGCTGGTGTTGCCACAGTGTATCATATAGAACAGTGTAGCAACACACTGCTGGTGTTACCACTGTGTAACTATCATATAGAACAGTGTAGCAACACACTGCTGGTGTTACCACTGTGTAACTATCATACAGAACAGTGTAGCAACACACTGCTGGTGTTACCACAGTGTAACTATCATATAGGACAGTGTAGCAACACACTGCTGGTGTTGCCACTGTGTAACTATCATACAGAACAGTGTAGCAACACACTGCTGGTGTTACCACTGTGTAACTATCATATAGGAAAGTGTAGCAACACACTGCTGGTGTTACCACTGTGTAACTATCATATAGAACAGTGTAGCAACACACTGCTGGTGTTACCACTGTGTAACTATCATATAGAACAGTGTAGCAACACACTGCTGGTGTTACCACAGTGTAACTATCATATAGAACAGTGTAGCAACACACTGCTGGTGTTACCACAGTGTAACTATCATATAGAACAGTGTAGCAACACACTGCTGGTGTTACCACAGTGTAACTATCATATAGAACAGTGTAGCAACACACTGCCAGAGACAATAATAATGTCACACGTCAGTACACACAGAGAATACAAAAATTACTACTGCTCTAAAATATAATATACAAATATAACTCGCACATACGAGAAACTGATAACGACGTTTGGGTCCCACATAGACCATTAACTAGTCACACTAACACAGGAGGTAAGGGAGCCAGTATATTATGCCACAACACAGGAAGTTAAGACAATTACCTTAAGCCAACAACCTTTCATACACCTAAGATGAGTTTCGAGAGTAGTTCTATTTCTGGAGCCCGGCCATGGGCCAGGCTCGTCTGGTGTTTGCCTGGTCACCCAGGCTGTTGCTACTGGTGGTCCGCTGCCCCACATGCCCATCACAGCCTGATTGATCTGGCACCTGGTGAAGATACTTGTCCAGCTTCCTCTTGAAGACTTCTACACTTGTCCCAGCAGTGTTTTTAATCTTCTATTAAGATGGTGAATAATCTGGGACCACGAATGTTGATAGAGTGCTCCCTTATTGTGTCCACGGCGCCTCTGCTTTTCATTTAACATACTCAAGGAAACTTTTCACCTACGGTTTTATCTAAAATATGACAAACCCTGTAGACTGGACTGGTCATGGACCAGGCCTCGGGGGCGTTGACCCCCCGGAACACCCTCAAGGTACATTTCAGGTAGGTAGACCTATAGGTGACCGTAGGCCTCTGAAAATGCTATACTAGACCAGTCGTCCCTTGTCAAGGGGAGAAATTTAAGCTCCAAGGATATTCCAACAGGAAAACACGTTGGAAAGTAATTTTTTTAGCAATAGAGTTGTGGATGTGAGCCTTGGCCAGCAGGCCTCCTGCAGTGCATCTTTCTCCTTCAATACTTCTCAAATTTACTAAATAAAAGATCCAACTTTTCTCCCAGGAAGTATGTCTTTTAGGAGCTTGTTCATCCTGGGAATTACTGAATTATAATTATCATTACTATTATGATTATTATATTACTATTATTTTTATTTACTATAAACAGTAATAATAGTAATAAAATATTAATATTAGTACAATAATTACAACTGGTATTTACCAATTATTTCCTATAATAAAAAAAATATAATTAACATTATCGTGAATTTCCACGTTAATTCTCTAAGTTATTACCACTCGTTAACTCTTAATAATGCCCCGTTAGTTCTCACCTCGTTAACTCCCATAACAACCCTCGTTAATTACTGCTAATTAACTAGCAACTTTCGTTAATTACTGCTAATTAACTAGCAACCCTCTTTAACTATCGCTAATTACCTACCAACACTTGTTAACTCTAACTTCTGACAGCTAATTAACCTCCCTTAACTCAACGTTAACTCTGGTTAACACACATACACATACATACACATACATACACACACACACATACACACACACACACACACACACACACACACACACACTAGCACCATCCTTCACCCTAACACGCTAACACACACACACACACACACACACACACTAGCACCATCCTTCACCCTAACACGCTAACACACACACACACTAGCACCATCCTTCACCCTAACACGCTAACACACACACACACACACACACACTAGCACCATCCTTCACCCTAACACGCTAACACACACACACACACACACTAGCACCATCCTTCACCCTAACACGCTAACACACACACACACTAGCACCATCCTTCACGCTAACACACACACACACACACACACACACACACACACACACACACACACACACTAGCACCATCCTTCACCCTAACACGCTAACACACACACACACACACACACACTAGCACCATCCTTCACCCTAACACGCTAACACACACACACACACACACTAGCACCATCCTT
>NC_091367.1:867901-877901 GCF_038502225.1 Cherax quadricarinatus
GAGGGCAGCACAGGAACATACTAGTGGAGGGCAGCACAGGAACATACTAGTGGAGGGTAGCACAGGAACATACTAGTGGAGAGTAGCACAGGAACATACTAGTGGAGGGTAGCACAGGAACATACTAGTGGAGGGTAGCACAGGAACATACTAGTGGAGAGTAGCACAGGAACATACTAGTGGAGGGTAGCACAGGAACATACTAGTGGAGAGTAGCACAGGAACATACTAGTGGAGAGTAGCACAGGAACATACTAGTGGAGGGTAGCACAGGAACATACTAGTGGAGAGTAGCACAGGAACATACTAGTGGAGGGTAGCACAGGAACATACTAGTGGAGGGTAGCACAGGAACATACTAGTGGAGGGTAGCACAGGAACATACTAGTGGAGGGCAGCACAGGAACATACTAGTGGAGGGCAGCACAGGAACATACTAGTGGAGGGCAGCACAGGAACATACTAGTGGAGGGCAGCACAGGAACATACTAGTGGAGGGCAGCACAGGAACATACTAGTGGAGGGCAGCACAGGAACATACTAGTGGAGGGCAGCACAGGAACATACTAGTGGAGGGCAGCACAGGAACATACTAGTGGAGGGCAGCACAGGAACATACTAGTGGAGGGCAGCACAGGAACATACTAGGGGAGGGCTGCACAGGAACATACTAGTGGAGGGGCAGCACATGAACATACTAGTGGAGGGCAGCACAGGAACATACTAGTGGAGGGCAGCACAGGAACATACTAGTGGAGGGCAGCACAGGAACATACTAGTGGGGGGCAGCACAGGAACATACTAGTGGAGGGCAGCACAGGAACATACTAGTGGGGGGCAGCACAGGAACATACTAGTGGAGGGCAGCACAGGAACATACTAGTGGAGGGCAGCACAGGAACATACTAGTGGAGGGCAGCACAGGAACATACTAGTGGAGGGCAGCACAGGAACATACTAGTGGAGGGCAGCACAGGAACATACTAGTGGAGGGCAGCACAGGAACATACTAGTGGAGGGCAGCACAGGAACATACTAGTGGAGGGCAGCACAGGAACATACTAGTGGAGGGCAGCACAGGAACATACTAGTGGAGGGCAGCACAGGAACATACTAGTGGAGGGCAGCACAGGAACATACTAGTGGAGAGTAGCACAGGAACATACTAGTGGAGGGTAGCACAGGAACATACTAGTGGAGGGCAGCACAGGAACATACTAGTGGAGGGCAGCACAGGAACATACTAGTGGAGGGCAGCACAGGAACATACTAGTGGAGGGCAGCACAGGAACATACTAGTGGAGGGCAGCACAGGAACATACTAGTGGTGGGCAGCACAGGAACATACTAGTGGAGGGCAGCACAGGAACATACTAGTGGAGGGCAGCACAGGAACATACTAGTGGAGGGCAGCACAGGAACATACTAGTGGAGGGCAGCACAGGAACATACTAGTGGAGGGCAGCACAGGAACATACTAGTGGAGGGCAGCACAGGAACATACTAGTGGAGGGCAGCACAGGAACATAGTAGTGGAGGGCAGCACAGGAACATACTAGTGGAGGGCAGCACAGGAACATACTAGTGGAGGGCAGCACAGGAACATACTAGTGGAGGGCAGCACAGGAACATACTAGTGGGGGGCAGCACAGGAACATACTAGTGGAGGGCAGCACAGGAACATACTAGTGGAGGGCAGCACAGGAACATACTAGTGGAGGGCAGCACAGGAACATACTAGTGGAGGGCAGCACAGGAACATACTAGTGGAGGGCAGCACAGGAACATACTAGTGGAGGGCAGCACAGGAACATACTAGTGGAGGGCAGCACAGGAACATACTAGTGGAGGGCAGCACAGGAACATACTAGTGGAGGGCAGCACAGGAACATAGTAGTGGAGGGCAGCACAGGAACATACTAGTGGAGGGCAGCACAGGAACATACTAGTGGAGGGCAGCACAGGAACATACTAGTGGAGGGCAGCACAGGAACATACTAGTGGAGGGTAGCACAGGAACATACTAGTGGAGGGTAGCACAGGAACATACTAGTGGAGGGTAGCACAGGAACATACTAGTGGAGGGTAGCACAGGAACATACTAGTGGAGGGCAGCACAGGAACATACTAGTGGAGAGTAGCACAGGAACATACTAGTGGAGGGAACACAATAACATACTAGTGGTAGTAAGTGGTGATGGTGGTGGGAGTGGCAGTAATAGAGACGTGGTGGCGGTGGTGATAGTGGTGATAACGGTAGTGAATGGTTGTGGTGAATGGTGATAGTGAGTGATGGTGGTAATAATAGTGACAGTGGTAGTAGCGAGTAGTGGCAAGTAAGTTTATTCAGGTATACACAAATACAGTTACATAGATTATCATACATAACAGCATGTGTAGAGAACCTGGGATAACACAAAAAAGTCAGACAGAGTGACTTATTTCCATTGGGGTCCTTTTAATACCTTATTATACTGTAAAGGGGATAATATCTTAGTATTATACTATAAAGGAGATATACCAGGAATAAGGTAGAGTTATTTATATTTACACCCGAGTTAGCTAAACAAAAATATCAAATCATTTTCCTCCCTTTCTGTCGCTACAATCATTAGGTACCTTTTGGTTCTCTTCTTGAACTGGTTCATGCTATGACTGACTGACATGTGCTGTACAATAAAGTGTTTGAAGCCTGGCCACTGACTCTGGGTACTCCAGTGGTGGTGATAGTGAGTAGTGGCAGTGATAGAAGTGGCAGTGGTAGTAGTGGCAGTGGTGGTGGTAGTGAGTAGTGGTAGTGAGTCGTGGCAGTGGTGGTGGTAGTGGCAGTGGTGGTGGTAGTGAGTAGTGGCAGTGGTGGTGGTAGTGAGTAGTGGTAGTGAGTAGTGGCAGTGATGGTGGTAGTAGTGGCAGTTATGGTGGTAGTGAGTAGTAGGTAGTAGTAGTGGCAGTGATGGCGGTAGTTAGTGGCAGTGGCAGGAGTGGGAGCAGTTTTAGTGGCCTTCCTCACCTTCCCTCTCCAGCCACCTCCTTCAAACATATAAATAATGTTAGGTTTTGATATACACTTGACTTGATAAGCTGACATGACTGAAGTGAGCTTAGTATTACCCTGCCCTGGTGTGCTCCCTCACACCTCTCCCTGCGCTCCCTCACACCTCTCCCTGCCCTCCCTCACACCTCTACCTGCCCTCTCTCACACCTCTACCTGACCTCCCTCACGCCTCTACCTGCCCTCCCTCACACCTCTACCTGCCCTCCCTCACACCTCTCCCTGCCCTCCCTCACACCTCTCGCTGCCCTCCCTCACACCTCTACCTGCCCTCCCTCACACCTCTCCCTGCCCTCCCTCACACCACTACCTGCCCTCCCTCACACCTCTCCCTGCCCTCCCTCACACCAGTACCTGCCCCTCCCTCACACCTCTCCCTGCCCTCCCTCACACCACTACCTGCCCTCCCTCACACCTCTCCCTGCCCTCCCTCACACCACTACCTGCCCTCCCTCTCACCTCTACCTGCCCTCCCTCACACCTCTACCTGCCCTCCCTCACACCTCTCCCTGCCCTCCCTCACACCTCTCCCTGCCCTCCCTCACACCTCTACCTGCCCTCCCTCACACCTCTCCCTGCCCTCCCTCACACCTCTCCCTGCCCTCCCTCACACCTCTCCCTGCCCTCCCTCACACCACTACCTGCCCTCCCTCACACCTCTCCCTGCCCTCCCTCACACCACTACCTGCCCTCCCTCACACCTCTACCTGCCCTCCCTCACACCTCTACCTGCCCTCCCTCACACCACTACCTGCCCTCCCTCACCTCTCCCTGCCCTCCCTCACACCACTACCTGGCCTCCCTCACACCTCTACCTGCCCTCCCTCACACCTCTACCTGCCCTCCCTCACACCTCTCCCTGCCCTCCCTCACACCTCTACCTGCCCTCCCTCAAACCTCTACCTGCCCTCCCTCACACCTCTACCTGCCCTCCCTCACACCTCTCCCTGCCCTCCCTCACACCTCTCCCTGCCCTCCCTCACACCTCTACCTGCCCTCCCTCACACCTCTCCCTGCCCTCCCTCCCACCTCTCCCTGCCCTCCCTCACACCTCGACCTGCCCTCCCTCACACCTCTCCCTGCCCTCCCTCACACCTCTCCCTGCCCTCCCTCACACCTCTACCTGCCCTCCCTCACACCTCTACCTGCCCTCCCTCACACCTCTACCTGCCCTCTCTCACACCTCTACCTGCCCTCCCTCACACCTCTACCTGCCCTCCCTCAAACCTCTCCCTGCCCTCCCTCACACCTCTACCTGCCCTCCCTCACACCTCTACCTGCCCTCTCTCACACCTCTACCTGCCCTCCCTCACACCTCTACCTGCCCTCCCTCACACCTCTACCTGCCCTCCCTCACACCTCTACCTTCCCTCCCTCACACCTCTACCTGCCCTCCCTCACACCTCTACCTGCCCTCCCTCACACCTCTACCTGCCCTCCCTCACACCTCTACCTGCCCTCCCTCACACCTCTCCCTGCCCTCCCTCACACCTCTACCTGCCCTCCCTCACACCTCTACCTGCCCTCCCTCACACCTCTACCTGCCCTCCCTCACACCTCTCCCTGCCCTCCCTCACACTTCTACCTGCCCTCCCTCACACCTCTACCTGCCCTCCCTCACACCTCTACCTGCCCTCCCTCACACCTCTACCTGCCCTCCCTCACACCTCTACCTGCCCTCCCTCACACCTCTACCTGTCCTCCCTCACACCTCTCCCTGCCCTCCCTCCCACCTCTACCTGCCCTCCCTCACACCTCTACCTGCCCTCCCTCACACCTCTACCTGCCCTCCCTCACACTACCTGCCCTCCCTCACACCTCTCCCTGCCCTCCCTCACACCTCTCCCTGCCCTCCCTCACACCTCTACCTGGCCTCCCTCACACCTCTACCTGCCCTCCCTCACACCTCTCCCTGCCCTCCCTCACCTCTCCCTGCCCTCCCTCACACCTCTACCTGCCCTCCCTCACACCTCTCCCTGCCCTCCCTCACACCTCTACCTGCCCTCCCTCACACCTCTCCCTGCCCTCCCTCACACCTCTACCTGCCCTCCCTCACACCTCTACCTGCCCTCCCTCACACCTCTCCCTGCCCTCCCTCACACCTCTCCCTGCCCTCCCTCACACCTCTACCTGCCCTCCCTCACACCTCTCCCGGCCCTCCCTCACACCTCTACCTGCCCTCCCTCACACCTCTCCCTGCCCTCCCTCACACCTCTCCCTGCCCTCCCTCACACCTCTCCCTGCGCTCCCTCACACCTCTCCCTGCCCTCCCTCACACCTCTACCTGCCCTCTCTCACACCTCTACCTCCCCTCCCTCACACCTCTACCTGCCCTCCCTCACACCTCTACCTGCCCTCCCTCACACCTCTACCTGCCCTCCCTCACACACCTACAACACCTTAACACCATCACACTCGCTGAGAGACCTAAGAAAGGCATCCCCGTAATCCCTAAGCCCAGCCCCCTCTACCTCAATGAATATAAAAGTGGCAGTGAAGGAGGGTGGTCATAAAATTAACAAGAAGCAAGATATAAAAATATGTATACGTGTGTGTGTGTGAATGTATATTTGTGAATTTACATATGCACATTATTTTTGTATGTGACTATATATATATATATATATATATATATATATATATATATATATATATATATATATATATATATATATATATATATATATATATATATGAATAACTAAAAAAAAAAAAAACACTTTAAGAACGCTATTCAATATTTCTCATTTTTTTGCAGTCATATCAATTTTAAGATTCTGAAAAATGCTATAAGAAAGAAGTCATTTTGTTTTTCTCTAGATGGCTCACTTTTGATAAAACTTCTAACAATTGCAAGATTTAACAAAATATTGATTACACTGACAAATTCCCCCCCCCACAAACTCAAGTGAACACGGGTATTATCCTGGTCATCAGATGCATCATCCCTTAAATACCGAAGTCATTCAGAAGACGCAGATGTATAAATTTTGACTGAGATTAAACAGGAATCATATATTTTTTTTTTTTTAGATTTTGAGTCGAAGTGGCTAGTTTACCATACACGTCATATCCATCCCGTGGAGGGTAGCACAAGAACATATGGATACACAAAAGGCCTAGGAACTAGGCCACAGAAAGGTTAACAGGAATACATCTGGATTTAAATCTACAGTTCACTTATCTCTTACAAATAAATTTAGGAATTTTCCTAATATATCTGGTATCTAAGATATGTTGAAATATCACCTACGTTATTATACTATCTCTATATTCCTTAATAAGTTAACACTTAAGCATATAGTGTTCAAGATAGTGATTCTGATGCTTCAATTTCCACCACTAAAGGTCGTGGAAGTTATTCCAGTCATTCCAGGATGCTGGGAATGGGCTCAATAACTAGGATCATTCCAACTGTTCCTGGAATCCTCGTTACCGTACACAAATGTTCAAAATTTGAAGCCTAATGAATAAGGTTCCAGGCATTCTCAACTTATGAGCTAAATAAAATCGAAAAACCAGGAGGAATAAAAAAAAAACCCTGAGGCAACCTGCAGGTATACTTATCAAAAAAAGATATCCCCGTATCCCACTAGTCCAGCCCCCTCTACCTCAATAAACGTAAAAGGAATAGTACAGAGTGCGGCATGTTTCTACTGCAGTTTAGTATCATCACTGGAGATTTGAAGCCAGTCAGAAGTGGCATTTTCCGTTTATTACACGGGCACCAATTTTTATTAAACCTGGCAAATCAAAACTTGCACAGTCCAAAATCCATGAAAAATTTTCTTTGAGCAACGTTCCCCACTGCTGAAAGTTTATACCAATCGGGTGAGGCATTTTCCAGTTACAACTGTGAAGTCAACATTTCCAAATCTATTAATTATATTGGCAAAGTGCCAAATTTGCACCTGCACAGCCTTAACTGCACCAGATGAACTTCTTTTGAATCCTAGTTCCTAGGCCTCTAGTGTATCCAAATGTTCCTGCGCTACCATCCACAGGATGGATATTTGGTGCACAATAAACTAGCCACTTCGACGGTAAACTAAGTTCAGGTACAGGTACACATATCTGGAGTATACCTGAGAGGATTTCGGGGATCATCGCCCCCCCCGCGGCCCGGTCCGTGACCAGGCTTCGTGGTGGATCAGGGCCTGATTAACCAGGGTGTTACTGTTGGCCGCACGTAAACCGACGTACGAACCACAGCCCGGCTGATCAGATAGGTACAATTATCATATATAGTGTAAATTACCCAGACTAGGTCCTTGTATTTCCAGGGTACTTTCCTGTTCCTTAGATGTGTGAGTCTTAATACTGGAGCCATTTAGAAAAGGCATAGCCAAGTTATTTTATGGAAGTACACTAGGCCATTTTAAAAATAAAATGGGCAAATTGGTGCCTACACACGCCAATAACAATCCCAACCTCCTTCTAAGTTGGGAGAGGGGGGGGGGTGGAGGGAGGGAGAGAGGAAGAGAGAGAATGAGATAAAAGCTAAGAGAGCGACACCCAAGAGAGATCTAAAAGAAAGAGGTAATCTCGAGTAAGAGGGCAAGCGAGGTACCACCAGCACTAAACTGTGTGTGTGTGTGTGTGTGTGTGTGTGTGTGTGTGTGTGTGTGTGTGTGTGTGTGTGTGTGTGTGTGTGTGTGTGTGTGTGTGTGTGTGTGTGTGCGCTCTTGTTTTAGCTCCTGGTCCCACCTTCTAGATTACTTTAATGAGCATTACTAATTTCTGACTTCTTGTGCCTTAACCCTTACATACTCTTGAAGCTGCGTATTGAGTCTGCCTCCACAGCTGCCTCATCCAAATCATTCCACTTTTCACTTACCCTGAGACTAAAGAAATATTTCCTTCTGTATGGAGCATCTGTGTCTCCAGCTTCCACCTGTGTCCCCTTGATCGTGTTCCTCTTAACTTAGTCTGTCCCTATCAGCCCTCTCAATCCCTCTTAAATTTTTATGTCATAATCTTGTTTTCACCTTATCTAAAGGTCATCCTGATTTAGTTCCTCAAGCTTCTCAGTATATTCCTCTCGCTTATAATAGTTTCTTTCAAAGCTTCAGATTTTCTTGAGCTTCTGCACAAGCTTGACCAATTGGGGGCTCTTTCCTGGCTCCACGTACTTAATTGATCTAAAATATGTCGTGCAAATCTCTGAAGGATTCCTTGTTCAAGTTCCTGAATGCTGTCCTGTCTTTCCCTGGTGTTGCATATGCCACTGAAGTTGTACAGTTCTGGTGCACCTCAGGTGACATGTTCGGTGTACTAACAACCCACACAACGTCCTTTCACTTATATTTGAAGTTTTTTGCACGATAAAGGGTTAAAGTCGTAGATTTCGGATTATTTTTTTTTACTTTATATTATTTTAAAAGCACCATTCATTTTTATGAAGCGTTAATATAGATTAAACGTGTATAATTTACATAATCTTGCATTTGTTTGGACTGAACTTAAGAAACCACTTGTTGGGTCACACCTATAGGCTCGTTAGGTGTCCCAGGAGCTTGCTTCTGTCCTCTCTCTACTAATCTCATTAGGTTTACGTCGTTACCAAATAAACCCCCGTGAGATTCCATACGTTTTTCGTTGGTAGTTTACATACACTGAAAACCTAGCAGCACTAATACTTGCGTCACCCTACTTCTTACTCTTCCCCATTATGATTTATTAGTCATTATTGGTACTTCATTCGTCTTCTGTTTCTCAGGCTCCCTGCCTCCTCTTCTAGTTAATAGTGTGGTCAGGAGTATACTTGGGTGTTTCAGGGGGTCAACGCCCCCACAACCATGACCAAGCCCAGTATGAAAACTCTCGAAACCCTTCAAAGATATATAAGAGGCAGAAAGATGCAACCCATCCATCCAAGTCTTTCTTCTTTTTCATATTTGACTAAAGCTCCAGCACGCTTGTTAAAATAGGATTTTCCATCTCTAAATCCATGCCGATTTTCTTTAATAAATCTTATTTGCGGATGATACACTACCATTTTCTTTCAAATCTCCTACGAAACTTGATAATATGCCTGTCAAAGATATTGGCCTATAATTCAGTTTTTTGTTTGCTTTTCCTCTATTTTTATATATATGGTGGCCACATTAGCTTTTTTTTCAGTTATCTGTCAGCTACCCCGTCTGTCTGACCCCTGCAGTACCAGTAAGGTGAGTAAGCTTAATGCCAATCTTGGAATACACACAGCCAACCTACAACCTATATCTGACAAACCACGTACATAATCTAATTATTATATTACTAGAATTAAAAATACACAGTACGATGTCTCAATACAGATTTATTAAGACCAAGAACCAAACTGTAAGTAAGTCACTTTGATCGACTGAGTTATCTAAGGTAATTTACACATATGTTACTATGTATGATAATTTGTGTAACTGCACTTGTGTGTCCCTGTACCTACATAGACTTAATTATTCGAGAGAAGTACACACGCCATCACTGACACAAAGTGACCGCCAGTATGGCGGATGTTCCATCTGTGACGTCACATGTAAACAGTACTATAGACCCTGACTCTCTCTAATACAACCCAAAATACCTCCCTCCCTCTGTCAATAAAACCCAAAGCACCCCTCTCTTCCTCTCCCCAATCAACAACCCCCTCTCTCCCCCACCCCCACAAATAACCCTCTCCCACCACCCACCCCATCAACAACCCCTCCCCCTCTATCCCCCACCCCACAATGTGATCGTTTAATACCTCACGTATTAAGCACTCACATTAACCCATTTAGGGTTGGCGAAGCACCAATCAGCGGCCGCCTGGGCGCATGCCCAGAGTTATTTCGGCCAACCACACGTTCCCATTATCACAAGTGACAGTCTCTCATACGTGAAGGATTGACCAATGGGAACGCTCTTTCCCTGGGGTGACTACCAATGGGAACGCTCCTTCCCTGGGGTGGGAGCCAATAACATCGC
>NC_091367.1:880401-1060401 GCF_038502225.1 Cherax quadricarinatus
CCACTAGCAGCAGCACCACCACTAGCAGCAGCACCACCACTAGCAGCAGCACCACCACCACTAGCAGCAGCAACAGCACAACCACCACTAGCAGCAGCAACAGCACCACCACCACTAGCAGCAGCAACAGCACCACCACTAGCAACAGCACCACCACCACCACTAGCAGCAGCACCATCACCACTAGCAACAGCAGCAGCACCACCACCACCACTAGCAGCAGCACCACCACCACCACTAGCAACAGCAGCAGCAGCAGCAGCACCCTCACCACTAGCAGCAGCAACAGCACCACCACCACTAGCAGCAGCACCACCACCACTAGCAGCAGCACCAGCACCACCACCACTAGCAGCAGCACCACCACCACTAGCAGCAGCACCATCACCACTAGCAGCAGCAACAGCACCACCACCACTAGCAGCAGCACACCACCACTAGCAGCAGCAACAGCACCACCACTAGCAGCAGCACCACCACCACTAGCAGCAGCACCACCACCACTAGCAGCAGCAGCACCACCACCACCACTAGCAACAGCACCACCACCACCACCACCAGCAGCAGCACCATCACTAGCAACAGCAGCACCACCACCACTAGCAGCAGCACCACCACCACTAGCAACAGCAGCAGCAGCAGCATCACCACCACTAGAAGCAGCAGCACCACCACCACTAGCAACAGCACCACCACTAGCAGCAGCAACAGCACCACCACCACTAGCAGCAGGAACAGCACCACCACCACCAGTAGCAGCAGCACCACCACCACCAACACTAGCAACAGCAGCAGCAGCAGCACCACCACCACCACCACCACTAGCAGCAGCACCACCACCACCACTAGCAACAGCACCACCACCACCACTAGCAGCAGCAACAGCACCACCACCACTAGCAGCAGCACCACCACCACCACTAGCAGCGGCAGCACCACCACCACCACTAGCAGCGGCAGCACCACCACCACCACTAGCAGCAGCACCACCACCACCACTAGCAATAGCACCACCAGTAGCAGCAGCAGCACCACCACCACCAACACTAGCAGCAGTAGCACCACCACCACCACCACTAGAAGCAGCAGCACCACCACGACTAGCAACAGCAGCAGCAGCACCACCACCACCACCACTAGCAGCAGCAGCACCACCACCACCACTAGCAGCAGCAGCAGCACCACCACCACCAACACTAGCAACAGCAGCAGCACCACCACCACCACCACTAGCAGCAGCAGCACCACCACCACTAGCAACAGCACCACCACCACCACTAGCAGCAACAGCACCACTAGCAGCAGCAGCAGCAGCACCACCACCACCACCACTAGCAGCAGCAACAGCACCACCACAACCAGTAGCACCACCGCCGCCAGGGTGGTAGTGGCTGTGGTGGTGAGATAATACGATCATTTGCCACCCAAACCAACACGAACCAAATTATCAACATTATCCTCCTCCTCCTCCTCTTCGTTTTCTTCCTCTTCCTCTTCCCTCTCTATTACTCACCAGTCCCTTACTATCCCCTCTTCCCTCCCCTCTGCCAATACCTTCTTCCCTCCCCTTCCCCACTACATCTCTCCCCATCTCTCCCTTACTCACCTCCACATCCCACTTGAGTACGGCAACTGAGTGCTAACATAAGCAGAAAATCAACCCACTACTTCTCTTCTTACTCCCTCTTTCTCTTACATCTCACTCCTTTTCTTATATCTTACTCCTCTTGCATCTTACTCTTTCTCCTGCATTTTAGTCTCTTCTTACGTCTTCCTCTTTTAATATTTCTTAATACCTATTCTGAAGTGGTGCCATGTGTATACAACCTTATAACCAAAGGAGAGGGCACGAGAGGGGGAGGAGAGGGGTAAAGGGAAGGAATAAAGGAAGAGATATAGAACGGAGAGAGAAGAGAAACATCCAAAGATAAAACGAAAGGGAGAGAAACAACCTAAAAATCTGATAATTTAATAATAATAATAATAATAATAATAATAATAATAATAATAATAATAATTATTATTATTATTAGTTCCAAACATACCATACACATTTCCGAACACACCACATAAAATTCCAAACACTGGCAAACACCACACACGGTCTCAAACATCCAAACACTCCTTACACTTTTCCAAACACAGCCAAACACTATGTATATCTCCAAATACACCACAAACAGCTTCCGGAGCAGATATGATTGACCAGAGAACATTAAAACAGGTCCATAAAAGTGGAGGGGAAGTGGCAGTGATTCGACCCCCTGCAAGCACAACTAGGTGAGTACATGAGACACAGGTGGAAACAAACACCAGATGTGTAATCTGTTTACACCTGCAGGTAACTGGTAAAGGTTTGCTAGTTCATGGCCCCCACGACCCGCCCTCAGACTTGGCCTGCTTGACTGACACTTGTTTACAGTAGGGCCACCTGGGAGCCAAACTGACAGGATACCATCACACGATTTGTGTATTGTTGAAGGGAGGGGGGGGGGCAGAGGGTATCTGTTCTGCGGTCTTTTTTTCTCTATCTCTGACGCAGGAATGCATGCACACGCGAGTGCACATACGTATGAGGGCCACAAGAGAGTTCGAATGCAGAAGTGCACAAAGGGGCGCAAGCACGAACACACGAACACACACACACACACACACACACACACACACACACACACACACACACACACACACACACACACACACACATGCCTAGTGTCTAATCGACATGTGCCTAGGACAAAATGGTAACTAACACACACGCACACACACACACACATACAAACCATAGCACGGGCGGGACTTGAACCCGTGATGAAAGAGTCTTAAAACTCCAGACCGACGCGTTACCCACTGGGACAGCTGGCTACAATAAGATTGAACCAACTAGGTATATTTATACACCACAGGAAGGTTAGCATAGGCACCACTGTGACCACAAATGCAATTTTTTACAGACGAATCTCCCGCTAGCATGGCCGTGACGAACTCTAGCTCAAGTCCCCTTAAAGCCGTCATCATGACTTACGAAATCGCAATGACACGACTGTAAACAAACCATACCACGGGCGGGGCTTGAACCCGCGGTCAGAGAGTTGTAAAACTCCAGACCGACGCATTCCCCACTGGATGAACCTTAGCGTAACCAGTTGGCTCAGTGGCTAACACGACGGTCTGGAGTTTTACGACTCTGCCGGTTCAAGTCCTACCCGTGGTATGGTTTGTTTGCAATTGTGTCGTGACGATTTCGTGAGTCCCAACATGTACACAGACAGTTCAGATCAAAGTGAAATCACAGAAGCCTTAAAAATTACAGACACTGCTCCTCCGTACAAAGAAGACAGTAAATCTTTGTCAAACAAAAAACAAAAGAGAGCAGTATTACTAACAGCACACATCATAAATTCTCTGAAACAGCGATGACAAGCTAAATTCAAGCTTTTTGGTCAAGCATTCCCTACATAACAGCGTGGATTTAGATCATGCTCGTCACAACTACTGAACCATTAGGACAAAATTACGGACGTTTATCCAGGGAAACCAAAACGCGGATGTGATCTACACGAACTTCGCGAAGACATTCCACAAATGCGATTAGATTAGATTTTGCCACCGAAAAGGCTAGTTTATTGTGCACCCCATATCCATCCTGTGGACGGTAGTGCAAGATACACAAAAGGCCTAGGAACTAGGCCGAAATGGGTTAACAGGAGTACATCTGGATTTATATCTACAGTTCATTTATCTATCACAAGCAAATTTCGGAATTTTGCTTAATATATCTGGTATCTAATTTTCATTCATAAGATATCTTGACATGTCACACAGGTTATTAAAACGCGATCATGAAGAGACAGAACATATAAGTATACCAGTTAAATCTGAAAAAATGGGTATTACTTTTTCTAACAACCAGAACGCTCGAGGAGGTACTTGTGCCTCCTCCCACGGCAGACACTGGTCTGGGACACTCCCACGGCAGACACTGGTCTGGGACACTCCCACGGCAGACACTGGTCTGGGGCACTCCCACGGCAGACACTGGTCTGGGACACTCACATGACAGGGAGCCAAGGCCGGGCCACCTCTTGGAAAAGGCCCGGGCCAAGCGATTATACCTGGGAATCTACAACAGAACAGAACCAAAAGGCTGAGGAATAGTAAACAAAAGCGAGTCTAGTCTTAGAAAAGTAAAACAGCACACCAAGGCACGGTGCTGCCGCCTACACTGTTTATCCTCACAACAGATAACATTGGCCACACCTTTGTATCGTCCATTACGGACGATAGCGAATAAACACGGGAGTAAAACTGATAGAAGTAAAGGACACATTTGTAAACAGATATCATCAAAGTCTTCCAGTGGGCAATGGGAAATAACATGATGCTTAAATTTGACACGTTTCAGCTGCTGAGAGAATAAGGAGGGAAGAAAAGGAGAGGGAGAATAGGGAGGGAAGAAAAGGAGAGGGAGAATAGGGAGGGAAGAAAAGAGAGGGAGGGAAGAAAAGAGAGGGAGGGAAGAACAGAGGAGGGAAGAACAAAGAGAGAAAAGAGGGAGGGAAGAAAAGACAAGGAGGGAAGAACAGAGACAGGGAAGAAAAGACAAGGAGGGAAGAACAGAGACAGGGAAGAACAAAGAAGGAAGGAAGAAAAGAGAGGGAGTGAAGAGAAGAGAGAAAGTGATAAACACTTTGGCATTTGCCTCTCCCATCTATCCCGCTTAGCAGAGCATAATTTATCATTTCTTCCCTCCTCTCCCCTTTATCAACTGTTTCCTCCTTTATTTACATGTGTACTTACATCATTTTTCACTTGCATATAATTTTTTCCCTCTCTGGAATTTCTTCTTTCGATTTATCATATACTTCTTTCTCCTTCGGTTTATCACGCATTCCCACCCTTCCCTCGGTTATTTCTCACTCCTCTCATCGTTGCATCATTCCTCCCTTTCTCTCTTTACTTATACTTCCCTTCGCATATTATAACCTTCATGTCTCATTCCAGTTCACTTTCTGTCTGTCTTTCTGTTTGTTTGTCTGTCTGTCTGTCTGTCTCTCTCGGTGTCTCTGTCTCTGTCTCTCTCAGAGCTACGTTGTACTGCACTAGCTCACATTCATTTGAGGACAATTTGTTGGTTGCAGACTTCTATGCAGTGGTATGCGTTTTATGTATATTAAAACACGTCATTCAGCTCGTGGTTTATGAAGGCAGTTTGTGTCACACACACAAACACACACACACACACACACATCTAGTAGCGGCCAGTGAAAAGGCGGACCCCTGCAACCACAACTAGGTGAGTACACACACTACTACACACACTACTACTACTACTACTACTACTACTACTACTACTAACACACATACATCTTGCGTGGTGGCAGTACCAGACCAACATACCTCCTTATACAATCCAGTATTGATCGTAGCAGCCACACTGTGTTCTACCAGAGGACCATATATATTTTTTAAATTATATAAACACTATTATTTGAATCCATCATTCATAACGATGGAAATAACAAAAATCGAAATACACTGAAAATTGTCCGTAAGGTTGGGCAGATTTTCCGAGTGTTGTTATTAGTTTTGCCCAGGATGAACGACGCTGCATTATTCCGATTTGCAGGACGACGAGCGACCCACTCGTGAAATTCTTATCAGTGAACTGAGGAGCCAGGAGGAGGAGGTTACCTGGTTACCTGGAGGTTATTCCGGGGATCAACGCCCCCGCGGCCCGGTCCATGACCAGGCCTCCCGATGGATCAAGGCCTGATCAACTAGGCTGTTACTGCTGGCCGCACGCAGTCCAACGTACGAGCCACAGCCCGGCTGATCCGGCACTGACTTTAGGTATCTGTCCAGCTCTCTCTTGAAGGCAGCCAGGGGTTTATTGGCAATTCCCCTAATGCTTGATGGGAGGCTGTTGAACAGTTTTGGGCCCCGGACACTTATGGTGTTTTCCCTTAGTGTACCAATGGCGCCCCTACTTTTTATTGGGGCATTTTGCATCGCCTGCCCAGTCTTTTACTTTCGTAGGGAGTGATTTCTGTGTGCAGATTTGGGACCATTCCTTCCAAGATTTTCCAAGTGTAGATTATGATATATCTCTCCCTCCTGCGTTCCAACGAGTACAAGTCAAGTGCTTCCAAGCGTTCTCAGTAGTTAAGGTGCTTGACAGAACTTATACGTGCAGTAAAGGATCTCTGTACACTCTCTAGATCTGCGATGAGGAGGAAGGAGGAGGAGGAGGAAGCAGAGGGAGAGGAGAAATAAGAGAATATTACTGAACTTACTGCCTACAGAAGGAAGAGTCTAGGCAGACACACCTTACCGCTGACTAGTTTCCAAACTGCGTGCTGCTAGCACCAACAGCCTCACTGATCAAGTCATCAGTCGGGAGACTTGATTGGGATCATAACCTCCCAGGAATCACCTTGAGTTGACCTTCAAGAGATCACTGTCCGCTGCACCGCTCCCAGACCTCAAGTGTAAAACAACACAGACTGACTTTTATTCAATATCTAAAGAATGTGTTTACAGACTGGCTTCAAACACACACATAACAGGGCCACCACGAGGAGCTATGACTCAACCCCAGCAAGTACAACCAGGTAAGTACACACACGAGAGCCCGCCACAAGCAGCTATGACTCAACCCCAGCCAGCACAACTAGGTGAGTACACACACATGACAGGACAGCCACTAGGAGCTATGACTTGACCCCAGCCAGCACAACTAGGTGAGTACACACACATGACAGGACAGCCACTAGGAGCTATGACTTGACCCCAGCCAGCACAACTAGGTGAGTACACACACATGACAGGACACCCACTAGGAGCTATGACTTGACCCCAGCCAGCACAACTAGGTGAGTACACACACATGACAGGACAGCCACTAGGAGCTATGACTTGACCCCAGCCAGCACAACTAGGTGAGTACACACACATGACAGGACACCCACTAGGAGCTATGACTTGACCCCAGCCAGCACAACTAGGCGAGTACACACACATGACAGGACAGCCACTAGGAGCTATGACTTGACCCCAGCCAGCACAACTAGGTGAGTACACACACATGACAGGACAGCCACTAGGAGCTATGACTTGACCCCAGCCAGCACAACTAGGTGAGTACACACACATGACAGGACACCCACTAGGAGCTATGACTTGACCCCAGCCAGCACAACTAGGCGAGTACACACATATGACAGGACAGCCACTAGGAGCTATGACTTGACCCCAGCCAGCACAACTAGGTGAGTACACACATATGACAGGACAGCCACTAGGAGCCATGACTTGACCCCAGCCAGCACAACTAGGTGAGTACACACATATGACAGGACAGCCACTAGGAGCCATGACTTGACCCCAGCCAGCACAACTAGGTGAGTACACACACATGACAGGACAACCACTAGGAGCTATGACTTGACCCCAGCCAGCACAACTAGGTGAGTACACACATATGACAGGACAGCCACTAGGAGCCATGACTTGACCCCAGCCAGCACAACTAGGTGAGTACACACACATGACAGGACAGCCACTAGGAGCTATGACTTGACCCCAGCCAGCACAACTAGGTGAGTACACACACATGACAGGACAACCACTAGGAGCTATGACTTGACCCCAGCCAGCACAACTAGGTGAGTACACACATATGACAGGACAGCCACTAGGAGCTATGACTTGACCCCAGCCAGCACAACTAGGTGAGTACACACATATGACAGGACAGCCACTAGGAGCTATGACTTGACCCCAGCCAGCACAACTAGGTGAGTACACACACATGACAGGACAACCACTAGGAGCTATGACTTGACCCCAGCCAGCACAACTAGGTGAGTACACACATATGACAGGACAGCCACTAGGAGCTATGACTTGACCCCAGCCAGCACAACTAGGTGAGTACACACATATGACAGGACAGCCACTAGGAGCCATGACTTGACCCCAGCCAGCACAACTAGGTGAGTACACACATATGACAGGACAGCCACTAGGAGCCATGACTTGACCCCAGCCAGCACAACTAGGTGAGTACACACATATGACAGGACAGCCACTAGGAGCTATGACTTGACCCCAGCCAGCACAACTAGGTGAGTACACACATATGACAGGACAGCCACTAGGAGCTATGACTTGACCCCAGCCAGCACAACTAGGTGAGTACACACATATGACAGGACAGCCACTAGGAGCCATGACTTGACCCCAGCCAGCACAACTAGATGAGTACACACACATGACAGGACAGCCACTAGGAGCCATGACTTGACCCCAGCCAGCACAACTAGGTGAGTACACACATATGACAGGACAGCCATGTTGGCAGGCAACACTCCAGGAAATGTGCCCTTATGTTTTACTGTTTGTGCTGTGACAGGCATCTTTACCCTGCAGGCACCATCCCTTCCCTCACTTCTACATCAGCCTTCCTCAATCCCTTCCATCCTCTTTCCCCTTCACTTTCTTCCTCTACTCTTCCCTTCCCTTATACCTTCATTCCTTCTCTATCCCTTTTTCTCCATCACCTCGTTTTTCCACATCTCTTTAGAAATTACCATCCCTATCTCCCTATTACCACCATCACTCTCTTTCATTCCCCCTCTCCCTTCATCTTCTGCCTTACAAAAACATTGGCCATGATCATAGCCTCGGAGTACATAAATACTTCATAAAACGTCATTCATCTCTCCTGCACCAACAGTCTGGTTGGCCAAGCTGTGGTCAGTAAAGCCTGGTCCCAGATCGGGCTCCGGGCGAGGAAGAAAACCCTTGAAACCGAGGTACATCAAAGGCACTCACATGAGGTACATCAATCAGAGGTACTCACACGAGGTACATCAATCAGAGGTACTCTCACGAGGTACATCAATCAGAGGTACTCACACGAGGTACATCAATCAAAGGTACTCACACGAGGTACATCAAAGACACTCACACGAGGTACATCAAAGACACTCACACGAGGTACATCAGTCAAAGGCACTCACACGAGGTACATCAATCAAAGGCACTCACACGAAGTATATCAATCAAGGCACTCACACGAGGTACATCAATCAAAGGCACTCACACGAGGTACATCAATCAGAGGCACTCACACGAGGTACATCAATCAGAGGCACTCACACGAGGTACATAAATCAGAGGCACTCACACGAGGTACATCAAAGGTACTCACACGAGGTACATCAAAGACACTCACACGAGGTACATCAAAGACACTCACACGAGGTACATCAATCAAAGGCACTCACACGAGGTACATCAATCAGAGGCACTCACACGAGGTACATCAATCAAGGCACTCACACGAGGTACATCAATCAAAGGCACTCACACGAGGTACATCAATCAGAGGCACTCACACGAGGTACATCAATCAGAGGCACTCACACGAGGTACATCAATCAGAGGCACTCACACGAGGTACATCAATCAAAGGCACTCACACGAGGTACATCAATCAAAGGTACTCACACGAGGTACATCAAAGGTACTCACACGAGGTACATCAATCAAAGGCACTCACACGAGGTACATCAATCAGAGGCACTCACACGAGGTACATCAGTCAGAGGCACTCACACGAGGTACATCAATCAGAGGCACTCACACGAGGTACATCAATCAGAGGCACTCACACGAGGTACATCAATCAAAGGCACTCACACGAGGTACATCAATCAGAGGCACTCATACGAGGTACATCAAAGGCACTCACACGAGGTACATCAATCAAAGGCACTCACACGAGGTACATCAATCAGAGGCACTCACACAAGGTACATCAAAGGCACTCACACGAGGCACATCAAAGGTACTCACACAAGGTACATCAATCAAAGGCACTCACACGAGGTACATTAATCAAAGGCACTCACACGAGGTACATCAATCAAAGGCACTCACACGAGGTACATCAATCAAAGGCACTCACACGAGGTACATCAATCAAAGGCACTCACACGAGGTACATCAATCAAAGGCACTCACACGAGGTACATCAATCAAAGGCACTCACACGAGGTACATCAATCAAAGGCACTCACACGAGGTACATCAATCAAAGGCACTCACACGAGGTACATCAATCAAAGGCACTCACACGAGGTACATCAATCAAAGGCACTCACACGAGGTACATCAATCAAAGGCACTCACACGAGGTACATCAATTTAAGTCTTTCACCTTCAGAACTGCTCATAGGCCTAACCTACTTCAGAATGCCTAAATATTGAATGTAATTTCATTAATTTATTTTTCGAATCTGGGTTTTTTTCCCAGAAAATAGAGGAAGATAATGAGGGAAGGGGAAGAGGAGGGGAGAAAGAAGAAGGGCGAAGAGGAGGGCAAGAAGTCATAATCTACACCTGGAAAATTCTAGATGGACTCGTCCCAAATCTGCACGCAGAGATCACTTGCTTAGAAAGCTAAAGACTGGGCCGATGGTGCAACATATGTCCGGTGAAAAGTAGGGGCGCCATTAATACACTAAGAATACCATAAGTGTCCAGGGTCCGAGACTGTTCAACAGCCTCCCACCAGCCATAAGGAGAATTACCAATAGACCCCTGGTTGTCTTGAAGAGGGAGCTGGACCGATACCTAAAGTCAGTACCTGACCAGCCGGGCTGTGGTTCGTACGCTGGACTACGTGCGGCCAGCAATAACAGCTTAGTTGAACAGGCCCTGATTCACCGAGAGGCCTGGTCATAGATTGAGCTACGGGGGAGTTGACCCCCGGAATACCCTCCAGGTAGGTAGGTACGTAGGGGAGGAAGTGGATAACATTCTCAAGAGTCTATCAGAGCGGCGAGTATCCCTGCCAACGTACAAGTTCTCATTCGCTTCAGTATTCCTAGATTAATATTCCAAGTATTGCCTTTTAAAGTTGAATACTATCAAGAGTATAATTAGCACTCACGTAACGAGACTGTAATATATAAACTGGCCTAATGAATTCCGTATTAATGAAAAATTACCGAATTAATGAGTGACTACCGAATTAATGAGTGATTACCGTATTACTAAATGATTACTGTATTACTAAATGATTACCGTATTACTGAATGGCTTCCGTATAATAACATCTAAAATATTCACACGGGATCTAAATACTCACCAATTACACAGCTACCAGATAAGGTACGAGTATGTAAAGAACGCAAAATTACTACTATTCCAAAGATACATGTATATTCACAAAGATCAAATATATTTATGGTACCAGTGGTGGGATATACATACACTATGTTATTTATGGTATTTAAGAATATACAAAGTCCACACACTATGTTATTTATGGTATTTAAGAATATACAAAGTCCACACACTATGTTATTTATGGTATTTAAGAATATACAAAGTCCACACAAACCATACCCCCGGCCGGGATTGAACCCGCGGTCATAGAGTCTCAAAACTCCAGCCCGTCGCGTTAGCCACTAGACCAGCTAGCCACAATAAGATTCATCCAACTAGGTATATTTCTACACCATAGGAAGGTTAGCACAGGCACCACTGTGACCACAAATGCAAGTTTTTACAGACGAATCTCCAGCTAGCGTGGCCGTGACGAACTCTAGCTCAAGTCCCTTCACTGCCGTCAACATGACTCAAGAAATCGTAATGACACGATTGCAAACAAACCATACCCCGGCCGGGATTGAACCCGCGGTCATAGAGTCTCAGTGGCTAACGCGACGGGCTGGAGTTTTGAGACTCTATGACCGCGGGTTCAATCCCGGCCAGGGGTATGGTTTGTTTGCAATCGAGTCATTACGATTTCTTGAGTCATGTTAAAGTCCACACACTATGTTATTTATAGTATTTAAGAATACATAAAGTCCACACAGTATGGTATTTATGGTATTTTAGTCCCAGTAGAAGGGCACAAATCCCGTATTGTGTTTTTAACCTATTATTTACCTGTAACATACGGGGGATGAGACAGTGTGGGTGAGAGTCGCTTATTTCGATGAAATCGGTACTGGCAAAATTTTTTGTCATCGTTCTATCACTAGTACCATACGTGGTAATTCACAAATAACCTGCACGTAGGAGACTGTAATATGTGAAGAGCAAGATGGCGGCTGCTGATACTCTATGTAAACAAACCTTGCCACTGGTGCGTCTTCCTTCCTTCATTAACTAGTCACTTGTGACTAGTTAATGAGACCGTAACGTCACCATACATTTCATTCTCCGGTCACGGTATTGTTCCTGAGGTCAGACTTACCTGTTTACCGACTGGTCAACCAGGTTGTTGATGGCTGCGGCGTCTGAACACTCACACAGCCATTACAGCCTGGTTGATCAGGCACTAAATTACTCGTAGCTGAAGTTATGCTAATACTGACGTTAATAAATTAAGCTAATCTCTACTACCAGGACTAGGTCAGGCTCATGACATCATGTTGATGGCCACAAGTTGTGGGACCCACGACTCATGGACAAGGAGCACCTCCAAATTCGTAAGAGTTTGGTAAAAGACTCGTCGGGGAAAGTAAGGACCTAAGGACAGCCAGTTTTCTCTCTGTGTGTCTTAGTGTTGCAGTTTAGAGTGGTAACGAGTGTTTTATTGTGGGTACGCGACCCGGAGCTGGTGCAGGAAGCATTCCAAATGTAACTATTGACACACACACCTTTGTACACACACACACACGCACTTACCTTCGAAGGGTTTCGAGGATTTTCCTACTGCAGGCCGGCCCTGGGTCAGGCTTGTCTAGCAACCAACATTCGTATCATCCTTATTCAGGTAATAGTGAAGACCAGCTGATCGTCTCTCTTTGTCCCTCTACGCTATCTCTTCTCCTCTGGCTCCCTCTACCTCGCTCCTCCTCCAATGCCTCTCTTTACCTCGCTCCTCCTCCTTTGGCTCCCTCTACCTCACTCCTCCTCTGACTCCCTCTAACTCACTCCTCCTTCTCTGGCTCCCTCTGCCTCACTCTTCCTCCTCTGGCTCCCTTTACTTCGCTCCTCCTCTGGCTCTTTCTACCTCGCTCCTCCTCCTTAACAAAAGCAACATTGTGCTGTCTGGATTATTACCTGGGCAGACAGTGACGAGCAAGATGGCGGCTGCTGATACTCAACGTAAACATTCCCTACCATTGACATGGTGCGCTTTCCTACCTTCATTATCACACCAAATAACAGAAATATGTACTCAAAAATCAAATAAAACGCAACAGAAAAAAATGTAAAATAGCGCAGTGTGTGTGTGTGTGTGTGTGTGTGTGTGTGTGTGTGCGCGCGCGCGCGTGTCTGTCCTCTTCTATCCACACATAAACTAAGTTTTAATGACCACTTTCCTCCTTAACAACAACAACAACATAGGTGCAGATCTATAGCTGTTGTCCCTTCAGTTCGAGTGTCACTGTACCCTGGTAGATGGAACTGCGGGAATAGTGTAACTAAATTATTTTACAGATACTGTCACCCGTAAACACTATCCCTAACCAAGACAAGTTTCAGCTTTCCTACTGTAACCCTAACAGCCTAGATAGGTAGGGACTGACCACTGTGTTCCCCACACACCAAGCCACGGGTACCAGTCCTGTCCAGTATATAACTTTATAACAACGGGAGTCTCTCAAAAAGGCTGGGTTACCCCCCCCCAAAAAAAAAAAAATATTCATTCAACAGCTGTCTTGACAGAAATACGCAGACGTGACAATTCAAATGACTCTCCTATTGTAACATCCTAAAGTCATCTTTACTGTACAAGCACTGTACTTCCCACTAACATGGACGACTGTGACACCTCTTATCCATATTTTACATGAGGGCTGACACATAGGAGCCGTGAGTCGACCCCTGCAACCACAAACAGGTGAGTACAAATTCCATATATTCTTCCCTCTCCTGGTTACCTGGAGGTTATTCCGGGGATCAACGCCCCCGCGGCCCGGTCCACGACCAGGCCTCCCGATGGATCAGGGCCTGATCAACTAGGCTGTTACTGCTGGCCGCACGCAGTCCGACGTACGAGCCACAGCCCGGCTGATCCGGCACTGACTTTAGGTATCTGTCCAGCTCTCTCTTGAAGGCAGCCAGGGGTTTATTGGCAATTCCCCTAATGCTTGATGGGAGGCTGTTGAACAGTTTTGGGCCCCGGACACTTATGGTGTTTTCTCTTAGTGTACCAATGGCGCCCCTACTTTTTATTGGCGGCATTTTGCATCGCCTGCCCAGTCTTTTACTTTCGTAGGGAGTGATTTCTGTGTGCAGATTTGGGACCATTCCTTCCAAGATTTTCCAAGTGTAGATTATGATATATCTCTCCCTCCTGCGTTCCAACGAGTACAAGTCAAGTGCTTTCAAGCGTTCCCAGTAGTTAAGGTGCTTGACAGAACTTATACGTGCAGTAAAGGATCTCTGTACACTCTCTAGATCTGCGATTTCACCTGCTTTGTATGGAGATGTTAATGTACAGCAGTATTCCAGCCTAGAGAGAACAAGTGATTTGAAAAGGATCATCATGGGCTTGGCATCTCTCGTTTTGAAAGTTCTCATTATCCATCCTATCATTTTCTTTGCACGTGCGATCGTGGCACTGTTGTGATCCTTGAAAAATTCACAATATTTTGGAGAAAAAAAAAAGTGTGTGGGCACTACTGGCTGATATGTTAAAAACAACAAACAGTCCGTATCATAAATAATGATTTTCTGACACGTGGATCACTAGCAGTGATCAGGAGGCCGGTGAAGAGGAAGAGGAGTGAAGAGGAAGAGGAGTGAAGAGGAAGAGGAGTGAAGAGGAAGAGGAGGAGTGAAGAGGAAGAGGAGGAGTGAAGAGGAAGAGGAGGAATAGGAGGCAGAAAATGAAGGGTTGGAAGAAAAGTAATAAGCAGTGTAACGTTATACAATAATGTTGTAACTTTACACTCAACACTTTCACTATGTGATCGTCAGCCCGTACACACGACCACCTTCGTGTGTACATGTGTTTACCTTATAACTAGCATCACTATCTTACTAGATACTAGCCTCACCTTATAACTTGCATCACTATCTTACTAGATACTAGCCTCACCTTATAACTTGCATCACTATCTTACTAGATACTACCCTCACCTTATAACTTGCATCACTATCTTACTAGATACTAGCCTCACCTTATAACTAGCATCACTATCTTACTAGATACTAGCCTCACCTTATAACTAGCATCACTATCTTACTAGATACTAGCCTCACCTTATAACTAGCATCACTATCTTACTAGATACTAGCCTCACCTTATAACTAGCATCACTATCTTACTAGATACTAGCCTCACCTTATAACTAGCATCACTATCTTACTAGATACTAGCCTCACCTTATAACTAGCATCACTATCTTACTAGATACTAGCCTCACCTTATAACTAGCATCACTATCTTACTAGATACTACCCTCACCTTATAACTAGCATCACTATCTTACTAGATACTAGCCTCACCTTATAATTAGCATCACTATCTTACTAGACACTAGCCTCACCTTATAACTAGCATCACTATCTTACTAGATACTAGCCTCACCTTATAACTAGCATCACTATCTACCTAGATACTAGCCTCACCTTATAACTATCATCACTATCTTACTAGATACTAGCCTCACCTTATAACTATCATTACTATCTACCTAGATACTAGTCTCACCTTATAACTAGCATCACTATCTTACTAGACACTAGCCTCACCTTATAACTAGCATCACTATCTTACTAGATACTAGCCTCACCTTATAACTATCATCACTATCTACGTAGATAGTAGCCTCACCTTATAACTATCATCACTATCTTACTAGACACTAGCCTCACCTTATAACTATCATTACTATCTACCTAGACACTAGCCTCACCTTATAACTATCATCACTATCTACCTAGATACTAGCCTCACCTTATAACTATCATCACTAACTACCTAGATACTAGCCTCACCTTATAACTATCATTACTATCTACCTAGACACTAGCCTCACCTTATAACTATCATCACTATCTACCTAGATACTAGCCTCACCTTATAACTATCATTACTATCTACCTAGACACTAGCCTCACCTTATAACTATCATCACTATCTACCTAGACACTAGCCTCACCTTATAACTATCACTATCTACCTAGATACTAGCCTCACCTTATAACTATCATTACTATCTACCTAGACACTAGCCTCACCTTATAACTATCATCACTATCTACCTAGACACTAGCCTCACCTTATAACTATCATTACTATCTACCTAGACACTAGCCTCACCTTATAACTATCATCACTAACTACCTAGATACTAGCCTCACCTTATAACTATCATTACTATCTACCTAGACACTAGCCTCACCTTATAACTATCATTACTATCTACCTAGATACTAGCCTCACCTTATAACTATCATTACTATCTACCTAGACACTAGCCTCACCTTATAACTATCATTACTATCTACCTAGACACTAGCCTCACCTTATAACTATCATTACTATCTACCTAGATACTAGCCTCACCTTATAACTATCATTACTATCTACCTAGACACTAGCCTCACCTTATAACTATCATTACTATCTACCTAGACACTAGCCTCACCTTATAACTATCATTACTATCTACCTAGACACTAGCCTCACCTTATAACTATCATTACTATCTACCTAGACACTAGCCTCACCTTATAACTATCATTACTATCTACCTAGATACTAGCCTCACCTTATAACTATCATTACTATCTACCTAGACACTAGCCTCACCTTATAACTATCATTACTATCTACCTAGACACTAGCCTCACCTTATAACTATCATCACTATCTACCTAGACACTAGCCTCACCTTATAACTATCATTACTATCTACCTAGACACTAGCCTCACCTTATAACTATCATCACTATCTACCTAGATACTAGCCTCACCTTATAACTATCATTACTATCTACCTAGATACTAGCCTCACCTTATAACTATCATTACTATCTACCTAGACACTAGCCTCACCTTATAACTATCATCACTATCTACCTAGACACTAGCCTCACCTTATAACTATCATTACTATCTACCTAGACACTAGCCTCACCTTATAACTATCATTACTATCTACCTAGACACTAGCCTCACCTTATAACTATCATTACTATCTACCTAGACACTAGCCTCACCTTATAACTATCATTACTATCTACCTAGACACTAGCCTCACCTTATAACTATCATTACTATCTACCTAGACACTAGCCTCACCTTATAACTATCATCACTATCTTACTAGATACTAGCCTCACCTTATAACTATCATCACTGTGGGTAGTCATGTTACAAAGGCATCTCTGGAAATCATCAACGTCATCAGACCTGAACGACTCAATGTAAGTCACGTTAATTAATAGATTTAAATTACCCTCAAATTTCGAGTCTGAATATAAGACGGTAATTACAATAATATCGAAAGGTTGGCTAATGGAAGTATTATAACTCGTAATGGATATATTACCTAAATCATAATGTAAATATTACGTAAATCATAATGTAAATATTATATAAATCATAATTTAAATATTACGTAAATCATGATGGAACTATTACGTAAATCATAAAGTAAATATTAAATGATATAAATACATAAAGATCATTGTTTTTTCGTAATACATACCAGACCTGCAACACGAAGATAATTCTGGAAACTAAGATACATTATTAATTAATACATATATATATATATATATATATATATATATATATATATATATATATATATATATATATATATATATATACCCTCAGACGCTGTTCCCTGATTGGTGGAATTTTTTACGGCTGACCAATTACTGGCGTCACTAATTAGTGATATTTTTCACCGTCTTTCAAAGTAACTAACCAATTACGATGGTGTAAACTGTCCCTTATTGGCGGAATTTTCGAACGGTAGACTAACTCAAATTTCGAACGGTAGACTATTTCAAATTACTAGCGCAGCCAATTTAAATTGTGCGTACCAATTAAAATAGTTTCCGTTGTCAAATGGACTTTTTTTTTTCCTCTTCTTCGTTCATCAATCTACCAATCAGTGAGTGACAGCCAGACAGCAAACCTTCCCTGATTGGTGGAACATTAAAATGTACCAGAGAGGTAACGACTGTGACGTCAATCGTCAATCGCTGATTGGCTGAACTTACACAGCTGCCATTTAAAGGTTATCGATGACGTCAGATAATCCTAATCCGAATCCGCCTTAATCAGCCTTAACAAGAACGGTCATCACCCCCCCCCCAACACCCAGGGGACGCTCCACACACAATACATTACAATTCCCTACCTAAAGGGGTTTAAAGCCTATCTATCATGGTTAGTAGTTACGGGTTTAAAACCTATCTACCTACCATGGTTTGTCGTTAAAGGGGTTTAAAACCTACCTACCTACCATGGTTTGTCGTTAAAGGGGTTTAAAACTTATCTACCAAGCATGGTTTGTCGTTAAAGGGGTTTAAAACCTATCTACCTACCATGGTTTGTCGTTAAACTTTTAAATTCCTAAAATAGAGATTAAAATCAACTTTCAAGTGTATATACACTGTCACACACACCACCAGGTGTATTTTGTATTTGTGAACTCGATGAAGACTGATATTTTCATCCCATTATAAGAAATATCCAAGCATATATATATATATATATATATATATATATATATATATATATATATATATATATATATATATATATATATATATATATATATATATATATATATATATATCAGAAACACATTAACATCAAAAACAGCAACTGCAAGAACAGAATCAGCAACAATAGCAGGAGCAACAACAGTAACAGGAGCAGCGGCAACAGCAGTAGCAACAGCGACAGAAACAGCATCAACAACAGCAGTAGCAACAACAACAACAATACTACTACTAATAATAATTTCGACTGCCTCCCATTAGCACCTTCTAATTAATATATTTGAATGATCAGCTTATTACGAGAGAGAGAGAGAGAGAGAGAGAGAGAGAGAGAGAGAGAGAGAGAGAGAGAGAGAGAGAGAGAGAGAGAGAGAGAGAGAGAGAAACACTTAGCCAGGCAACAACACACAAAAGGAATAATTAATATCCAACTTTTACGTCGCCTACTTTGCTGAAATAAAAATTAAACATGATTAAAAATGTCACATTATTATTATATCTATTATTAATAGCAGTATTAGTATTATTGTGATAGTATTATTAATACAGGATATAAAAATTATGAATAAAATAATAAAATAAAGGAAATAATCTGAATTTAAAAAGTACAATTACTTTACCAATTACTCTTTCACTATCAATTACTCTCTCGCTATCAATTACTCTCTCGCTATCAATTACTCTCTCGCTATCAATTACTCTCTCACCATCAATTACTCTCTCACTATCAATTACTTTCTCACTCCCTCTCCATCACTCTACACAAATTCAAAGCATTTAGAAAGTCTTACAGCTGTACTCCCTATAACGTAGGCGAGAAAGATACATTATTCACATCTGACAAGTTCTGGAGAGATTAATCCCAAATCTGCACAATTAAATCTCTCCCTACGAGAGAAAGAGGCTCGCCAAATGCTGCAAAATCCTCCCCACGAGTACACAAAGAGATAATTCAATAAGTATAAAGGGACCAAGACTCTCCAACGCCCTCTTGTCACACAGAACAGACCCCTGGCTGTCTTCAAGTGAGAACTTGATAAGTTGCTTAAGTCGGTTTCTGATCAGCCAGGCTGTGTTGCATATTTGAACTGTGTGCTGCCAGCACCAACAGCCTATGTTGATCAGACCATCCACCAGAGGCATCGTCCTTGCAACACACCGCATACGTAGACCCATTATCCACAAACACATTCTCCACCACTCCACAATCAATCTATCCACTTTCTCCACCACTCCACAATCAATCTACCCACATTCTCCACCACTCCACAATCAATCTATTCACTTTCTCCACCACTCCACAATCAATCTACCCACATTCTCCACCACTCCACAATCAATCTATCCACATTCTCCACCACTCCACAATCACTCTACCCACATTCTCCACCACTCCACAATCAATCTATTCACTTTCTCCACCACTCCACAATCAATCTACCCACATTCTCCACCACTCCACGATCAATCTATCCACATTCTCCACCACTCCACAATCAATCTACCCACATTTTCCACCACTCCACATCCTCCATCACTCCACACTCTCACCTTCACCTCCACCTTGTCAATCATTCTCAATCCGATATCAATAACGAATTTTCACAGAATTTGAGCAAAATGGAAAAGCAATTTCAATTGTTTCAAAACGAGAAGTCTTGACCCTCTCACACGACCTAGCAACTCACTACTGTCAATTATTATTATTATTATTATTATTATTATTATTATTATTCCAATAGCTTAATATTCAACAGTAACCATCTTATTGTGTTTCTGTATTATTATTATTATTATTATTATTATTTTCGATGTCTAATAATTATTACTTTTGATAATTATGACTAGTAAAAATGTATATATATATATATATATATATATATATATATATATATATATATATATATATATATATATATATATATATATGCAAAACAACCACTCTGAAAGAATAGAGAAATTCCAAGCGCTTTCGTGACTACTCACATTATCAAGGAACTATAGTTCCTTGATAATGTGTGTAGTCGCGAAAGCGCTTGGAATTTCTCTATTCTTTCAGAGTGGTTGTTTTGCATATTCTGAAATCACCTGTTTACTGTGATCTTATTGCATATATATATATATATATATATATATATATATATATATATATATATATATATATATATATATATATAAAATACATCGGCCGATTCCCACCAAGGCAGGGTGGCCCACCAAGGCAGGGTGACCCGAAAAAGAAAAACTTTCACCATCATTCACTCCATCACTGTCTTGCCAGAGGTGCGATTACACTACAGTTATAAAACTGCAACATTAACACCCCTCCTTCAGAGTACAGACAATGTACTTTCCACTTCCAGGACTCAAGTCCGGCCTGCTGGTTTCCCTGAACCCCTTCATAAATATTACCCTGTTCACACTCCAACAGCACATCAAGTCCTAAAAAAACATTTGTCTTCATTCGCTCCTAACACGTTCACGCACGCTTGCTGGAAGTCCAAGCCCCTCGCACACAAAACCTCTTTTACCCCCTCCCTCCCAGCTTTCCTAGGCCGACCCCTACCCTGCCTTCCCTCCACTATAGATTTATGCACTCTCGAAGTCATTTTAATTTGTTCCACCCTCTCTACATGTCCGAACCTGTCCGAGACTGTAAATATAAAAATCATTTACACAAATTAATGTTTATTTACAACGTATACTACTGCTGGCTCAAATACAAACCTAAAGAATTATTTAATAAAATTGGGTAATTTTTTTAAGTTTATACTAGAGCACAAATAAGTTAAGAATTTTTTAACCGAACAAGGTTCAATATTTTACTCTCGCATTATCATCAGTCTTGACAAGCGCTCTCTGGATGCATCCTGGAAATGGACGGAAGAGAATAATAGTACTTGGTATAATCAAATTGATCTATCTATCTACACTGTACAAATAATAAGCTATTAAATTTAATAAGTGGAGCGAAAGCCAGGGTCAGGCGCACAGTCTCAGACACCGCAGAGAATTCCAACATGGCCGCCAAGGGAACGAGATTTCTTTCCAAAGAGAATACATTACAGCCTCTTGTGGTCCTTGTTGGAGATTCTTCCCTCGTTTTCCTGTCACCAGGACCACTCGGTCCACTGACCACTCCTTTACCACACTTTTTTTTTCCTTTCTTTACGCCTCTACATGTCTGACAACGCCCGCGAGCTTTCTACTAGGATTGGGGCCTTGGCTACAAGTTGAAAATTAAGTTTACTTAGGCACAAGTACACATAAGTACAATTAAGCATAGTATTAGCGCTGTATGACCTAGTGGGTTTAGCGCTTTGGTTATGATAGCAATAATAATAATATACATAGTGTAAATTCCTCAGGATAACCCCCCAAAAAGCAATTTTTTTCAATATCTATATTTCCTTTCTACGTTTTATGCATCTTTTGCTTCTTTATTTACTGACATTTATTCGATTTTAGGTTATTCGTTATACGAAATTCACAAAAACACATTATGTAAACTAAAGTACCCCCCCCCCTTCAAAAAATCATATACTAACTTCCGGCTGACTGATCAAACTGCTGCAATTCTGAACTGAAAAAATAAAATCACCCAAATCGGTCAAATCAGTTCTTCATTTCGCTCATTTCCTTATCTGCATATTGTATTATCCACCAAAATTCACTCATCTATTTCTCTCAATCCTGAACCAATTCCTTACTTTCATATCCATTTCTTTCACTCCACATCCATTTCTTTCACTCTACATCCATTTCTTTCACTCCATATCCATTTCTTTCACTCCACATCCATTTCTTTCACTCCACATCCATTTCTTTCACTCCACATCCATTTCTTTCACTCCACATCTATTTCTTTCACTCCACATCCATTTCTTTCACTCCACATCTATTTCTTTCACTCCACATCCATTTCTTTCACTCCACATCTATTTCTTTCACTCCACATCCATTTCTTTCACTCCACATCCATTTCTTTCACTCCACATCCATTTCTTTCACTCCACATCCATTTCTTTCATTCCACATCTATTTCTTTCACTCCATATCCATTTCTTTCACTCCATATCCATTTCTTTCACTCCATATCCATTTCACTCGTTCCTCACGTCATCTATTTCCTTCACATCACTCTCACTAAGCTATCTCTTATTAAGTTATCTCTCACAGAGCTATTTCTTACAAAGCTATCTCTTAATAAACTATCTCTTACTGAGCTATCTCTTGCTCTTCTCATAATTTACGTATTATCATTAAAATTAAGCGTGCTAAACCCACAAGGGTTCAGAGCTTAGGCAGCAGCCTCGACCACGCCTCTCACCCTCATAAGTAGTAACGTCGGTGTGTGGATTTGGCACCAGCCTCTCTGGACACTTTTCAGGAGGGAAATTTTAATATACTCTTTTTCCCCTGATTCGTTCTCCAGGGAGGCGAGCCTAAAAGTCTCTCTCACTTCTACATATCTGCAGCCATTAATGGGGAATTCTGATGAATGGAAAATTGAATAGAAATTGAGGACGAATAAGGAATTGATGGGTGTGCTTCAGCGAGGACATGTCTGCTGGATGTAATTGTATACTGAATATCTTTTGAATATGAGAGAAGTTAATTAGCACTGACAGAGAGACACAGAGAGAGAGAGAGAGAGAGAGAGAGAGAGAGAGAGAGAGAGAGAGAGAATCTGTATCTACAATACAGTCGCAGACAAGAGATCTTAATAATGCACGACAAGCCACGGGGGGACGGAAATCTTCAGCTCAAGATCTTTCACACGTCTCCGTGCGTCATCAAGAGTAGCAACAGGTGGAATACGAGGAAGTTATCTCTAGTTATGGGTTGTACAAACTCAACAGCTATTTAGTGGAGAGTCTATCAACAAGTGTCTCTGACAAACTGGTAACAACAACAAGGGGCCACACCTCTCATCTTTCCCACACGCCCACACAGGGAACACGCAGTCACACGCCTACACAAGCACATGCCCCCCTCACACACACACCCACACGCATGCATACATGAACGATTAAAGAACATCAGTGCTCCATAGGTACAATAAAGGAAAGTAGCGAAATGGGTGGAGATGAAAGGAGACAAAGAATGATGGTTTTGTAGATAGACGTGAGGGGAGCAAACTCAAGAGTGAGAAAACTAAAATGAATGAAAAAACAAATGAGGACAACAGGAGAAAAAAATAGGTGCAGTTCCAGGACACAAATTTCCAAGGGAGGGCGAGGACTCGGGAACCCGCACATAGATGAAAGAAACTCATGACGATGTTTCGGTCCGACTTACACCATTAACCAGTCACACTAACACAAGAAGGTAAGTCAGCCAGTATATACACAAGACGGGGCAGGGACGGCACAAAGAAAGCTGGAAAAAAAAAGAAGTAGAGACAGTAGTGGTACTAGAGTTAGTGATAGTAGAGACAGTAGTGATAGTAGATATAGTAATGATAGACAGTAGTGATAGTAGAGACAGTAGCGATAGAGACAGTAGTGATAGTAGAGATAGTAGTGACAAAGGTAATGTTGGTAGTGGAAGTGATCCTCAGCTGAGGCAAAATGGCTAGTGAATATAATTTCACCTTTGATATACTTTTGAAGAGTTTCAAGAGTTTCACTATTCTCAGAGACTGCCATGGGCCAGGCTCGTCTGGTGCTTGCCTGGTCAACCAGGCTGTTGCTGGAGGCCCGCTGCCCCACATATCCATCACAGCCTGGTTAATCTGGCACATGATAAATGTAATAAGAAATTGCAGAAAGTTAATACCAGCTAATAAATGTAAACAATACAGAAAGTGAGCATCAGCTGATAATGGTAATGCGGGATACAAGCTATCAGATGTCCATATAGAGAAATAAGCATCAGATGATACTTAAAGTAAGGAGAACATCAGCTGAGAAATGTAAACAAAACCCATGGTAAAGATCAGCTGAGAAATGTAAACAAAACCCATGGTAAAGATCAGCTGAGAAATGTAAACAAAACCCATGGTAAAGATCAGCTGAGAAATGTAAACAAAACCCATGGCAAAGTTCAGCTGAGAAATGTAAACAAAATCCAGGGCAAAGTTCAGCTGAGAAATGTAAACAAAATCCAGGGCAAAGTTCAGCTGAGAAATGTAAACAAAATCCAGGGCAAAGTTCAGCTGAGAAATGTAAACAAAACCCATGGCAAAGTTCAGCTGAGAAATGTAAACAAAACTCATGGCAAAGATCAGCTGAGGAATGTAAACAAAGACAAAAGTAAACGTAAATGTATATCTTGATTACCAAGTACACAAGAGTGGACTTGGTAATCAAGATATACACACCGATGGTCAATTCTAACCTCCTTATGGTGTATAAATATACCTAGTTGTTTGAATCTTATTGTAGCCAGGTGGCCCAGTGGCTAACGCACAGGCCTGGAGTTTTACCACTCACTTGCCATGAGTTCTAATCCCCCCCATACCGTGTTATTTTTTAGATGTATCTATACTCTTCAGGTCGCTTGTTCTATACAGGCTGGAATATTGCTGCACACTAACAGTACCTTTCAAGGCAGGTGAAATTGCTGACCTAGAAAATATACAGAGAACCTTCACGCCACACATAACGGAGATAAAACACCTCAATTTGTAAAGTAAAAGGACACAAGTGCAACTAATGTGACATTTATTGTGGCAACGTTTCGCTCTCCAGGAGCTTTATCAAGCTTGATAAAGCTCCTGGAGAGCGAAACGTTGCCACAATAAATGTCACATTAGTTGCACTTGTGTCCTTTTACTTTACATATTGTCGGTAATTCTACCAACTTTATTACAACACCTCAATTACTGGGAGCGCTTGAAGTTCCTGAACCTGTACTCCCTGGAACGCAGGAGGGAGAGATACACGATTATATACACCTGGAAAATCCTAGAGGGACTAGTACCGAACTTGCACACGAAAATAACAAAAAAGCAAAAGACTCGGCAGACGATGAAACATCCCCCAATGAAAAGCGAACTGAAGTGAAGACGGAAGACAACGATGATAACTCTAGTCCTGAAGCTACACACAGGTAACGACACACAGGTAACGGCACACAGGTAACAGCACACAGGTAATGACACACAGGTAATGACACACAGGTAACGACACACAGGTAACGGCACACAGGTAATGACACAGGTAATGACACACAGGTAACGACACACAGGTAACGGCACACAGGTAACAGCACACAGGTAATGACACACAGGTAATGACACACAGGTAACGACACACAGGTAACGGCACACAGGTAATGACACAGGTAATGACACACAGGTAACGACACACAGGTAACGGCACACAGGTAACAGCACACAGGTAATGACACACAGGTAATGACACACAGGTAACGACACACAGGTAACGGCGCACAGGTAATGACACACAGGTAACGACACACAGGTAACGGCACACAGGTAACAGCACACAGGTAATGACACAGGTAATGACACACAGGTAACGACACACAGGTAACGGCACACAGGTAATGACACACAGGTAACGACACACAGGTAATGACAAAAAGGTAATTACCAATATTTCATTCTCATCAACATTTTAAATTTACTCACAATTCTTTTATCTCTGAGATCAAAACCAAGCTACCTTTTATCTGTATTCGTAGCCTAATGAACTTCTTTAATCTATCCCTCTTCATAGTTTATTTAATCTCTTCAATCTATCCCTCTGCACAGCCAATTTAACGTCTAGCAATCTATCCCTTCTACTATCCTAATTAACAACCTCTCTCATGTTGAATTCGACACCAGAATTCTCTCTCTATTGATGTTTGATGATCAACTCCTCTCTCTCCCCACCAGCCTCCCCTACATCAAGGAAAGACCCTCCCCAACATCCCCACTCACCCACCAGTCTCCCCAACACCCCCACTCACCCACCAGTCTCCCCAGCACCCCACCAGTCTCCCCAACACCTCACTCATCCACCAGTCTCCCCAACACCCCACTCACCCACCAGTCTCCCCAACACCCCACTCACCCACCAGTCTCCCCAACACCCCACTCACCCACCAGTCTCCCCAACACCCCACTCACCCACCAGTCTCCCCAACACAACACTCACCCACCAGTCTCCCCAACACCCCACTCACCCACTAGCCTCCCCAACACCCCACTCACCCACCAGTCTCCCCAACACCCCACTCACTCACCAGTCTCCCCAACACCCCACTCACCCACCAGTCTCCCCAACACCCCACCAGTCTCCCCAATACCCCACTCACCCACCAGTCTCCCCAACATCCCACTCACCCACCAGTCTCCCCAACACCCCACCAGTCTCCCCAACACCCCACTCACCCACCAGTCTCCCCAACACCCCACTCACTCACCAGTCTCCCCAACACCCCCACTCACCCACCAGTCTCCCCAACACCCCACTCACCCACCAGTCTCCCCAACACCCCACCAGTCTCCCCAATACCCCACTCACCCACCAGTCTCCCCAACATCCCACTCACCCACCAGTCTCCCCAACACCCCACCAGTCTCCCCAACACCCCACTCACCCACCAGTCTCCCCAATACCCCACTCACCCACCAGTCTCCCCAACATCCCACTCACCCACCAGTCTCCCCAGCACCCCACCAGTCTCCCCAACACCCCACTCACCCACCAGTCTCCCCAACACCCCCCACAACCACCAGTCTCCCCAACCCCCCACTCACCCACCAGTCTCCCCAACACCCCACTCACCCACCAGTCTCCCCAACACCCCACTCACCCACCAGTCTCCCCAACAACCCCACGCCCCCACCAGTCTCCCCAACACCCCACTCACCCACCAGTCTCCCCAACACCCCACTCACCCACCAGTCTCCCCAACACCCCACTCACCCACCAGTCTCCCCAACACCCCCACTCACCCACCAGTCTCCCCAACACCCCCACTCACCCACCAGTCTCCCTAACACCCCACTCACCCACCAGTCTCCCCAACACCCCACTCACCATGCATGACAAATCAAAGCCCAGGAACAAGCATGAATCTGAAATGAATGTTGTAACATATCAAAGTAAATCTCTATATCTCTCTCCCAGGCTCTAGGTCTCTCCCTCTATGGCTCTACTAGGACCGGGCCGCGAGAACGCTGATCCTCAAAGAGAGAGAGAGAGAGAGAGAGAGAGAGAGAGAGAGAGAGAGAGAGAGAGAGAGAGAGAGAGAGAGAAAGAGAGAATTAATTAGATGCTAAAAATGTCACTAAATTAAAAAAAAAACAGAGAGAGAAAGAGATCAAAGGCGCCCGAGGCAAAACCAAATTTCAATCACACAAAACTGAAATTCCCCCGAAAAAAAAAAAAAAAAACATGATGAGATTATAAATTCACATCACTAAAAAAAAAAAAAATCATACTACAAAAACAGGCAAAAAAAAAAATCCATCATAAAAAAACATGCATTATTTACCTTAATGTCAGCGGCTACACAATTCATTATTGAAAAAAAAAAAATCGTAACGCCAGAGGCTCAGTTGAAGATTTGTTTACTTAAACAAAATATGGTGATTAAAAATTTAACCCGTGAAACGAGTCAACCAGGTTCTAGTGTCCTCTAGAGTTATCCTGGACTCCTTTAGAGTGCTCTAGAGTAATTCGAGTGCTCCCAGAGTACTTCCGTAGAGTTATTGTAGAGTGTTCTAGTGTTTTAGAATGCTTTCGGGTGTTTTAGAGCGCTTTCGAGTGCTCTAGACTGCTTTAGTGTGTTCTAGAATTCTCTAAGAGAGCTTTAGAGTGCTCCAAAGTTTTTTCGAGTGGTCTAGAGTTCTTTCGAGTGGTCTAGAGTTCTCTCGAGTGCTCTAGAATTCTCTAGAATACTCTAGAGAACTTTAGAGTCCTCTAGAGTTGCTCTAGAGCAACTTAGTCTACAGCCCTGTAATTACTCTAGATCACTGTACAGTCACTCCAGAGTGACTGTTATTCCAGTCTGGCAGAGAAGAACAAAACTCAGGATTTATCAGTTAAAAACACGAGTGAAAAACCAGATTTAGTTAAAATATAATGAACCATGATGATGATGATGATGATGATGATGATGATGATAATGATGATGATGATGATGATGATAATGATGATTTATATTACAAGCAGGAGTGAATGTGATTATATTAATTACATTATATATCTTACATTGCTATTACCTTATTATACTATTATGTCATTATATTGCTATTATTATATTGTTATATTAATATATATTATTTATATTAAAGTATCATCGTCATACAGTGTTCTATATCTGACATTTTTTTTTTTTTTACACATGGTTTTACAGGGTTTGGTTAAGATTCTTAACTTTATTAACAAGCTAAGAACTGTTACCTACATCAGCTTATTTGAAAGTTTTGTTATTGTCCTGAGACACACAAATAGGGAACAGGGTGAAGGTGGAGCCATCTGTGGGCCACCAATTTCAGTGGGTCAACTGTTTTTATTTCAATTACGTCATTATGTTGTACGAACATGTTCCAGACTCGAGTCATCCTGGGAATAATTTCAGTTGAAACGATGTGCTGGAGAAGGTTACAGTCAGAGTGAAGTTGCTGCTTGCTGCCCGTCTTGTGGTGTAGAAGCCTCGCTTCTCGTTGTCCTCGGAGTGGAGCCAAGTATACAACTTGGTAATATTGGGGCGATTCCTGGAGAATGTTTCTCCTGGTCCACTTCAAATTCTCAGCCCAGTTGCATTATCCAAAAAATAAAAGCAACGATTCACGTTGCTACTGGGCTCCAAACAGTGATACTGATTTACAGTTAATGACTGAAGAATGTCTTGTCTATTTTCCTTCGACTTATTAAAGATGACCCATTGCATAAGTAGGAAGACACATACGTTTAGATTGTTGGGCTACAAAGTTGATTTTTTAACGAAATTAAAAATTCGAACTTAGAATAGTTTGACCCAGAGCAACTGCTGGCAAATACCTTTTCTGATAGGCTTCAAACTTTCATTGTTGACAAGCTTTATTAAAAGAAAACAGATTCATTCTAATATGGAAGTGGTGGCCTGGTGGTTAACGCTCTCGCTTCACACGGTGAGGGCCTGGGTTCGATTCCCAGCCAGAGTAGAAACATTGGACGTGTTTCTTTCCACCTGTTGTCTATGTTCCCCATCAGTAAAATGGGTACCTGGGTGTTAGTCGACTGGTGTGGGTCGCATCCTGGGACACTGACCTAAGGAGGCCTGGTCACAGACCGGGCCGCGGGGGCGTTGACCTCCGGAACTCTCTCCAGGTAAACAGTGAAGGATAGAAGAACCAAGGGAGATGCAATATACCAAGTACTCAGACGAATTGATAGTATATACAAGGGACAAGCTGTTTGAGAGGCGAGAAACGAGAACTCAAGACACAACTGGAAGTTAAAGGTACCGATGATCCACAGGTACGTTAGGAAATATTTCTTCAGTCTCGGGACGGTCGGAAAGTGGAACGATCACGGTGAAGAAGTGTTGGAGGCAGGCTCCATACATAGCTTTAAGAGCAGGTATGACAGGGCCCACGAGGCTAGGAGGGAGTGAATCTAGCAAAAGGCAAGTTGTGAGACGGGGGCCAGGAAGTAAGACTCGACCTCTGCAACCACAGATAGGTGAATACACATGGGGGTGCACGCTAAACCAACATCCCATCTGGAACCCTTTACATCATTCATGAGATGAACTGCAATGATGTTGAGTCAACAATGTTCTCAACAGGCGCCTGAGTTCCCCTTTCTCTAAATATCATGTTTATTTTTCCCCTATAATCTACCTTGTCCATAATTACTATTGCATTTGCTTTGTCTGCTTTCGTAAGGTGAAGTCTACGATCTTTCTTTATTTCATGGTATAACTTAACAAATCTTCGAGGACAATATCGCTTTGTGTTGTAGACACAACTGTCTGCAACACAATGCGATAGTAATTACGGACAAGGTAGAGGGGAAAAATAACATTATTAGAAAATAGGGGAAATGACGTGCCCCTAAAGTCAGTTGTTGTCTCCAGGGTGTAGCATTGCTGTATACTAACAACCACCTTCATGGCAGACGAGACACTGCTGCGCTGCAAAACAGACAAGAGCTCTCACTGCCCCGTACACACTCACTCAAACATCTGAACTAATGAGAACGCTTGACGTCTCTTTCAAGTGTATTCCTTGGAACGTAGGCGAGAAAGATGCGAGACTGAAAACACTGAAAGACTGAAAAATACTTGAGAGACTGATCCCAAACGTGAATACTGAAAGCCCTCCCAATGACAAGAGAACTGAAAGACGGTGCAGATAATCTCCAATAAAAAGCAGGGAGGGGGGAGGAGGAGGAGGAGGAGGAGGAGGAGGAGGAGGAGGAGGAGGAGGAGGAGGAGGAGGAGGAGGAGGAGCGACAAGCACATTGAAAGAGAACTCAATAAATATAAGGGGTCCAAGATTCTTCAATACGCTCCCCTCATACATAAGGGGAATTACCAACAGACCGCTGGCTGTCTTCAATGGAGAACTTGATAAAATCCTCAAGTCAGTCCCTGATAAGCCGGGCTGTGGTGAATACGTTGGTGTGCAGTCGACTGGCACCAAAAGTCTGGTCTATGAGACCAGTAACTAGTAAGCCAGCTCTGGGACCGGGTCGAAAGGGGCACTGACCCCCGAAATCGTTTCCACAAAATACACACTAAAGAGAGCTGATGTAACCAACAGCTCTTAGCTTGTGAATGAAGTTAGGAACCTTAACCTAACCTTGTAAAACACTATATGAGAGAGAGAGAGAGAGAGAGAGAGAGAGAGAGAGAGAGAGAGAGACACACACACACACATTGTCATCATGGTCAAGCTGGGACATAAAATATCCTTCACAACAGACCCAGCATGTATGAATCAAATAAGATATATACCACCAGTGAGGGGAGAAGAGGGTAATGTGAGCGAGGGGAGATGGAGAGGGGTGAGGGGGAATGGGAGGGAGGCTGGGTGGACAGGAGGAGATGGGGAGGACAGTGAGAGAGGAAGGGAAGCTGAGGAGTCCTTATGAGTGAGGAAATTTTTTTGCAATATTCCTAACACCACTGTAGCTTCACTGTCACCACTGTTGTACTTCACTGCCACCACTGTTGTACTTCACTGCCACCACTGTTGTACTTCACTGCCACCACTGTGGTGTATTTCACTGTCACCACTGTTGTACTTCACTGCCACCATTGTTGTGTATTTCACTGTCACCACCCACATCACCATCCACATCATAAAAATCTTTGAAAGAGTTCTAAGAAGCAGGATAGCAAACCACCTGGACTCCCAAAAATTGCACAACCCAGGGCAACATGGTTTCAGAGGAAGTCGCTCCTGCCTCTCGCAACTGCTTGACCACTATAATATGGTCCTAGATGCACTGGAAAACAAACAGAATGAGGATGTAGTATACACAGACTTTGCAAAAGCCTTTGACAAGTGCGACCATGGTGTAATAGCACACAAAATGCGTGCTAAAGGGATAACCGGCAAAGTAGGCAGATAGATCTTCAACTTTCTAACCAATCGCACACAAAGAGTAGTGGTAAACAGAGTTAAATCAGATGCTGCCATAGTGAAGAGCTCTGTCCCACAAGGCACAGTACTCGCACCTATCCTGTTCCTTATTCTCATATCAGACATAGACAGAGATGTAAACCACAGCACTGTATCATCTTTTGCAGACGATACTAGGATCTGCATGAGAGTGTCATCCACTGAGGACACGGCAAAGCTCCAAGAAGATATAAACCAAGTTTTCCAGTGGGCAACAGAGAACAATATGACGTCAATGAAGACAAATTCCAACTACTCCGTTATGGAAAACTGGAGGAAATAATAACTAGAACTGAGTATACTACAAACTCCAGTCACACAAAAGAGAGGAAAAGTAATGTGAAGGACCTGGGTGTGGTAATGTCTGAAGACCTCACCTTCAAGGACCACAACAATGCCACTATCACATCTGCGAGGAAAATGATAGGATGGATAATGAGAACATTCAAGACAAGAGATGCTAAGCCAATGATGATCCTTTTCAAATCACTTGTTCTCTCTAGGCTGGAATACTGCTGTACATTAACATCCCCATTCAAGGCAGGTGAAATTGCAGAGCTAGAGAGTGTACAGCGATCCTTTACTGCACGTATAAGTTCTGTCAAACACCTTAACTACTGGGAACACCTGGAAGCACTTGACTTGTACTCACTAGAGCGCAGGCGAGAGAGATATATCATAATCTACACCTGGAAGATTCTGGAGGGACTGGTCCCTAATATGCACACAGCAATCACTCCCTACGAAAGCAAAAGACTTGGCAGGCGATACAACATACCCCCAATGAAAAGTAGGGGCGTCACTGGTACACTAAGAGAGAACACAATACGTGTCCGGGGCCCAAGACTGTTCAACAGCCTCCCACCAGCAATAAGGGGCATTACGGGAAGACCCCTGGTTGTCTTCAAGAGGGAGCTGGACAGATGCCTATCAAGTTGGATTGCCGGCATCAGCCTGGTTGGGCTGTGGTTCGTACGTTTGGAATACCCTTGACTCCGTGACTGTTGTGCTTCACTGCCACCACTGTTGTGTATTTCACTGCCACCACTGTTGTGTATTTCACTGCCACCACTGTTGTGTATTTCACTGCCACCACTGTTGTGTATTTCACTGCCACCACTGTTGTGTATTTCACTGCCACCAGTGCCATTAATGGAGTAGAGTACAAGTGGGGAGAGAGTGCAAGTGGGGAGAAAGTGCAAGTAGGGAGAAAGTGCAAGTGGGGAGAGACTGCAAGTAGGGAGAAAGTGCAAGTGGGGAGAGAGTGCAAGTAGGGATAAAGTGCAAGTGGGGAGAGAGTGCAAGTAGGCAGAGAGTGCAAGTAGGGAGAAAGTGCAAGTGGGGAGAGAGTGCAAGTAGAGAGTGCAAGTAGGCAGAGAGTGCAAGTGGGGAGAGACTGCAAGTAGGGAGAAAGTGCAAGTGGGGAGAGAGTGCAAGTAGGGAGAAAGTGCAAGTAGGGAGAAAGTGCAAGTGGGGAGAGAGTGCAAGTAGGGAGAGAGTGCAAGTAGGGAGAAAGTGCAAGTGGGGAGAGAGTGCAAGTAGGGAGAAAGTGCAAGTGGGGAGAGAGTGCAAGTAGGGAGAAAGTGCAAGTGGGGAGAGAGTGCAAGTAGGCAGAGAGTGCAAGTAGGGAGAAAGTGCAAGTGGGGAGAGAGTGCAAGTAGGCAAAGAGTGCAAGTGGGGAGAGAGTGCAAGTGGGGAGAGAGTGCAAGTAGGGAGAAAGTGCAAGTGGGGAGAGAGTGCAAGTAGGGAGAAAGTGCAAGTAGGGAGAAAGTGCAAGTGGGGAGAGAGTGCAAGTAGAGAGAGAGTGCAAGTAGGGAGATAGTGCAAGTGGGGAGAGACTGCAAGTAGGGAGAAAGTGCAAGTGGGGAGAGAGTGCAAGTAGGGATAAAGTGCAAGTGGGGAGAGAGTGCAAGTAGGGAGAGAGTGCAAGTGGGGAGAAAGTGCAAGTGGGGAGAGAGTGCAAGTAGAGAGTGCAAGTAGGGAGAGAGTGCAAGTGGGGAGAGACTGCAAGTAGGGAGAAAGTGCAAGTGGGGAGAGAGTGCAAGTAGGGAGAGAGTGCAAGTGGGGAGACTGCAAGTAGGGAGAAAGTGCAAGTGGGGAGAGAGTGCAAGTAGGGAGAGAGTGCAAGTGGGGAGAGACTGCAAGTAGGGAGAAAGTGCAAGTGGGGAGAGAGTGCAAGTAGAGAGTGCAAGTAGGGAGAAAGTGCAAGTGGGGAGACAGTGCAAGTAGGGAGAGAGTGCAAGTGGGGAGAGAGTGCAAGTAGGGAGAGAGTGCAAGTGGGGAGAGAGTGCAAGTGGGGAGAGAGTGCAAGTCAAGTGGGATGATTGTCATGTCAGAAATGATGACATGTGTGATATCACGTTCATGACATAAATTATATTAGCGGATGTGTGAAGTGATCTGTGATCTTCAATGTTCACATCACCATTATGTAGTCTATATTGAACTTGTTCAAAGTGTTCACAGTTGCTCCGTGAACAGCATGAACAAGTGTTCTCTTGTTCTCAATGTCAAAATATTTCATTAATTCCATTATGTGAAAATTTAATTAAAGATCTTTTAAGATTAGACAATTTCACTTTAATATCTCTTTGCCAAGAAATATTACAATGGAAAAATTAGAATTTCCTAAAAAAAGTGAGAGAGCTTGTGTGTACATGCACCACACACACACAAGGAACAAGGACCAGGAGCTGTGACTCGACCCCTGCAAACACATATTGGTGAGTACACACACTACTCCATGTGTCGATACGCGAGAACCTATTACTCACAATGGTAGTGAAGTATTTCACAAGGGAGGGGGTGGTTAGGGGGCAGTGGGTAGGGGGAGAATGGAGGGGAGGGAAAGAGGGGAGGGAAGAGGGGAGGGGGAGAGTGAGTGCCACTAACACACGGCACCTCCGCCCCCTCACGCTCCTTCTTAACTCACGTCTCGTGCGGGGGGGAGGGAAGGGAGGGGAAAAGGGGGAGGGGGAGATGGTGTACATGGCCCCAGGCCACCCATACATATTTTTTTTCCGACGTATTCATTTTAACGTTACCAGGGTTCCTGGAGACAACACGCTGCCAGATGTTTTGCCCAGTCTTTTATTTCTTTTTCCCCTCAGTTAACTTGCCAGTGATTAACTTTATCGTAATAATGTGACGTCAGTGGTTAATAGGGTTTCAAGACTATCGACTGCACGAGGATCATTAAGGCTGCCTGTCAAAAATACTTTAATAATTTATAAGAGTAATTAGTCAACTCTTTCAGTACATATACACTGACATGTATATACCTTTCAGTATATATATACACACTGAAAGATATACATCTTTCAGTTCACATTCAGTGAAGCATATAAACATTTCAATGTAAATACACAAAGATATACACTTAATGGTGTATATGCATTAAAACACATAAACCTCTCATGGTTTATACACAGAAATATACATCTCTCAGTGTATATACACTGAAAGATTTACACCTATCGGTGTATATACATTTAAACACATACACCTTTCACTGTATATACACCGAAATATATACACCTCTCAGTGTATATACACTGCAAGATATACACCTGCCAGTTTCGATACACTGCAGGATATACACCTCTAGAGTGTAGAGAGTGTACAGAGATCCTTTACTGCACGTATAAGTTCTGTCAAGCACCTTAACTACTGGGAACGCTTGGAAGCACTTGACTTGTACTCGTTGGAACGCAGGAGGGAGAGATATATCATAATCTACACTTGGAAAATCTTGGAAGGAATGGTCCCAAATCTGCACACAGAAATCACTCCCTACGAAAGTAAAAGACTGGGCAGGCGATGCAAAATGCCGCCAATAAAAAGTAGGGGCGCCATTGGTACACTAAGAGAAAACACCATAAGTGTCCGGGGCCCAAAACTGTTCAACAGCTTCCCATCAAGCATTAGGGGAATTGCCAATAAACCCCTGGCTGCCTTCAAGAGAGAGCTGGACAGATACCTAAAGTCAGTGCCGGATCAGCCGGGCTGTGGCTCGTACGTTGGACTGCGTGCGGCCAGCAGTAACAGCCTAGTTGATCAGGCCCTGATCCATCGGGAGGCCTGGTCATGGACCGGGCCGCGGGGGCGTTGATCCCCGGAATAACCTCCAGGTAACCTCCAGGTATATACACTGCAGGATCGACATAAATTTCCTCACAAAACGTCAACAAACCAACGCTGTCACACCAGCATGGAGACAGACACATCTCTCATTATACACATCCTCTCACATCTCTCACTATACACATCTCTCACTATACACATCCTCTCACATATCTCACTATACACATCCTTCCACATCCTTCACGACACATTTTCACATTAAAAAAAGTGGTCCCACTTTTTTCCCCCGTTTCTAAATCTAATTTTCAAATTCCGGTCAACTGAGCGAGTGATGGTCAATGGGTTTCCTTCTCTGGGTGACTCTCCGTGTCTTCACACTGGTTTTTTTAAAGGGTCTTTGATCCAAGGGACTTGGAGTCCCCTTTCTCGGACCTATCCTGATTACCACCCCATACGTGTTCTGCGCTTTCCCATGTCATGATAATCGGAATAATAATAATAATAATAATAATAATAATAATAATAATAATAATAATAATGGAAATAAAACCAATAAATTAATAATTAATAATAGTGATAATACTAATAATGGCAAATAATAGTGATAGTAATAATAAAAATAATAACGACAATAATAATGGTAATATGATAATAAAAATAACAGTAATAATAACAATAATAAATAACAGTAATATTGCGATAACAGTGATAATAATAATAATAGTGATAATAATAAAGTAATTCCGTAGGAAGGGAGGTTTGGAAGGCAGATACTTCCATCGCTGAGGAAATTGCTGCCATCCCCTCCCCTCACCACCTGCTATTACCCAGGAAAAATGTCTCCCTTGTCTCCTTGAAGATTTTGTGTTCTTTTATAAGACCTTCCCCAACCATCCTTCCCCCTCCCCTGGTATCCTTCCCTCACCCCCTCCCCTCCGGCGGCATCCTTCCCCCACACCTCCGGAGGCATCCTTCCCCCCTCCCTATCTATCTTTCCTTCCCCCTCCCCAACCATCTTTCCACCCCCCACCCAGGCAATACCCTTCCCTCACACGTTCTCCCCAACTACCATTTAGGGACGGAAGGTGAAGAGGAAGAAAACAGCTGCAGCAGAAGGAACGACCAAGAATGGAATGAATAAAAACGGAAGCAGAGGAAGAGAAAGAGGAGGGGAGAAGAAAGGGAAGGGGGAAGCGGGCAAGGAGGGGGCGGGTAAACAGCTGTGAGAGTAACAAGCCACACTACAGACAGATGAACTTATAAACCACCAGGAAACACTACGTAAACACAAAACACTCACCAGTAACCCAGGGAGGAATTACCCAAGTGAGGGAGGGAAGAGGGAGAGCAGAGGGAAGAAACAGGAGAGGGAAGGGAAGAGAGAGGGAAGGGAGGGGGAAGAGAAAAAGGCGAGAGACAGGGAGGATTTTTTAACTGAATAAAAAATTCGATACATCAGCAACTATCATAGAGAAATAATGTTGCAGCAGTGTGCTACCTGCCTGGAGTTCGTTCTGGGGTCAACGCCCCCGCGGCCCGGTCCATGACCAGGCCTCCAGGTGCATGAGAACCTGATAAAATAAGCAGTTACTGGTGGCCGCATGTACGAACCACAGCCTGGCTGATCACGTACTAATTTTAGGTAGGAAGGAAATCCTGGAAAGAAAAAAATCAAAAAATTTGGAAAAAAAATTTCTTATAGAAAAATAGTGCATAATTCTGGCAACATATTAATGCAATCAGCTTGTTTCTATCATATTTATAAGTATTTTTTTCCCCCCCAAAATTTTTTTTTTGCTGTCATCAAGAGGGTGCCCAATCGGGTGTTTTTTTTTTACTCCGAAAATCAAAAATTTTATGATTGTATCTTTCGAAATACACTACACGGCATCTTCTCTGTGGACTCCATATTAATGTTGTGAGTGAGAGCTGCTCAGTGGCCAGTGGGCTGCAGTCACGGCTGTACGGGTATACAAGTCTGCCTCGTCATCACTGAAGTTTTACATAAAAATGGAACAAGTTATTGACCTTTCAATACTCTTTTTGCGACAACTAGTTGACGGATACCTGGAGATTATTCCGGGGATCAACGCCCCGGCTGTTACTGCTGGCCGCACGCAGTCCAACGTACGAGCCACAGCCTGGCTGATCCGGCACTGACTTTAGGTATCTGTCCAGCTCTCTCTTGAAGGCAGCCAGGGGTTTATTGGCAATTCCCCTAATGCTTGATGGGAGGCTGTTGAACAGTTTTGGGCCCCGGACACTTATGGTGTTTTCTCTTAGTGTACCAATGGCGCCCCTACTTTTTATTGGGGGCATTTTGCATCGCCTGCCCAGTCTTTTACTTTCGTAGGGAGTGATTTCTGTGTGCAGATTTGAGCCCATTCCTTCCAAGATTTTCCAAGTGTAGATTATGATATATCTCTCCCTCCTATATATATATATATATATATATATATATATATATATATATATATATATATATATATATATATATATATATATATATACAGTATATGCAAAACAACCACAGTTGTTTTGCACTGTTCCTTGATAATGTGAGTAGTCACAAAAGTGCTTGGAATTCTCTGTTCTTTCACAGTGGTTGTTTTGCATATTCTAAAATCACCTGTTTACTGTGATCTTATTGCATATATATATATATATATATATATATATATATATATATATATATATCTATATATATATATATATATATATATATATATATGCCGAATAGGTAAAAATTGGTCAATTAGCAAGAACTCACTTAAAATTAAATCCTTTCTAAAATTTTTATCATATACATTTAATGATATATTTTTTCATTATGTTAATGTAAAAATTAATAATTTTGTACCAAAAGAACCTTAGAAAACTTATCTAACCTTATTATAACAAGCGCAATTTAATTTTGCCTAATCCGAGTAAATACATTTTAAATACGTTAACAATAATTTAATATGCAAACACAATGAAATATTTTTTTTCGTTAGGTTCAGAATGATTTTTGCCAAATTATTGTATATACAAATTTTCACTTGCCTTATTCTGCAAGAAGAGCATTGCTATTTAAGCCAAAATTGCAAGTTTTACCTATTCGGCACGACATTATATATATATATATATATATATATATATATATATATATATATATATATATATATATATAATTTAGTGACGAATATGTAAAACTGGTCAATTAGCAAGAACTCATTTAAAATTAAGTCCTTTCTGAAATTTTCTCTTATACGTTTAAAGATATATTTTTTTCATTAATGTTAATGTAAAAAAATTTAATTTTGCTCCAAAAGGATCTTAGAAAACTTACCTAACCTTATTATAACAAGAACAATTTATTTTAGCCTAACCCAACTAAATGTATTTTAAATACGTTTACTATATTAATAATTTAGTACTAAACAAACACAATCAAATATATTTTTTTCGTTAGGTTCAGAATGATTTTGGCGAAATTATTGCATACACAAATTTTCACTTGTCCTATATGGCAAGATGAGCGTTGCTATTTAAGCCAAGATGGCAAGTTCTGCCTATTCGGCACGACATATATATATATATATATATATATATATATATATATATATATATATATATATATTTATATATATATATTAATGAACTTTATAGGCAGAATACACTGGTACATTATATCAAAGATTATGAATCTGCTCCTGCTACTCTAAAGCCGGACGCGAGCCAAGTATGCAGCAAGCATTTCCCTTATGGATGGCCACACTGAGGACCTGGAACATGAAAGTGGCTGCCCTTGGGTCCCTGGTGGTGTCAATGAATCTGGAACCCAGTTCTTCAAGGAAGCGTGTGGCGATTTTACTCCCCATGATCCCATGGTCTTTGATCCTACAGGCACAAATTGATACTGTTGTCTTATGTCTGTACTTGCCGATCTTATACTCCTCCCTGTGATCAGGAGCTCCTTCCTGTATATCACTTATTCAAGTGGATACGGGCTGCAATGTAATGCAGCGAAGTATGAACAAAGGGCTGACGGTATGGAATATCAGTGTGTATAAAAAGGGCACTTTCATTAAAGGTTCCATCGGAAAAAGGATCCGATGAATACAACAAATAATAGCCTGAGATGGGATGGATAACAGTGGAGTGTAATTTGGGTTCTTGTAAACACCAACAGGGGAAAACTAGGAGAGCAACATCTGAAGCTCACCCTGGTTACCTCTGAGGCCATGGATATTCCACTCTAAATAAGCCATGACTGGTAACGAGAAAGATACAAGAAATCTGCAGGTAAAGGTATCTATCTACGGATTAGAAGAGTTAGAAAAGTCCACATGTGGCAACAGTGGAAAATGTTCAAGCAGCGAAGGAATGGGATGCTGCGAAGAAAGGAGTTGCTCAGTCGGAGGAGAGGGAAGAGAAGGAACAGGTTGAGGATCAGTGTCCATCGATGGCCTAGTCTCATCAATATATTCTGAGATAGCTTCAAAAGTTTCAGAAGACAAGGACTTTGTATGGGAGACAATATTGGAGGTGGAGGGGAGGAGGCCAAGTAAAGATTGGGACAACAATGGACTGTACCAAAGTAGGGATGTAACGAAATGGTAGAGGGAACTGGAGAAGCGTGGGAGGGGACAGAAGAGGAAGCAACCTGGGAGGGGGCAGAAGTGGAAGAAACTTGGGAGGGGACAGGGAAGGAAGGTACAGCATGAGGAGGAGGGTGAACCTCCACACTTATAACAGAGCCAGGTAGAGGTGAAGAACCAGGTAAAGAAACTGGAAAGGCAAAATGTGGAGGTAGAAGAAGGGAAGGAGGGGTTAAGGAGATTTGAGCAATGGGGATTTTTTTGACTTCTCAGAAGTAGAGGGGTGATGGGGAGGAGGTGTTGTATGAGGTCTTGTCGACACTGGAACTTGTGAGTGAGAAGACGAAGTGAGGTGTTGATGTAGGAACTTCTGAGTCCCCTTTATCGTGCTTGGCCGGGAAAATTCGGTATTAATTACATGTTTTGGGAAACTAACCATCAGAAATCAATTTATATGGGATCAGTGACCTTGTATTGAGTTACTCTATCCACCATAGGGAGTTCAGTTCGAATTTCAAATTTTCGGACCCCTTGCACGATAAAGGGTTAAGGCAAGAGGGAGGTACTCTACAAGACGTATTGGTATAGTCATCGGCACCACAGACTGGGCATTCAGCTATGTACCTACAATATTTCGCTGGATGACCAAAACGCCAGCAATTTCTACACTGTTGCAGTGTAGGAATCACCTCTCAAACTTGTAAATATCCCACTATATAAAAAGAGGATGGGAGCTCACGGCAGTCGAAAGTTGCAGGCAGGGAGGACGTAAGTGTCTACTTTGAGGATTGGGAGGTCTTGGAGTTCCAGCTGTTCCAGAATGTAATCGCCACATGTCTGGAAATTCTGTTGGACAATGGTATGGGGCAGAGTGACAGTACCACTACAAGAATTGAGGGAATGATGTTTTTCAATGGTTATGGTATTGATACTTGAAAGAAGAAAGATCGTGAGCATGGTTAGCATTCTGGACAGCGATAATGCATGTACTGCTCTTGAGAGCATGAAAGGATATATCTTTACTAACATGGCATAGGAGCGCATTGCCAATACTATGGTCAGAAAAATAGGCAGTAGAAGAAGTCAGTCGTAAAGTAAAAAACTTTGTCCTTTGTGTATTTTGAAACAGTGTGGAAAGGGGGTGCGTGATGTGCCAGTTTTTTTTCTGAGTAGAACGAGAAGGAAGTGAAGAAGTATCATCAGGTAACTGTCATGGGCGTTTAGGTATGGGACTGGAGTTGGTCCGATGTGGGACGGGCGGGCAATTCGAAAATTGCCACACCATAGAGGGAGAAGCCAGAAGCATAGTCAAAGAAAAGCAGACATATCGAAGGAGTCAGTCAAAACCCGAGTACCTGAAGTGGGTGACAAAACAGCACCAGCAAGAGGTACAGGGGCATAAGAAGTGTCCAAAGAGTGGTCAAAAAGCGAGGCAGGGTCAGAACACAAAAGAGAGGGCAGCCAGACAGGACACCTGCCACAAAACATACCTCCATCGGCCACCACCCCCTGGAATCCGAAAGGCAGCCTCCAAGAGATACACCCATCACCCAAAAGACACCCAAAGCCACCACCACCCCAGGAAACCGGAGAAGAATCAGGACATCCCCAGGTGATCCAGATTCCAAGGCAAACTACACCACCGCCAAGGACCTCAATGGAATGGGATTGACCCCGGTACCCTTCCCCCCTCCTAGGAAATAGAGTGCCTATGGGAAGAATCCCAAAGGCTGAAAATAGGAAGGGAACAGGAGAGGGATGGGGAGGAGAAAGGGAAAAAGGGGGGGATGGGGAGGATGGGATAGGGAATCGGGGATTGGGGGGTAATTAGGTTTGGTCTGAGGAAGGAGACCAAAAGGTCTAATTCCTCAGACCAAGAGCCTCTTCATGCCAAGGAGACCCCCTTGAAGAGGCCCTGTGCATGTAGGTCTGGACTTTCATTAAACTGTGATCAGAATTAGTTGTTTTTTATATTATGTTTCTTACCAGGTCCTCATTATTTGTGAAAATAAGGTCTAGTGTGTTCTCTAGTCTTGTTGGCTCCACTATCTGCAGACTTAGCGTGTGTTTGTTGCAGAGATTCAGTAGCTCATGTGTGTGTAACTTTTCATCTGAGCTGCCTCCAGGGATTATTTCTGCTACATTATTTGCTATATTCTTCCATTTTGTATGTCATAGATTGAAGTCACCAAGCAGCAAGATGTTTGGTTACTGGGCCGGAAGGTTTTCCAGACAGTAGTCAATTTTTGCTAGCTGTTCCTTGAACTGTTGGGAAGTTGCATCTGGTAGCTTATATACAAGTTCAATGACTAAGTTCTGGTTCTCGATTTCTGTTAGAACTTCAACTACATCACTACATCATTTGAGGCATTCAATATCTCCGTGCAAATGAGTGACTCTTTGACATGCAGGCCAACCCCCTTCCTTGTTGCCTGTTCATTGCATCTGAAAAAGTTGTATCCAGGTATCCATATTTCACTGTCAAAGTAATCTTTTGCGTGGGTTTCTGTGAAGGCTGTGACTCCTCTAGAAGTCCACTAATGAAAGGTATTTCGTTGGTGGTTGATGGCTTAAGGCCCTGTATATTACCAAATATAAATGAGGTTGTGTTGCATGTTTGTTGGGGGGAATTCATTGTTAGCATCACCAGTTGAGAGTCCGGAGGGGCCACTGGCTGTGCCTCCAGTCCAACAAGGCTCCAATGTGATGGACAGGCCCAGGCTCTCACCCATGTCTTCAATTTTCTGATGTCCTCTAGGAGAGATTCTTTAGTGCCAGCCAGGGTACCATCATGACTTAAGAAATCGTAATGACACGATTGCAAATAAACCATACCCCCGGCTGGGATTGAACCCGCGGTCATAGAGTCTCAAAACTCCAGCCCGTCGCGCTAGCCACTAGACCAGCTAGCCACAATAAGATTCATCCAACTAGGTATATTTCTACACCATAGGAAAGTTAGCACAGGCACCTCTGTGACCACAAATGCAAGTTTTTACAGACGAATCTCCAGCTAGCGTGGCCGTGACGAACTCTAGCTCAAGTCCCTTCACTGCAGTAAACATGACTAGCTAGCGCGACGGGCTGGAGTTTTGAGACTCTATGACCGCGGGTTCAATCCCGGCCGGGGGTATGGTTTATTTGCAATCGTGTCATTACGATTTCTTAAGTCATGTTTACGGCAGTGAAGGGACTTGAGCTAGAGTTCGTCACGGCCACGCTAGCTGGAGATTCGTCTGTAAAAACTTGCATTTGTGGTCACAGAGGTGCCTGTGCTAACTTTCCTATGGTGTAGAAATATACCTAGTTGGATGAATCTTATTGTGGCTAGCTGGTTTAGTGGCTAGCGCGACGGGCTGGAGTTTTGAGACTCTATGACCGCGGGTTCAATCCCGGCCAGGGGTATGGTTTAGGGTACCATCATCCAAGAACCAGATATTGAGTTCACTGGAGAGCGCTTCTGTGACCCCCCTTGATGACCATACAGAATAGAAACCGGGCGAGAGGGTGCCCCTGTTGCACACCCTCACATGAGTCAATTTCATGGTCCCCAAACAACAGTTTAGAAGTCACACTATAACATGATTGTATGAAAGGATAGAGGGAAGGGAAGTTTCTAGAAATTGCTTGGAGAGCAGCATCCCTTCTAAGTTATAAGCGTTGGCAGAATCCAGTTTGATCAAGGCTTTTTCATCTGACATGTTGATGTATACTCTTGCTGCTTGCGCAGCTGCTTCACAGCTTTGTTGAACACCAAAACCGAGGGTTGATGGGAGATAGGGAGTGGGAGAGGGTGCGAGGAAGAGGGAGGATGGAGGGAGATAGTGTGGGAGGAATGGAGGGTTGTAGGGGAGAGAGGGAGGGAGGGAGGGAGGGAGAGAAGGTGGGAAGGAGGAAAGAGGAAGGAGGCCCTACAGATATATTTGAGGGAGAGTAAACTTTACGGCGCATCCTTCACGTTTAACGAAGGTGTCTGTCATTACTCCAGTGTGTGTGAAGATGTGGGAGGGAGTATAGTGATGGTGGCAGGGAGTACACAGTGAGGGTGCCAGGGAATACACAGTGATGGTGGCAGGTGGGAGTACACAGTGATGGAGGCAGGTGGGAGGGAGTTCACAGTGATGGTGGCAGGTGGGAGGGAGTACACAGTGATGGTGGCAGGTAGGAGAGAGTACACAGTGATGGTGGCAGGTGGGAGGGAGTTCGCAGTGATGGAGGCAGGTGGGACGGAGTACAGTGATGGAGGCAGGTGGGAGGGAGTTCACAGTGATTGAGGCAGGTGGGAGAGAGTACACAGTGATGGTGGCAGGTATGAGTATCCACCCCTTACATAATTCCCATCAATTATCCACCCCATATATAATTCCAGTGTATTATCCACCCATTACAATTATCAACTCACCAATTAAACAAACAAATCCGGCAAATCACATAAATTCTAAATTAACCAAAGCCAAATCCCCGTCAATTACCCGGCACATTAACCTATGATGGAACACCAGAAGAGTTCTGCACCGACCTGCTCAATTATTAATAAATTCCCGTTAATTACCTGAGTCCTGAGCCATTAACCGTAAATTACCATCAGTCTGCTCAGCCAGAATATGGGTTAATTACCTTCCTGTTATTCTCATTACTACTTAAATTAATTAAAAATAATTTTGAATTATAATTTTCATTATTATTATTTTTATTGCTGTTGTTATTACTGTTTTTATTATTATTAATTTATAATTACTGTTGTTGTAATAGCTTTTATCGTAAATATTCTAATTATTGTTATTGGAATTATTCTTGTAATTAATATTACTATTATTGTATTATAATCATTCTTATTGTAATAATACTAATTATTATTATTTTTATTGTTGTTGGGATGACACATCACAGTCCACACCCCCACAATCCCCCCTCCCATGTGGCTTAATCCTCCTCCCCTGTGGCTCAATCCCCATTTCCTGTGGCTCAATCCCCATCTCCTGTGGCTCAATCCCCATCTCCTGTGGCTCAATCCTCCTTCCCTGTGGCTGAATCCCCCTCCCCCGGGGCTCAATCCCCCTTCCCCGTGGCTCAATCCCCTCTCCCTCTCCTTTGGCTCAATCCCCCTCTCCTGTGGCTCAATCCTCCTTCCCTGTGACTCAATCCCCTCCCCTGTGGCTTAATCCCCCTCCCCTGTGACTTAATCCCCTCCCCCGTGGCTCAATCCCCCTCCCTTGTGGCTCCATCTTCATGGCTTCTCATTCATCCACACATTCGTTCCTTTCAACTCCCTTCAACCCCATCTGTCACTCCATTCATCATCTAATTACACTTGCCCTATTGCCCTCTCTCTCTCTCTCTCTCTCTCTCTCTCTCTCTCATTCATTTTACATTCCATCACAAGATATGAAGTGAAAGTAAACTTGAGAGAGAGCGAGAGAGAGCAATGTGTAAACAGAAAGAACAATGAGAGAGAGAGAGAGAGAGAGAGAGAGAGAGAGAGAGAGAGAGAGAGAGAGAGAGAGAGAGAGAGAGAGAGAGAGAGAGAGAGAGAGAGGTAGGAAGTACAAAGGGAAGGGAGAAATGTAGACGGTGAAGAAAATGAGAAAAGGGAGAGGAAAAAATGAGGCAATAGAGAAAACGAAGATTGGGAAAAAGATAAGATAGGAATAAAGGGAGAGAGGGAGAGAGGGAAAGATAATATAAAGAAGGGAAGAAAGAGACAAAACCGAGAAAGAGGGATAGGAAGCGGGAAGAAGAGAGAAGAGGAAAGATACGAGAGGGAGAGGGGAAAACCTGAGATAAAAAGAGTGGGAAAGATACGAGATAAAGAGAGAGTGAGAGAAAGGAGAGAGAGAAGGACTCGCCGCCATGGTTCACTTAGTGAGATTAATGGCAGGGGAGGGAGGGAAGAGGGGGAAGGGGCAGGGAGGGAAGAGGGGGAAGGGGGAGGGAGAGGTATGTATGTGTGTACTCGCCTATTTGTGGTTGCATAGGGTCGAATCATAGCTCCTGGCCCACATGTGTGTGCGTGTGTGTGTGTGTGTGTGTGTGTGTGTGTGTGTGTGTGTGAGAGAGAGAGAGAGAGAGAGAGAGAGAGAGAGAGAGAGAGAGAGAGAGAGAGAGAGAGAGAGAGAGAGAGAGAGAGAGAGAGAGAGAGAGAGAGGATAAAGTAGTTTCTGAATCCTTATAGCTGGAACAATTCACAAATAATCCATACTTAAGAAAGGCCACTTTATAAGAGGTTGAGATCCAGGACCATTATAAAGTTACAACTGAGACACCAGATTCTTGAAAACCTGAAGACAGCTAGAAGAAAAATGGAGAAAAAAGAGACAGGTCGGGTAATGTAAATAGCAGAGGACAGAAGAAGAGGAGGAGGAGGACTAGGAGGAGGAGGAGGAGGAGGACTAGGTGGCGGCGGCGGCGGTGGTGGTGGTAGTAGTAACAGTAGTAGTGGTGGTGGTAGTAGTAACAGTAGTAGTGGTGGTGGTAGTAGTAACAGTAGTAGTGGTGGTGGTGGTAGTAACAGTAGTAGTGGTGGTGGTGGTAGTAGTAGTAACAGTAGTAGTGGTGGTGGTAGTAGTAACAGTAGTAGTGGTGGTGGTAGTAACAGTAGTAGTGGTGGTGGTGGTAGTAACAGTAGTAGTGGTGGTGGTAGTAGTAACAGTAGTAGTGGTGGTGGTAGTAGTAACAGTAGTAGTGGTGGTGGTAGTAGTAACAGTAGTAGTGGTGGTGGTGGTAGTAACAGTAGTAGTGGTGGTGGTGGTAGTAACAGTAGTAGTGGTGGTGGTAGTAGTAACAGTAGTAGTGGTGGTGGTGGTAGTAACAGTAGTAGTGGTGGTGGTGGTAGTAACAGTAGTAGTGGTGGTGGTAGTAGTAACAGTAGTAGTGGTGGTGGTGGTAGTAACAGTAGTAGTGGTGGTGGTGGTAGTAACAGTAGTAGTGGTGGTGGTAGTAGTAACAGTAGTAGTGGTGGTGGTAGTAGTAACAGTAGTAGTGGTGGTGGTAGTAGTAACAGTAGTAGTGGTGGTGGTGGTAGTAACAGTAGTAGTGGTGGTGGTGGTAGTAACAGTAGTAGTGGTGGTGGTGGTAGTAGTAACAGTAGTAGTGGTGGTGGTAGTAGTAACAGTAGTAGTGGTGGTGGTGGTAGTAGTAACAGTAGTAGTGGTGGTGGTAGTAGTAACAGTAGTAGTGGTGGTGGTAGTAGTAACAGTAGTAGTGGTGGTGGTGGTAGTAGTAACAGTAGTAGTGGTGGTGGTAGTAGTAACAGTAGTAGTGGTGGTGGTGGTAGTAACAGTAGTAGTGGTGGTGGTGGTAGTAGTAACAGTAGTAGTGGTGGTGGTAGTAGTAACAGTAGTAGTGGTGGTGGTGGTAGTAACAGTAGTAGTTGTGGTGGTGGTAGTAACAGTAGTAGTGGTGGTGGTGGTAGTAGTAACAGTAGTAGTGGTGGTGGTAGTAGTAACAGTAGTAGTGGTGGTGGTGGTAGTAACAGTAGTAGTGGTGGTGGTGGTAGTAGTAATAGTAGTGGTGGTGGTAGTAGTAACAGTAGTAGTGGTGGTGGTGGTAGTAGTAACAGTAGTAGTGGTGGTGGTAGTAGTAACAGTAGTAGTGGTGGTGGTGGTAGTAACAGTAGTGGTGGTGGTAGTAACAGTAGTAGTGGTGGTGGTGGTAGTAGTAACAGTAGTAGTGGTGGTGGTAGTAGTAACAGTAGTAGTGGTGGTGGTGGTAGTAACAGTAGTAGTGGTGGTGGTGGTAGTAGTAATAGTAGTAGTGGTGGTGGTGGTAGTAACAGTAGTGGTGGTGGTAGTAACAGTAGTAGTGGTGGTGGTGGTAGTAGTAACAGTAGTAGTGGTGGTGGTAGTAGTAACAGTAGTAGTGGTGGTGGTGGTAGTAACAGTAGTGGTGGTGGTAGTAACAGTAGTAGTGGTGGTGGTGGTAGTAGTAACAGTAGTAGTGGTGGTGGTAGTAGTAACAGTAGTGGTGGTGGTGGTAGTAACAGTAGTAGTGGTGGTGGTGGTAGTAGTAACAGTAGTAGTGGTGGTGGTAGTAGTAACAGTAGTAGTGGTGGTGGTGGTAGTAGTAACAGTAGTAGTGGTGGTGGTGGTAGTAGTAACAGTAGTAGTAGTGGTGGTAGTAGTAACAGTAGTAGTGGTGGTGGTGGTAGTAGTAACAGTAGTAGTGGTGGTGGTGGTAGTAGTAGTAGTGGTGGTAGTGGTAGTAATAGTAGTAGTTGCAGTAGTGGTTTTAGTAGTGGTAGTAGTAGTGGTAGTACCAGCAGCAGTAGTAGTAGGATCAACATACCTTGGATGAGTTCTAAGTCTTTCTACTCCCGCAGCCCGGCCATGGGGCAGGTTCATCTAGTGCTAGCCTGGTCAACGAGGCTGTTGCTACCGCTAGTCGTAGTAGTTGTAGTAGCAGGATGTACTTATACAGTAAGAGGAAAAATCTGCAGCAAGAGCAACAACAACAGTAGCAGCAGCAATAACAGCTGTAGGTATTAGTGAATATATCTACATACAATAATGAAACCGCGAAACATGTGGTATTGAAACCATCACCAAACTGCAACCAGCCGGGATTAAATCCTGCGACACATTCCCCCGCCTCAAGAGACAGAACAACGTTCACATTGCCTTAACCACTTGACCAGCGATCCTTCAAAGATCACGCACCCAGCAGAGCTTGGTGTTGTTCATGATCCGAGGACAATCGTGGTGGTGGTAAGCTCAAGGCTAATTACAACCACATCCTGTTTGAATACCAGCCTCCACAAGCAGTTTACATAGTAATGAAACCACGAAGCAAGTGGTATTTAAACATTTACCAAATTGCGGCCAGCTGGGATTAGCTCCTGCAACACATTCTTCCGCCTCAAGAGACAGAACAACGTTCTGGGTGTATGTTCTTTCAAGGATCGCTGGTTAAGTGGTTAAGGCAATGTGAAGTTGTTCTGCGCTGTCTCTTGAAGCGGGAGAATGTGTAGTAGAATCTAATCCCGGCTGGCCGCAGAAACTAAACATGAAATCATAACAGAAGATAAACTCCTTCTCGCTGCTTCGTGAGGTTATTTTTAAGTCATAACTCTGATAACTCATGATTCCTGGGCGGCCGCCGGAGGCGCTGCCTTCCATCTCTCTCCATGATTAAAATATGAAAATTTCGCCTCTCGCTACCTCCAAAACAAGAACAAATTGCCCCATAAATTTCCAGAGCGTCTCCACCATTCCCTAAACTCATTGTGGACTAATTTCAACACGCGAGAATAAATCTCAAATGGGGAAAATAATTGAAAAAAAAAAATACTACTCACCTTCTTGTGGTTGCAGTTCGTCTGAATCCCGATGTTCAATTCCTTTTCTAATCTACTCACACTTAACAAACCTTCACTCTTTATAACTCACAAAGCTAAAAAATAATTTAATATACAACACAGGGTAGGTTATATTGCAGGTTATGACCAGTGTTAATACGACAGAGTGTAGTCTCTACCTGGAAGGTATTCTGGGGATCAACGTCCCCGCAGCCCGGTCCTTGACCAGGCCTCGCGGTGGATCAGGGCCTGAGCCACTGAAGATGGTTAAGTTAGGTAAGGTTTGTCAGTAAACAGGACAAGTGTTTCCTGACGTGAGTCTTAGTCAATATGACCCGCAGCTGGAGCTTTTGGTCATCTGACCGAGGCCTTCCACTGGCTTACCCCTCCACCCCTTTAAAAATTATGGTTATGATTATAACCATTTTTTTCCCTTGCTGAATATGGTAACAGAGTGAGATATCTTATAAGCGCTACGTAAGTTTCCTACACTTTTTTCAAACGCGTTTACTGTACAACATGTTGTGAGAACACAGTCTTATTACCAGTGTTACTCTTTAGTCTCTCATTACTTCACCTAGTCTAGGACCTAACTAAATCACCAGGAGAGGTCCATAGTGCCTCAGCTGGTCTAGGATCTAACAATCACCGGGAGAGGTCCCCAGTACCTCAGCTGGTCTAGGACCTAACAATCACCGGGAGAGGTCCCCAGTACCTCAGCTGGTCTAGGACCTAACAATCACTGGGAGAGGTCCCCAGTGCCTCAGCTGGTCTAGGATCTAACAATCACCAGGAGAGGTCCCCAGTGCCTCAGCTGGTCTAGGATCTAACAATCACCGGGAGAGGTCCCCAGTGCCTCAGCTGGTCTAGGATCTAACAATCACCGGGAGAGGTCCCCAGTACCTCAGCTGGTCTAGGACCTAACAATCACCGGGAGAGGTCCCCAGTACCTCAGCTGGTCTAGGACCTAACCGGGAGAGGTCCATAGTACTTCAGCTGGCCCCTCTTTAGTCAAGATCGCTGCTACCGGTACCTACACTATCATTATCTCATTATTCCAGTTCCTCTTTCTCTGTCTATTGCTGCTTCTCCCATTCTCTCTCCTGTCCCAGCTTATCCTATTTTTCCTGGGTCAGTGTTGTCACCTACTTCCTCTTTCTCTTCTTCTCCCATTTCTTCCTATCTCCTTCCATTCTCACCCCAGAATCGTAAGTTTTTCTCTTTCAGTTTCTATTTCCTTTACTCCTCCCATCACTTGTTCATATTTCCTTTAATGTTATCACCCCTTTACCACACTATTCCCTCTTTCTCCCGTTCACCCACACATCATCCTCTTCCCCTCCTCTCCTTTCTAACCCAGGAAACCCATCCTACAACCCCGCCACCTCCACCTCCTTTCCTGCACTGTCCCATCCCATCCCATCACAATATTAAGAAGGGGAACCCTAGCTAACTTTTGTTCCCACTATGTAAATAATCAAAGAAAAGACAACAGCAGAGCGCGCTACTGTGTCTTCAATTTTGAGACGAATTAGACAAGTGTGAAACATCTAAGTAATTGCAGTTATTTTTAGTTGCAGAGCCACGAAATCGTAACACGATTGTAAACAAACCACGAAACGGGTACGATTTGAACTTGACGAATGAGTTGTAAAACACTTGCCATGGGTTGTAATCCCACCAGTACCGTGGTTTACTTGTAGACGTTTCGCCAATCAGTGGCTTTATCAATACAATTTTGATAAACTCTTCTCCACGTGATGTAGGACGTCAGCTGACGTCAGTGGTGCTGGGTACAAGAGATGAGTGAGGCTGTGCTCACTTGGGTACAAAACTGTGCTATGTACTCACCTCGTCCTCCAGGGTGACGGGAAACTGGGTTACTGGCTTGATGGCCATCTCATTCAACCCAGTCTTCTTTCTGAGGAAGAAAATAAAGAGGGGGAAAATGAGACGGGGAAACAAAAGTATTGGAAAAAATGGATTCTTGGCGAACGGCCAAAATTATTTCCAAATATTTTTTTATGCGAGATCTTCAAAAATATTCTACACTCACTAACAGCCTGGCAGATCGCAAATCCATTTGCGATCACCGGTCGGAATATCGAACCTCCAGTGACACACACGACTTATAACTTCACAAAAGCAACACAAAATCGTTTCGCGACTAACATCAGTGACGGGAATCTTGTATACATTACACAACAGTATCATGTAAAAATATTGGGCACACACAATACTGAAGCATATGTATACTGATGTCTGTGTTATATGTATACTGATGTCTGTGTTATATGTATACTGATGTCTGTGTTATATGTATACTGATGTCTGTGTTATATGTACACTGATGTCAGTGTTATATGTATACTGATGTCTGTGTTATATGTATACTGATGTCTGTGTTATATGTACACTGATGTCAGTGTTATATGTATACTGATGTCTGTGTTATATGTACACTGATGTCAGTGTTATATGTATACTGATGTCTGTGTTATATGTATACTGATGTCTGTGTTATATGTATACTGATGTCTGTGTTATATGTACACTGATGTCAGTGTTATATGTATACTGATGTCTGTGTTATATGTACACTGATGTCAGTGTTATATGTATACTGATGTCTGTGTTATATGTATACTGATGTCTGTGTTATATGTATACTGATGTCTGTGTTATATGTATACTGATGTCTGTGTTATATGTATACTGATGTTAGTGTTATATGTATACTGATGTCTGTTATATGTATACTGATGTCTGTGTTATATGTATACTGATGTCTGTGTTATATGTATACTGATGTCTGTGTTATATGTATACTGATGTCTGTGTTATATGTATACTGATGTCTGTGTTATATGTATACTGATGTCTGTGTTATATGTACACTGATGTCAGTGTTATATGTATACTGATGTCTGTGTTATATGTACACTGATGTCAGTGTTATATGTATACTGATGTCTGTGTTATATGTATACTGATGTCTGTGTTATATGTATACTGATGTCTGTGTTATATGTATACTGATGTCTGTGTTATATGTATACTGATGTTAGTGTTATATGTATACTGATGTCTGTTATATGTATACTGATGTCTGTGTTATATGTATACTGATGTCTGTGTTATATGTATACTGATGTCTGTGTTATATGTATACTGATGTCAGTGTTATATGTATACTGATGTCTGTGTTATATGTATACTGATGTCTGTGTTATATGTATACTGATGTTAGTGTTATATGTATACTGATGTCAGTGTTATATGTATACTGATGTCAGTGTTATATGTATACTGATGTTAGTGTTATATGTATACTGATGTCAGTGTTATATGTATACTGATGTTAGTGTTATATGTATACTGATGTTAGTGTTATATGTATACTGATGTCAGTGTTATATGTATACTGATGTCAGTGTTATATGTATACTGATGTTAGTGTTATATGTATACTGATGTCAGTGTTATATGTATACTGATGTCAGTGTTATATGTATACTGATGTTAGTGTTATATGTATACTGATGTTAGTGTTATATGTATACTGATGTCATTGTTATATGTATACTGATGTCTGTTATATGTATACTGATGTTAGTGTTATATGTATATTGATGTTAGTGTTATATGTATACTGATGTCAGTGTTATATGTATACTGATGTCAGTGTTATGTGTATACTGATGTCAGTGTTATATGTATACTGATGTTAGTGTTATATGTATACTGATGTTAGTGTTATATGTATACTGATGTCAGTGTTATATGTATACTGATGTCTGTGTTATATGTATACTGATGTTAGTGTTATATGTATACTGATGTCAGTGTTATATGTATACTGATGTCAGTGTTATATGTATACTGATGTCAGTGTTATATGTATACTGATGTCAGTGTTATATGTATACTGATGTTAGTGTTATATGTATACTGATGTCAGTGTTATATGTATACTGATGTTAGTGTTATATGTATACTGATGTTAGTGTTATATGTATACTGATGTCAGTGTTATATGTATACTGATGTCAGTGTTATATGTATACTGATGTCAGTGTTATATGTATACTGATGTCAGTGTTATATGTATACTGATGTCAGTGTTATATGTATACTGATGTCAGTGTTATATGTATACTGATGTTAGTGTTATATGTATACTGATGTTAGTGTTATATGTATACTGATGTCAGTGTTATATGTATACTGATGTCAGTGTTATATGTATACTGATGTCAGTGTTATATGTATACTGATGTTAGTGTTATATGTATACTGATGTTAGTGTTATATGTATACTGATGTTAGTGTTATATGTATACTGATGTTAGTGTTATATGTATACTGATGTTAGTGTTATATGTATACTGATGTCAGTGTTATATGTATACTGATGTCAGTGTTATATGTATACTGATGTCAGTGTTATATGTATACTGATGTCAGTGTTATATGTATACTGATGTCAGTGTTATATGTATACTGATGTCAGTGTTATATGTATACTGATGTCAGTGTTATATGTATACTGATGTTAGTGTTATATGTATACTGATGTCAGTGTTATATGTATACTGATGTCAGTGTTATATGTATACTGATGTCAGTGTTATATGTATACTGATGAGTGTTATATGTATACTGATGTCTGTGTTATATGTATACTGATGTTAGTGTTATATGTATACTGATGTCAGTGTTATATGTATACTGATGTCTGATGTCAGTGTTATATGTATACTGATGTTAGTGTTATATGTATACTGATGTCAGTGTTATATGTATACTGATGTCAGTGTTATATGTATACTGATGTCAGTGTTATATGTATACTGATGTCAGTGTTATATGTATACTGATGTCAGTGTTATATGTATACTGATGTCAGTGTTATATGTATACTGATGTCAGTGTTATATGTATACTGATGTCAGTGTTATATGTATACTGATGTTAGTGTTATATGTATACTGATGTCAGTGTTATATGTATACTGATGTCAGTGTTATATGTATACTGATGTTAGTGTTATATGTATACTGATGTTAGTGTTATATGTATACTGATGTCAGTGTTATATGTATACTGATGTTAGTGTTATATGTATACTGATGTCAGTGTTATATGTATACTGTGTTATATGTATACTGATGTTAGTGTTATATGTATACTGATGTCTGTGTTATATGTATACTGATGTTAGTGTTATATGTATACTGATGTTAGTGTTATATGTATACTGATGTTAGTGTTATATGTATACTGAGTGTTATATGTATATGTCAGTGTTATATGTATACTGATGTTAGTGTTATATGTATACTGATGTTAGTGTTATATGTATACTGATGTTAGTGTTATATGTATACTGATGTCTGTGTTATATGTATACTGATGTTAGTGTTATATGTATACTGATGTTAGTGTTATATGTATACTGATGTTAGTGTTATATGTATACTGATGTCAGTGTTATATGTATACTGATGTTAGTGTTATATGTATACTGATGTTAGTGTTATATGTATACTGATGTTAGTGTTATATGTATACTGATGTTAGTGTTATATGTATACTGATGTTAGTGTTATATGTATACTGATGTCTGTGTTATATGTATACTGATGTTAGTGTTATATGTATACTGATGTCTGTGTTATATGTATACTGATGTTAGTGTTATATGTATACTGATGTCTGTGTTATATGTATACTGATGTTAGTGTTATATGTATACTGATGTCAGTGTTATATGTATACTGATGTCAGTGTTATATGTATACTGATGTTAGTGTTATATGTATACTGATGTCAGTGTTATATGTATACTGATGTCAGTGTTATATGTATACTGATGTCAGTGTTATATGTATACTGATGTTATACTGATGTTAGTGTTACATGTATACTGATGTCAGTGTTATATGTATACTGATGTCAGTGTTATATGTATACTGATGTCAGTGTTATATGTATACTGATGTCTGTGTTATATGTATACTGATGTCAGTGTTATATGTATACTGATGTCAGTGTTATATGTATACTGATGTCTGTGTTACATGACAACTGTATTGCAATACAAGCACCTAATTAATAATACTGTAATAGTAATAATTAATGATAGTAATAATAATAATTAATATAACAGTAAAAATAGTAAAAATTGATATAAGTAATAATAGTAATTAACAAATAATGATAATTATTATAACACATGTGGTTTAGCATTTTCATAATATTTTCTGGGAAATTTAGCAAAAATATGTATATTTATATTATGTGTGTGTGTGTGTGTGTGTGTGTGTGTGTGTGTGTGTGTGTGTGTGTGTGTGTGTGTGTCTGTGATTGTGTGTGTGTGTGTGTGTCTGTGTGTGTGTGTGTGTCTGTGAGTGTGTGTGTGTGTGTCTGTGAGTGTGTGTGTGTGTGTGTGTGTGTGTGTGTGTGTGTGTGTGTGTGTGTGTGTGTGTGTGTGTGAGTGTGTGTGTGTGTGTGTCTGTGAGTGTGTGTGTGTGTGTGTCTGTGAGTGTGTGTGTGTGTGTCTGTGAGTGTGTGTGTGTGTGTGTGTCTGTGAGTGTGTGTGTGTGTGTGTGTGTCTGTGAGTGTGTGTGTGTGTCTGTGAATGTGTGTGTGTGTGTGTCTGTGTGTGTGTGTGTGTCTGTGAGTGTGTGTGTGTGTGTCTGTGAGTGTGTGTGTGTGTGTCTGTGAGTGTGTGTGTGTGTGTCTGTGAGTGTGTGTGTGTGTGTCTGTGAGGGTGTGTGTGTGTGTCTGTGAGTGTGTGTGTGTGTGTGTGTGTGTGTGTGTGTCTGTGAGTGTGTGTGTGTTTGTCTGTGAGTGTGTGTGTGTGTGTCTGTGAGTGTGTGTGTGTGTGTGTGTGTGTGTGTGTGTGTGTGTGTGTGTGTGTGTGTGTGTGTACTCACCTAGTTGAGGTTGCGGGGGTCGAGTCCGAGCTCCTGGCCCCGCCTCTTCACTGATCGCTACTAGGTCACTCTCCCTGAACCGTGAGCTTTATCATACCTCTGCTTAAAGCTATGTATGGATCCTGCCTCCACTACATCGCTTCCCAAACTATTCCACTTACTGACTACTCTGTGGCTGAAGAAATACTTCCTAACATCCCTGTGATTCATCTGTGTCTTCAACTTCCAACTGTGTCCCCTTGTTACTGTGTCCAATCTCTGGAACATCCTGTCTTTGTCCACCTTGTCAATTCCTCTCAGTATTTTGTATGTCGTTATCATGTCCCCCCTATCTCTCCTGTCCTCCAGTGTCGTCAGGTTGATTTCCCTTAACCTCTCCTCGTAGGACATACCTCTTAGCTCTGGGACTAGTCTTGTTGCAAACCTTTGCACTTTCTCTAGTTTCTTTACGTGCTTGGCTAGGTGTGGGTTCCAAACTGGTGCCGCATACTCCAATATGGGCCTAACGTACACGGTGTACAGGGTCCTGAATGATTCCTTATTAAGATGTCGGAATGCTGTTCTGAGGTTTGCTAGGCGCCCATATGCTGCAGCAGTTATTTGGTTGATGTGCGCTTCAGGAGATGTGCCTGGTGTTATACTCACCCCAAGATCTTTTTCCTTGAGTGAGGTTTGTAGTCTCTGGCCCCCTAGACTGTACTCCGTCTGTGGTCTTCTTTGCCCTTCCCCAATCTTCATGACTTTGCACTTGGTGGGATTGAACTCCAGGAGCCAATTGCTGGACCAGGTCTGCAGCCTGTCCAGATCCCTTTGTAGTTCTGCCTGGTCTTCGATCGAGTGAATTCTTCTCATCAACTTCACGTCATCTGCAAACAGGGACACCTCAGAGTCTATTCCTTCCGTCATGTCGTTCACAAATACCAGAAACAGCACTGGTCCTAGGACTGACCCCTGTGGGACCCCGCTGGTCACAGGTGCCCACTCTGACACATCGCCACGTACCATGACTCGCTGCTGTCTTCCTGACAAGTATTCCCTGATCCATTGTAGTGCCTTCCCTGTTATCCCTGCTTGGTCCTCCAGTTTTTGCACCAATCTCTTGTGTGGAACTGTGTCAAACGCCTTCTTGCAGTCCAAGAAAATGCAATCCACCCACTCCCTCTCTCTCTTGTCTTACTGCTGTCACCATGTCATAGAACTCCAGTAGGTTTGTGACACAGGATTTCCCGTCCCTGAAACCATGTTGGCTGCTGTTGATGAGATCATTCCTTTCTAGGTGTTCCACCACTCTTCTCCTGATAATCTTCTCCATGATTTTGCATACTATACATGTCAGTGACACTGGTCTGTAGTTTAATGCTTCATGTCTGTCTCCTTTTTTAAAGATTGGGACTACATTTGCTGTCTTCCATGCCTCAGGCAATCTCCGTTTCGATAGATGTATTGAATATTGTTGTTAGGGGTACACATAGCGCCTCTGCTCCCTCTCTCAATACCCATGGGGAGATGTTATCTGGCCCCATTGCCTTTGAGGTATCTAGCTCACTCAGAAGCCTCTTCACTTCTTCCTCGGTTGTGTGTACTGTGTCCAGCACATGGTGGTGTGCCCCACCTCTCCGTCTTTCTGGAGCCCCTTCTGTCTCCTCCGTGAACACTTCTTTGAATCTCTTGTTGAGTTCCTCACATACTTCACGGTCATTTCTTGTTGTCTCTCCTCCTTCCTTCCTTAGCCTGATTACCTGGTCCTTGACTGTTGTTTTCCTCCTGATGTGGCTGTACAACAGTTTCGAGTCAGATTTGGCTTTTGCTGCTATGTCATTTACATATTGTCTTTGGGCCTCCCTTCTTATCTGTGCATATTCGTTTCTGGCTCTACGACTGCTCTCCTTATTCTCCTGGGTCCTTTGCCTTCTATATTTCTTCCATTCCCTAGCACACTTGGTTTTTGCCTCCCTGCACCTTTGGGTAAACCATGGGCTCATCCTGGCTTTTTCATTATTCCTGTTACCCTTGGGTACAAACCTCTCCTCAGCCTCCTTGCATTTTGTTGCTACATATTCCATCATCTCATTAACTGGCTTCCCTGCCAGTTCTCTGTCCCACTGAACCCCGTTCAGGAAGTTCCTCATTCCTGTGTAGTCCCCTTTCTTGTAGTTTGGTTTCATTCGTCCTGGCCTTCCTGCTTCTCCCTCCACTTGTAGCTCTACTGTGTATTCGAAGCTTAAAACCACATGGTCACTGGCCCCAAGGGGTCTTTCATATGTGATGTCCTCGATATCTGCACTACTCAAGGTGAATACTAAGTCCAGCCTTGCTGGTTCATCCTCTCCTCTCTCTCTTGTAGTGTCCCTTACGTGTTGGTACATGAAGTTTTCCAGTACCACCTCCATCATCTTAGCCCTCCATGTATCTTGGCCCCCATGCGGGTCCAAGTTCTCCCAATCGATCTCCTTGTGGTTAAAGTCACCCATGATCAGGAGCTTTGCCCTGCATGCATGAGCTCTTCTGGCCACTGTAGCCAGTGTGTCAACCATTGCTCTATTGCTCTCGTCGTACTCTTGCCTTGGTCTCCTGCTGTTCTGTGGTGGGTTATACATCACTGCTATTACCACCTTGGGACCTCCAGAGTGAAGCGTTCCCGCTATGTAATCACTTTCTTCTCTGCTGTCTCCTCTCTCCAGCTCATCAAAATTCCAGTGATTTTTGATCAGCAATGCCACTCCTCCACCCCTCCTGTTCCCTCTGTCTTTCCTCAGGATTTGGTATCCCGTTGGAAAGATGGCATCTGTTATCATACCTGTAAGCTTGGTTTCTGTGAGAGCTATGATGTCTGGTGATGCCTCTTTGACTCTTTCATGCCACTCCTCCCACTTATTTGTTATTCCATCAGCGTTTGTGTACCATACCTTCAGTTTCCTTTCCAACACTGTGGTTTGGGAGGCCTGTGAGGGTGGGAGACCTGGTAGCATACTGTGGGATTCTATAGCTCGGTGTTGGGTGGAGGCTGTGGGTATGGATTGTAGTGTGTGTTGGGATGGTGTGATAGGTTGTATGGTTCTGAGAATAGTTGTGTGTGTGCTTGCCCTTGCTGTTCTGTTCTGCTCTGACTGACCTCTGCTGGTTCCATCCTTGTCTCTTTTCCTAGCTCCTTTCGCTTTTTTGTCCTCTCCCTCAGCTGCTGTCATTCTGATTGTGTTCTGTCTCTGTCTAGGAACACCCTCTTGTATTCTTCTGAGTATTTCAATCGTGGTTTCTCTTGGAGGATCCTGTTCCGCACTTTTTCTGTCCTGAGAATCAATTGATTGGTCGGTTTCTCCCCTTCGAGTACCCCCCTATTCTCTGAAAATTTACAATCTCGTCCATCTCTTCACCTATTTCCGTGATGATTTTCTCAATCTCTTTACTTTCTTGCTGCTGCCTTTCAGTGTGTGTCCTTTCCTCTCTCTCCTGAAGCCCATGGATAAACACACACACACACTGTGTGTTTGTGTGTGTGTGTGTTGAGGTAAGTGTGTTGGCAGGTGTTGAGTCAAGGCTCCCGGGTACTTCTCATTTCTCTGAACCAACTTCACTGAATACTCTCCTATACAAAGCCCGGTCATACATTCTTCAACACTGTGTATGGTGTTTGACTCCATCTTCTGACTGAAAAACTACTTCCTAAAATCCCTATGCTATCATCTCTCCTCCCATATTTTTATTATAATTATTAGTTAGTAGGCACTTATTATTATTATTATTATTTAAAAATCTTAAGATTTCATATGAAAATGGAAAACTATTTTTTGCAATATTTTCACTTTTTTCATGTTTTAATTTTTTTTTTTGGGGGGGGGGGATACGTATACTTTTTTAAAACTAAAATCAAGATATTTTTAGTTAGGATATATTTCAATTATTACCGTAACTATTATAAAAAAATTATTACATTTAGTGGGGAGCGAGAACCCGCAAGGGTTATACAGCTCCAGGGAGAAAAGGGAAGATGGATGTATGTATGTATGTGCGTGCGTGCGTGCGTGCATGCGTATGTGTGTGTGTACTCACCTAGTTGAGGTTGCGGGGGTCGAGTCCGAGCTCCTGGCCCCGCCTCTTCACTGGTCGCTACTAGGTCACTCTCCCTGAGCCGTGAGCTTAATCATACCTCTGCTTAAAGCTATGTATGGATCCTGCCTCCACTACATCGCTTCCCAAACTATTCCACTTACTGACTACTCTGTGGCTGAAGAAATACTTCCTAACATCCCTGTGATTCATCTGTGTCTTCAACTTCCAACTGTGTCCCCTTGTTACTGTGTCCAATCTCTGGAACATCCTGTCTCTGTCCACCTTGTCAATTCCTCTCAGTATTTTGTATGTCGTTATCATGTCCCCCTATCTCTCCTGTCCTCCAGTATCGTCAGGTTGATTTCCCTTAACCTCTCCTCGTAGGACATACCTCTTAGCTCTGGGACTAGTCTTGTTGCAAACCTTTGCACTTTCTCTAGTTTCTTTACGTGCTTGGCTAGGTGTGGGTTCCAAACTGGTGCCGCATACTCCAATATGGACCTAACGTACACGGTGTACAGGTTCCTGAATGATTCCTTATTAAGATGTCGGAATGCTGTTCTGAGGTTTGCTAGGCGCCCATATGTTGCAGCAGTTATTTGGTTGATGTGCGCTTCAGGAGATGTGCCTGGTGTTATACTCACCCCAAGATCTTTTTCCTTGGGTGAGGTTTGTAGTCTCTGGCCCCCTAGACTGTACTCCGTCTGCGGTCTTCTTTGCCCTTCCCCAATCTTCATGACTTTGCACTTGGTGGGATTGAACTCCAGGAGCCAATTGCTGGACCAGGTCTGCAGCCTGTCCAGATCCCTTTGTAGTTCTGCCTGGTCTTCGATCGAGTGAATTCTTCTCATCAACTTCACGTCATCTGCAAACAGGGACACCTCAGAGTCTATTCCTTCCGTCATGTCGTTCACAAATACCAGAAACAACACTGGTCCTAGGACTGACCCCTGCGGGACCCCGCTGGTCACAGGTGCCCACTCTGACACCTCGCCACGTACCATGACTCGCTGCTGTCTTCCTGACAAGTATTCCCTGATCCATTGTAGTGCCTTCCCTCTTATCCCTGCTTGGTCCTCCAGGGTGTGTGTGTGTGTGTGTGTGTGTGTGTGTGTGTGTGTGTGTGTGTGTGTGTGTGTGTGTGTGTGTGTGTGTGTGTGTGTGTGTGCGCATGTGCGTGCGCGCGTGCCTGTGCGTCTGTCTTTAAATCTTACAAGTACTTGTACAAGGTATACAGGCCTAGCCGACATCAATGATATAGTTATGCAGAGCATTTCGGCCGAATTGTCAATTTTGCCTCCAGGATGCGACCCACACCAGTCGTCTAACACCCAGGTACCTATTTTACTGATAGGTGATCAGGGACAGCAGGTGTCTTAAGGAAACACATCCAAATGTTTCCAACCGTATCGGGGTTCGACCCCCTGCAGCTCAGCATGCAAGCTAAGAGTCCTAGCAATCGAGATACGTAACACCTCCAGTGTAGTCCTAGACTTGGTAGAGGTAGGCACCCAATCACTCGTAAGTACGAATAACCAATGTACTCTCAAAATTTCATGGAAAAAAAACTATAAAAGTTACGGCAAAAAGTCCCAGAGGTCAAACGAGGTCATGTAATGGGCCAATTTATAACAGACTGGAAGCAGATTCAAATCACTCCATTATTTTTCTGCTGGAACATTGAAGTGTTAGTTACCTGAGGACGATGATCTTGACGCTGGGTCCTGGGATCCCCTTGAAGATGCTGGAGGCGTTCAAGTGACACCGACCGTAGATAACATTCCCGTTGACCTGCCGAGCAAGCAACACCACCATAGTTATACACACACACTCATAATAACAATAACAAAATTAGTTCTATTAATAATAACAGTTTCCATTATTAGAATTAGAATTTGTCGATATATATATATATATATATATATATATATATATATATATATATATATATATAAAAGTTATATTATTATTATTATTATTATTATTATTATTATTATTAGTAGTAGTAGTAGTAGTAGTAGTAGCAGTAGTAGTAGTAGCAGTAGTAGTAGTAGCAGTAGTAGTAGTAGTAGTAGTAGTAGTAGTAGTAGTAGTAGTAGTAGTAGTAATAACAGGAGAGACAAAAATAATTTGAACTGATAAATCACAGCATCATTCCCTTCAGAAATAAATCCACGTTTGATTTTACAATCTTTATTTCTACAAGTTTACTGGTTTACCTTGAATTAAAAAACTCTTACACAATATAATTGATTATAAGGCCATCACATCTACGTGCCCTCAAGACTGCCGTTAAGTAATTTCAAGAAACCTAATGGAAATAAATCACTTTTTTGGGTGGTTATCTTAGGTAATCTACAAATATGTTGTTATGAATGATAATTTATGTAACTGTATTAATGTGTACCTGTACCTGAATAAACTTACTGAGTGAACAATATACAAATAACTTAGTGAACACTTTAATGAAAGAAAGTACACTGTAGTGCAGGAATACTTGAGTCCTCCCTTACAGGAACATTTTCGCTGGTCCCGGACCTATAATAATGACCATTTTCTTTGGTGGAACAACTCCACTTTAGGATAACTGCCTTCATGACACTCACGTGCTCTTCATCCATGGTACTGGAGCTATCCAGGTTCCTTGGATCAAGCTTGATCATCTCTCATTCTTCCGAGATGGTGTGGTGCGTGACGTGTACATGGATGAGAGAGGGTGTACATAGATGTGAGAGGGTGTACATGGATGTGAAAGTGTACATGGTTGTGAGAGGGTGTACATGGATGTGAAAGTGTACATGGTTGTGAGAGGGTGTACATGGATGTGGTGTACATGGATGTGAGAGGGTGTGCATGGATGTGAAGGTGTACATGGATGTGAAGGTGTACATGGTTGTGAGTGGGTGTACATGGATGTGAAAGTGTACATGGTTGTGAGAGGGTGTACATGGATGTGGTGTACATGGATGTGAGAGGGTGTGCATGGATGTGAAGGTGTACATGGATGTGAGAGGGTGTACATGGATATGAAGGGTGTGCATGGTTGTGAGAGGGTGTACATGGATATGAAGGTGTACATGGTTGTGAGTGGGTGTACATGGATGTGAGAGGGTGTACATGGATATGAAGGTGTACATGGTTGTGAAGGTGTACATGGTTGTGAGGGTGTACATGGATGTGAGAGGGTGTACATGGATGTGAAGGTGTACATGGTTGTGAAGGTGCACATGGTTGTGAGGGTGTACATGGATGTGAAGGTGTACATGGTTGTGAAGGTGTACATGGTTGTGAGGGTGTACATGGATGTGAGAGAGTGTACATGGTTGTGAGAGGGTGTACATGGATGTGAAGGTGTACATGGTTGTGAGGGTGTACATGGATGTGAGAGAGTGTACATGGTTGTGAGAGGGTGTACATGGATGTGAAGGTGTACATGGTTGTGAGGGTGTACATGGTTGTGAGGGTGTACATGGATGTGAGAGGGTGTACATGGATGTGAAGGTGTACATGGTTGTGAAGGTGCACATGGTTGTGAGGGTGTACATGGATGTGAGAGGGTGTACATGGTTGTGAGAGGGTGTACATGGATGTGAAGGTGTACATGGTTGTGAGGGTGTACATGGATGTGAGAGAGTGTACATGGTTGTGAGAGGGTGTACATGGATGTGAAGGTGTACATGGTTGTGAGGGTGTACATGGATGTGAGAGAGTGTACATGGTTGTGAGAGGGTGTACATGGATGTGAAGGTGTACATGGTTGTGAGGGTGTACATGGATGTGAGAGGGTGTACATGGTTGTGAGGGTGTACATGGATGTGAGAGGGTGTACATGGTTGTGAGGGTGTACATGGATGTGAGAGGGTGTACATGGATATGAAGGGTGTACATGGTTGTGAGTGGGTGTACATGGATGTGAGAGGGTGTACATGGATATGAAGGGTGTGCATGGTTGTGAGAGGGTGTACATGGATGTGAAGGTGTACATGGTTGTGAGAGAGTGCACATAATAAATACTACTACCACCACTACTACTACTACTACTACTAATAATAATAATAATAATAATAATATATCTTTATTACTACAAGTACATGTACAAGGTATACAGGCCTTAACTGACATCAATGACATACTACTGTATAGAAAGCTCACCCTTCTCCCTCCCCCGTAACACTCACTCATCCCTCTCACCTCCCCTCACACTCACTCATCCCTCTCACCTCCCCTCACACTCACTCATCCCTCTCACCTCCCCTCACACTCACTCATCCCTCTCACCTCCCCTCACACTCACTCATCCCTCTCACCTCCCCTGACACTCACTCATCCCTCTCCCTCCCCCGTGACACTCACTCATCCCTCTCACCTCCCCTCACACTCACTCATCCCTCTCACCTCCCCTCACACTCACTCATCCCTCTCACCTCACCCGTGACACTCACTCATCCCTCTCCCTCACCCGTGACACTCACTCATCCCTCTCCCTCACCCGTGACACTCACTCATCCCTCTCCCTCCCCCGTGACACTCACTCATCCCTCTCCCTCACCCGTGACACTCACTCATCCCTCTCCCTCACCCGTGACACTCACTCATCCCTCTCCCTCACCCGTGTAAGTTTATTCAGGTATACACAAATACAGTTACATAGATTATCATACATAGCATATGTGTAGAGAACCTGGGATAACCCAAAATAGTCAGAGAGTGACTTATTTCCAGTGTGGTCCTTTTAATACTAAATTATATTATAAAGGAGATAATATTTTATTATTATACTATAAAGGAGATATACCAGGAATAAGGTAAAATGAGCTATTTACATTTACACGCGTTAGCTAAAAATATAAAAAATAATTCTCCTCCCTTTCTGTCGCTACATTCATTAGGTACCTTTTGGTTCTCTTCCTGAACTGGTTCATGCTATGACTGACTTTCATATATGCAGACAGTCTGTTCCATTCCTTTATTGCTTTGGTTCCCAGCCTTGACAACACTGGCAACAAGATATTCTGGACACTGAGTAATTTTATAAACTTTAACTTCAATTGTCTTCAACATTCAGCATATCCAACTGCTGTAGTTCATCCTGGCCTACATGCTCTCTTGGACCCAGGTACAGGATGAATCTTACCATTTTGTTCTGGGTTATTTGTAGTCTTTTTTTTTCTTTTGTCAAGACAGAGTACCATAAAGAGCAAGCGTAGTCCATATGACAATGTGTAAGAGCTAGACATAGGGTCCTGCGAGCATCAGTAGGTAGATACTGTGCTTGTCTGTGGAGAAACTTCAGTCTGGCATTCGCTTTCTTCACTACACTGTCCCCTATCAATTCTCCTAACATGCATGAGTCGAAGGGGATTTCCAGTTATTTCACTAAGGAAAGTGAGGCGTTGGGTTCCCCATTACACAGGACATTAAAATTATTTACCCTTCTCAGTTTACATTTCGTGCCAAAAAGTATGGCTTCGTCTTCCCAAGGTGTAACGATAGTTTGTTGTCTAGTAACCATTTACTGCAGGATTCCAGTTTCAGTGTTATTACATCAGTTATATCTTGTGGGTCTTTACCTGACACTAACAGAGCACTGTCATCTGCATACAGTAGGAGTCTGCACATGACACTGATAGATATGTCTTTTACATAACAAAGGAATAACAAGGGATCCAAAATACTACCTTGGGGAACCCCACATGCTATCGGCAGGGTTTCTGATTCTGTTTTGTTGATTTGGTAATTTATTTCCTGTTGTTAAGGTAGGACTTAAACCAGTCTATGGAACCTATGCTGATAGCTTGAAGTTTCTTACATAATATATCGTGGTTGACAGTATCGAAGGGCTTCTGCAAGTCTAAGGTTACCATTCCTATGAGGTCCCCTATCAACATTTCAGTTCTCATGTAATCCGTCAGATTAATTAGGAAGGTGTCGGTTGAATAAGATCTCCTAAAGCCTGATTAGTAACTATGGAGAATGTTGTTGTCATTAAGATACTTAACTACTTGACAGTAAACCGCCCTCTCTAGAATTTTGGATAGCACACTGAGTATACTAACAGGGCTATAGTTGTGGACATTAGACCTACTATTTTTGTTGAAGACAGGAGTAACTCTGGCCTCTTTGAACCCCTCCGGTGCGGTGTTAGTGGTGATGGACAAATTTATTATGTGATCAATGAGGATTGGCAATTCAGAGGCACCATCTTTTAGGAAATTAGACGGGATGTTATCTGGGCCGGTGCTCTTAGTTGGGTTTAACCTGCTCAGTTCTTTTTGCATGAAGTCATGAGATACACTTACTAGTTGACAACTGTTTACTGATATAGTATGTTTTATATTTATCAAAGTCTATGGTAAAGGTTGAACATTAAAATGGTATAAAATACCGACAGGTTGTTAGGTAAGACACATATGCAACAGTTAGGTATCTTTATTATGAAACGTTTCGCCTACACAGTAGGCTTCTTCAGTCGAGTACAGAAAAGTTGATAGAAGCAGAAGATACTTGAAGACGATGTAATCAGTCCATCACCCTTAAAGTTTTGAGGTGGTCAGTCCCTCAGTCTGGAGAAGAGCATTGTTCCATATTGTTTCATACTATGGAACAATGCTCTTCTCCAGACTGAGGGACTGACCACCTCAAAACTTTAAGGGTGATGGACTGATTACATCGTCTTCAAGTATCTTCTGCTTCTATCAACTTTTCTGTACTCGACTGAAGAAGCCTACTGTGTAGGCGAAACGTTTCGAAATAAAGATACCTAACTGTTGCATATGTGTCTTACCTAACAACTATGGTAAAGGTATTTAATGCAGTCGGTAGTTTACTTACTAGTGTTGATGCGACAGATGTGTAGTAGGAATTAAACAATATGCCACTTTAGTTATTTTGTGGCATACCTCGGTAGCGATATTTAGTACTATGTTAGATCTATCTACGGGTTTATGGTTATACCCCAACTGTTTTAATTGTTGTCAGAGCTTTCTGGGTTATTCTTGTACTCTTCAATTTTTTTTAGCAATAGTGCCTTGCCGTGACACCCACTCATCCTTCTCCCCCTTATGACACTCACTCATCCCTCTTCCCCCCATGACACTCATCCTTCTCCCCCTTCCTCATGACACTCACCTCAAGTACCTCATCGCCGACCTTGATGCGACCGTCCTTGTAGGCGTTACCACTGGGGTTAAGACCGCAGACGAAAGCGGACATGAGGGTACGATCCTTGTTACCCGCCAGGGAGATGCCCAGTCCATTGACACCCTTCTGCAGGTCCACCAGGATCACCTCGCCCTTCAGGTCACCATACTTCTTCTGGATCTTCTCTGCAAGTGTACACACACAACTTGTAAATATTTGCTTATAAAAAAACAATAACTATATATTTTTTTATGATTCTGTGAAGCTAATGTGAATGTAAAAAAGATTGCAAAAAAAAGTGATTTTGTAAATACAAAGCCACAAGGCCTTTCGCACTGTCACTAGTGCTTCGTCAGGAGTTTGCAATATAAGGAAAATGAAAAATATGAAAAAAATCTCAAGAGGTCATCTGGAAAGGTGCAGCGAACAACAAACGTGTCTCCAGGCCAAGAATCAAGCAAGTATACTAAGTAAACCACGGGATATACAGGTATGGTTTTAGAAATAAGAGCCCTTTCGGTATATACTGTAGACTATTATCAGACACCTGTAGTCATTCAAGGAATTGAGACAAATATGTGCACTTGTACAGACACAAGTCACATACACAGACAACAGTCACATACACATACAACAGTCACATACATCAGTCACATACACATACAACAGTCACATACAAGTCACAAACACATACAATAGTCACATACATCAGTTACATACACATACAACAGTCACAAACACATACAATAGTCACATACAAGTCACATACACATACAACAGTCACATACATCAGTCACATATAACAGTCACATACACATACAACAGTCACATACATCAGTCACATACACATACAACAGCCACATACATCAGTCACATATAACAGTCACATACACATACAACAGTCACATACATCAGTCACATACACATACAACAGTCACATACATCAGTCACATATAACAATCACAAACACATACAATAGTCACATACATCAGTCACATACACATACAACAGTCACATACACATACAACAGTCACATACACATACAATAGTCACATACATCAGTCACATACACATAGTCACATACACATACAACAGTCACATACACATACAACAGTCACATACACATACAACAGTCACATACATCAGTCACATACAACAGTCACATACACATACAACAGTCACACACATACAACAGTCACATACACATACAACAGTCACATACATCAGTCACATACAACAGTCACATACACATACAACTCACATACACAGTCCCATACACATACAACAGTCACATACACATACAAGTCACATACACATACAAGTCACATACACAGTCACATACACATACAACAGTCACATACATAAGTCACACATACAAAAGTCACATACACATACATCAGTCACATACAACAGTCACATACACATACATCAGTCACATACAACAGTCACCTACACATACAACAGTCACATATACAACAGTCACATACACATATAACAGTCACATACATAAGTCACACAGACAAAAGTCACATACACATACATCAGTCACATACAACAGTCACCTACACATACAACAGTCACCTACACATACAACAGTCACCTACACATACAACAGTCACCTACACATACAACAGTCACATACACATACAACAGTCACATACACATACAACAGTCACATACACATACAACAGTCACATACACATACAACAGTCACATACACATACAACAGTCACATACACATACAACAGTCACATACACATACAACAGTCACATACACATACAACAGTCACCTACACATACAACAGTCACCTACACATACAACAGTCACATACACATACAACAGTCACATACACATACAACAGTCACATACACATACAACAGTCACCTACACATACAACAGTCACATACACATACAACAGTCACATACACATACAACAGTCACCTACACATACAACAGTCACATACACATACAACAGTCACCTACACATACAACAGTCACCTACACATACAACAGTCACATACACATACAACAGTCACATACACATACAACAGTCACATACAACAGTCACATACACATACAACAGTCACATACACATACAACAGTCACATACACATACAACAGTCACCTACACATACAACAGTCACATACACATACAACAGTCACATACACATACAACAGTCACATACACATACAACAATCACATACACATACAACAGTCACCTACACATACAACAGTCACCTACACATACAACAGTCACATACACATACAACAGTCACATACACATACAACAGTCACATACAACAGTCACATACACATACAACAATCACATACACATACAACAGTCACATACACATACAACAATCACATACACATACAACAGTCACATACACATACAACAGTCACATACAACAGTCACCTACACATACAACAGTCACCTACACATACAACAGTCACATACACATACAACAGTCACATACAACAGTCACATACAACAGTCACATACACATACAACAGTCACATACACATACATCAGTCACATACAACAGTCACCTACACATACAACAGTCACCTACACATACAACAGTCACATACACATACAACAGTCACATACACATACAACAGTCACATACACATACAACAGTCACATACACATACAACAGTCACATACAACAGTCACATACACATACAACAGTCACATACAACAGTCACATACACATACAACAGTCACATACACATACAACAGTCACATACACATACAACAGTCACATACAACAGTCACATACACATACAACAGTCACATACACATACAACAGTCACATACACATACAACAGTCACATACACATACAACAGTCACATACACATACAACAGTCACATACAACAGTCACATACACATACAACAGTCACATACACATACAACAGTCACATACACATACATCAGTCACATACAACAGTCACCTACACATACAACAGTCACATACACATACATCAGTCACATACAACAGTCATACATCAGTCACATACAACAGTCACCTACACATACAACAGTCACCTACACATATAACAGTCACCTACACATACAATAGTCACACATACAACAGTCACATACAACAGTCACATACACATACAACAGTCACATACACATACAACAGTCACATACAACAGTCACATACACATACAACAGTCACATACACATACAACAGTCACATACACATACAACAGTCACATACAACAGTCACATACACATACAACAGTCACATACACATACAACAAGTCACATACACATACAACAGTCACATACAACAGTCACATACAACAGTCACATACACATACAACAGTCACATACAACAGTCACATACAACAGTCAAATACACATACAACAGTCACATACACATACAGTCACATACACATACAAGTCACATACAACAGTCACATACACATACAACAGTCACATACATCAGTCACGTACAACAGTCACATACACATACAACAGTCACATACATCAGTCACATACACATACAAGTCACATACACATACAACAGTCACATACAACAGTCACATACACATACAATAGTCACACATACAATAGTCACATACATCAGTCACATACAACAGTCACATACATCAGTCACACACAACAGTCACATACACATACAACAGTCACATACATCAGTCACATACACATACAACAATCACATACATCAGTCACATACACATACAACAATCACATACATCAGTCACATACACATACAACAGTCACATACAACAGTCACATACACATACAACAGTCACATACACATACAACAGTCACATACAATAGTCACATACACATACAACAATCACATACATCAGTCACATACACATACAACAGTCACATACAACAGTCACATACACATACAACAGTCACATACACATACAACAGTCACATACACATACATCAGTCACATACAACAGTCACATACAACAGTCACATACACATACAACAGTCACATACAACAGTCACATACACATACAACAGTCACATACAACAGTCACATACACATACAACAGTCACATACAACAGTCACATACAAGTCACAAACACATACAATAGTCACATACATCAGTTACATACACATACAACAGTCACAAACACATACAATAGTCACATACAACAGTAACATACATCAGTTACATATAACAGTCACATACACATACAACAGTCACATACACATACAACAGTCACATCAGTCACATACACATACAGTCACATACACATACAAGTCACATACAACAGTCACATACACATACAACAGTCACATACATCAGTCACGTACAACAGTCACATACACATACAACAGTCACATACAACAGTCACATACACATACAACAGTCACATACAACAGTCACATACAACAGTCACATACACATACAACAGTCACATACAACAGTCACATACAACAGTCACATACACATACAACAGTCACATACAACAGTCACATACAACAGTCACATACAACAGTCACATACACATACAACAGTCACATACAACAGTCACACACAACAGTCACATACACATACAACAGTCACAGTCACATACAACTGTCACATACACATACAACAGTCACATACAACAGTCACATACACATACAACAGTCACATACAACAGTCACATACACATACAACAGTCACATACAACAGTCACATACACATACAACAGTCACATACACATACAACAGTCACATACAACAGTCACCTACACATACAACAGTCACCTACACATACAACAGTCACATACAACAGTCACATACAACAGTCACATACACATACAACAGTCACATACAACAGTCACATACAACAGTCACATACACATACAACAGTCACATACAACAGTCACATACAACAGTCACATACACATACAACAGTCACATACATATACAATAGTCACACATACAATAGTCACATACAACAGTCACATACACATATAATAGTCACACAACATACAATAGTCACATACAACAGTCACATACACATACAACAGTCACATACACATACAATAGTCACACATACAATAGTCACATACAACAGTCACATACAACAGTCACATACAACAGTCACATACCACCTCTATCACCTACATCAATCACATTTTCTATCTCCCTTCATTTCATAATCCTCTTCTTACATTTGTCTCCTTATTTAATTCACTGATTACCTTATTTAACCAACAAAACAGACATAAAACGCCCACACAACAACAGTAATGATGTTAATAAGTCAGTCTTTGTTAGTACATATTATAAATATTATTATTATCGACACATTATTATACTGGGGAGGAAGCGGCAAAACCGCATGGGTCATAGATCATCAACAACGCAAATGAGACTGTTGCAGAAATATTGTTGCAACTCTTGACAACATAGATACAAAAAACATTTTTAATATCTCTGTCGTGTGTGGTCTGGTGTGGTCTGGGACCGCGTCGCGGGGGCCATGACCCAGCAACCTGGCATACACTAAACATGCATATTTTACCATTAACTGTTCTCTCTCTCTCTCTCTCTCTCGAGCTAGGAGAGTACAGTCAAGTAGTGTGTCAATCTCTGGATTACAGGAGGGAGGATCGAGCCTTCACCGCACCTTGTGCTGGAGCATCCACGCGGGTTTGGCGCTTTTTACATAAAATTAATAACGCCAAGACTTCTCTCTCTGTGTTCACCAATCCTCCGCTTGTTCTCTTAACCTTTGATTCATTTCTAACTCTCACTCTTCCCCTCACTTCTTCCTCTTATCCCTCCTTAACCTCTTCCTACTTACCAGCCCACCTCCTCTTCCCCTTCCCTCACCCCACCCACCACCCCCATCCCACACCCCTCCCACCCTCCCCTTCACTCACCCCTCCCACCATCCCCTTCCCTCACCCCTCCCACCATCCCCTTCCCTCACCCCTCCCACCATCCCCTTCCCTCACCCCTCCCACCACCCCCTTCCCTCACCCCTCCCACCACCCCCTTCCCTCACCCCTCCCAACTTCCCCTTCCCTCACCCCTCCCACCACCCCTTTCCCTCACCCCTCCCACCATCCCCTTCCCTCACCCCTCCCACCACCCCCTTCCCTCACCCCTCCCACCACCCCCTTCCCTCACCCCTCCCACCATCCCCTTCCCTCACCCCTCCCACCACCCCTTTCCCTCACCCCTCCCACCATCCCCTTCCCTCACCCCTCCCACCACCCCCTTCCCTCACCCCTCCCACCACCCCCTTCCCTCACCCCTCCCACCATCCCCTTCCCTCACCCCTCCCATCCCCTTCCCTCACCCCTCCCACCATCCCCTTCCCTCACCCCTCCCACCACCCCCTTCCCTCACCCCTCCCACCATCCCCTTCCTTCACCCCTCCCATCCCCTTCCCTCACCCCTCCCACCATCCCCTTCCCTCACCCCTCCCACCACCCCCTTCCCTCACCCCTCCCACCATCCCCTTCCCTCACCCCTACCATCCCCTTCCCTCACCCCTCCCACCACCCCCTTCCCTCACCCCTCCCACCACCCCTTTCCCTCACCCCTCCCACCATCCCCTTCCCTCACCCCTCCCATCCCCTTCCCTCACCCCTCCCACCATCCCCTTCCCTCACCCCTCCCACCATCCCCTTCCCTCACCCCTCCCATCCCCTTCCCTCACCCCTCTCACCATCCCCTTCCCTCACCCCTCCCATCCCCTTCCCTCACCCCTCCCACCCCCTTCCCTTACCCCTCCCACCATCCCCTTCCCTCACCCCTCCCACCATCCCCTTCCCTCACCCCTCCCATCCCCTTCCCTCACCCCTCCCACCATCCCCTTCCCTCTCCCCTCCCACCATCCCCTTCCCTCACCCCTCCCATCCCCTTCCCTCACCCCTCCCATCCCCTTCCCTCACCCCTCCCATCCCCTTCCCTCACCCCTCCCACCATCCCCTTCCCTCACCCCTCCCACCCTCCCCTTCCCTCACCCCTCCCACCATCCCCTTCCCTCACCCCTCCCATCCCCTTCCCTCACCCCTCCCATCCCCTTCCCTCACCCCTCCCACCATCCCCTTCCCTCACCCCTCCCACCATCCCCTTCCCTCACCCCTCCCACCATCCCCTTCCCTCACCCCTTCCACCATCACCTTCCCTCACACCTCCCCTCCCACCATCCCCTTCCCTCACCCATCCCCTTCCACCATCACCTTCCCTCACCCCTCCCCTCCCACCATCCCCTTCCCTCACCCCTCCCCTTCCACCATCACCTTCCCTCACCCCTCCCCTCCCACCATCCCCTTCCCTCACCCCTCCCCTTCCACCATCACCTTCCCTCACCCCTCCCCTCTCACCATCACCTTCCCTAACCACTCCCCTCTCACCATCCCCTTCCCTCACTTCTCCCCTCTCACCATCCCCTTCCCTCACCCCCTCCCCTCTCACCATCCCCTTCCCTCACCCCCTCCCCTCTCACCATCCCCTTCCCTCACCCCCTTCCCTCTCACCATCCCCTTCCCTCACCCCCTCCCCTCTCACCATCCCCTTCCCTCACCCCCTCCCCTCTCACCATCCCCTTCCCTCACCTCTCCCCTCTCACCATCCCGTTCCCTCACCCCCTCCCCTCTCACCATCCCCTTCCCTCTCACCATCCCCTTCCCTCTCACCATCCCCATCCCTCACCCCCTCCCCTCCCACCATCCCCTTCCCTCACCCCCTCCCCTCTCACCATCCCCTTCCCTCACCCCCTCCCCGCACGTGTTTTATGGCGTTTAAAATTATTCCTAAATTCCAACGTTAAGAGTTAAATCTTTTTAGTAATGGGACAGCTGGAGTTTTTGTAGCTAAAATATTACTATTTTAGAAGTTCATCAGAGAGAGAGAGAGAGAGAGAGAGAGAGAGAGAGAGAGAGAGAGAGAGAGAGAGAGAGAGGATGTAGGTAACAGCTGTCAGCTTGTAAACAATGGTTAGAACACTAAATCCTGTAAAATCCTTGTGCAAATAACCTAACAGCCAACACTGACTGGATTGATAAGTTCAGAAGAACATAGGAGGAACACTGCAGGAGGCCTACTGGCCAATATTTGCCAGGTCCTTCTGAATTATAATCAAAGCGAAGCGCTAAACCCACCAGGGTCATACAGAGCAGCATCACTGCCGAGCCTGACGCATGGCCGGGCTCCGGGAGTAGAAAGACTTTCGGAACTCACCAAATGTATATCCTATGTTTCAAAGATCCTGTTAACTATTCTGTTACTGTGCTTGCTACTGTGATAACACTCAATACGACGTTGATAAATGGTTCAGAGAACCCACAAGTTGATAAATTACACACATGTGCAACACTTGGCTATCTGTATTGTGGAGACGTTTCCCCACACAGAGGCTTCATCAGTCCCATACAAAGAAGAATGGTGAACATCAGAAGGAGTTTGAGGTAGTCAGTCCCTCAGCCTGGAGTCTATGTAATCAGTCCATCAATCTTGAAGAGAATCCAGCATATGTTCGAAATGGCTTATATACTGTAGACAGGTGAGGTGAAGCAGTCACAGGTGGTGTCACACTGAACAAATCCACATGTGTAAGCATGTCATACCTATAGGTTAGTAAGAAAGTGAAGAATTACATGTATGAAGACCCCAGTATGTTGGTGTGTCTGTGTCATACACCTGGTCACAGACCGGGCCGCAGGGGCGTTGACCCCTGGAACTCTCTCCAGGTAAACTCAGACACCCAAGTGTTGCACATCGTGTCTAACTTATCAACAAAGTGGTGAAGATCAGACTTGAGTCCTGGAGGCGGGCAGTACAGTGCCTTCGCTGGGTTTCCAGAGCTTTCCTACTTCTGGTGCTTGCCTGATCAACCAGGCTGTTATTGCTGGCGGCCCGTTAGTCCACATAACAGCCAGGAGGAGTGTCGAGAATAGTATAAAATACCGACAAGTTGAAGATTAAGAAACCTGCGAGAGTTGGGTATCTCTACTGATAAAACGTTTCGCTCACAGAGTAATAATACCTTTATTTCAACATGTACAAGGTATACAGACCATAGCTGACATCACTGAAATACTACTATACAGAAAGTCCCAGATGCAGAGCATTTCTGGCAAATTAGGTCAGTTTTGTCCCAGGATGCGACCCACACCAGTCGACCAGCACCCAGGTACCATTTTTACTGATGGGTGAACATGGACAGCAGGTGTCTTGTGGAAACACGTTCTGTTTTCCAGCCGTACCTGGGATTCGAACTCCGGACCTCAGTGTGTCAGCTGAGTGCGCTACCGATCCAGCTACTGGACACCGTAGGTTTCTTCAAACACAGAGGAAACAGGATGATGAATATGAGGTCCAGGCTTGTCTGGTGCTAACCTGATCAACCACGCTCTTGCTGCTGGTGACCCACATATCCATCACAGTTTGGCTGACCCAACAAATAAACCAAAGGAACAACTATATAACAACACAAACAAGAAAACAGACTATTAAACAGGGAACAAAAGCTGCAACAAAACAAAAACCACAACAATAGACAGTACAAATAAAAACCCGAGTTGTATGGAGACCAAAGAGAACAACCCAGGTGAACACAGCCGCGAAGGCTGACATTTTACTTAATAAACAAATTCAAAACAAAGGCGCCATAACCACAGAAAACGGAGTAACAGCTCTCCCAAATAATGAAAGAAAACGGCAACACCAGGTTACTTCCATGAGTTACTACGATGTTTTATTCAAACAATTATTTTTAATTTCTTTTTATGCTGTACAAGGATAATGTAGTTTGTGTGTAATAAAATAGGCACAAAAGAAAGCCACTAGAGAGAAAATGAAAATAGAGAGAGAGAGAGAGAGAGAGAGAGAGAGAGAGAAAGGGGGGAGAGCATCACCATTATCAGCAGTTAAAATGGGTTGGTCGAATATTTTTGTTAGTGGGTTTGGGTTGGAGAAGAACCTTCCTAGTATGGGCCAGTAGACCTGCTGCAGTGTTCCTTCTTTATGCTCACACAGTCATCATCTTCACAATATTCATCACTATCTTCGTCTTAGCGTTGTTTGTCTTGCCACATTTTCTTGGCAAGTGGTCCCAGGAAGGTCACCTGATGATTCAAGACAACATGAGAAGAAAACGAGAATAACTTTAAGATTGACTATGTGGCTACCTCGTTATCTCTCTCTCTCTCTCTCTGTAGGCATACACACACACACGAGAAAGTCGTGTGTGTGTGTGTGTGTATGTGTGTGTGTGTGTGTGTGTGTGTGTGTGTGTGTGTGTGTGTGTGTGTGTGTGTGTGTGTGTGTGTGTGTGTGTGTGTGTACTTGGATTATACCCTGAGGAAGAAGCAGTAGCAGAAGAAGAAGAAGAAGAAGAAAAGGAGGTCGTAAACAAAGCCAACTCTGGAATAGTGAACTAACTATATGATTAATCAATCACGTCGGAACACCACGACCAAGACGCTGATGACGTGCTAGCAACACACACACACACACACACACACACACACACACACACACACACACACACACACACATGCACACACATTGTGAAGGTTGTGAGGTAAAAATTGGGAGGAGTAATATCCTGGAGGTTTCGGAGAGAAGCTATTGCTACTGCTGCGGTGTTGTTATACTGTTACTATATTGTATTGTTATACTGTGTTGCTATACTGTGTTGTTATCCTGTGTTACTATATTGTGTTATACTGTACTGTTGTACTGTGTTATTCTCCGTCGTTATCCTGTGTTGTTTTGGCAGAAAAAGAAAGAGAGGAGGGAAGAGAACGGTAGAGAGAAGAGGGGAAAGAAGAAAGGTTAACCGCAGAGGAGGAGAAAGGGAAGAAAGGGGAGAGCTGAGATAGAAGGGAAAGATTAAAGGAAGAGAAATTCAGAAAGGGACAGGAGGGAGGCAGTGAGGGATATATATATATATATATATATATATATATATATATATATATATATATAGAGAGAGAGAGAGAGAGAGAGAGAGAGAGAGAAGAGCAGAGAGAGAGAGGGCAGAGCAGAGAGGAGGGAAGAGGCAAAGAGTTACGTAAGAGAGAGAGAGAGGAAGAGCAACGAGAAGAAAGCAAGAATAATAATAAGAGGGGGACACTCAAGGAAAATGATCTTGGGGTGAGTATAATACCGAGCACATCTCCCGAGGCGCACATCAACAAGATAACTACTGCAGCATATGGGCGCCAGTCAAGCATGGGAATAGCGTTCCGACACCTCAGTAAGGAATCGTTCAAGACTCTGTACACTGTGTACATCAGGCTCATATTGGAGTATGCAACACCAGTTTGGAACCCACACCTGGTCAATTAGAGAAAGTGCAAAGGTTTGCAACAAGACTAGTCCCAGAACTAAGGGGAATGTCCCACGAAGAAAGGTGAAAGGAAATCAGCCTGATGACACTGGAGGACGGGAAGGTTGGGGGAGGCATAATAACGACATAAAAAATACTGCCAGGAACTGACAAGGTGGACAGAGACAGGATGTTCCAGAGATGGGACACAGAAACAAAGGGTCACAACTGGAAGCTGAAGACTCAGATGAGTCACAGGGATGTTAGGAAGTATTTCTTCAGTCACAGAGTTGTCAGGTAGTGGAATAATTTGGAAGTGATGTATTGGAGGCAGGAACCATACATAGTTTTAAGAAGAGGTTTGATAAAGCTCAGGGAGAGAGAGGACCTAGTAGCGATCAGTGAAGAGGAGGAGCCAGGAGCTATGAATCGACCCCTGCAACCACAAATAGGTGAGTACACATACACACGCACACAACAACGGCAGTGAGAGGCAGCAATACAACAACGGCAGTGAGAGGCAGCAACACAACAACGGCAGTGAGAGGCAGCAACACAACAACGGCAGTGAGAGGCAGCAACACAACAACGGCAGGGAGTGGCAGCAAGACGACAACGGCAGTTAGAGGCAGCAATACAACAACGGCAGTGATAGGCAGCAATACAACAACGGCAGTGAGAGGCAGCAACACAACAACGGCAGTGAGAGGCAGCAACACAACAACGGCAGTGAGAGGCAGCAATACAACAACGGCAGTGAGAGGCAGCAACACAACAACGGCAGTGAGAGGCAGCAACACAACAACGGCAGTAAGAGGCAGCAACACAACGGCAGTGAGAGGCAGCAATACAACAACGGCAGTGAGAGGCAGCAACACAACAACGGCAGTGAGAGGCAGCAATACAACAACGGCAGTGAGAGGCAGCAATACAACAACGGCAGTGAGAGGAAGCAATACAACAACGGCAGTGAGAGGCAGCAATACAACAACGGCAGTGAGTGGCAGCAATACAACAACGGCAGTGAGAGGCAGCAATACAACAACGGCAGTGAGAGGCAGCAATACAACAACGGCAGTGAGAGGCAGCAATACAACAACGGCAGTGAGAGGAAGCAATACAACAACGGCAGTGAGAGGCAGCAATACAACAACGGCAGTGAGAGGCAGCAATACAACAACGGCAGTGAGAGGCAGCAATACAACAACGGCAGTGAGAGGCAGCAATACAACAACGGCAGTGAGAGGCAGCAATACAACAACGGCAGAGGCAGCAACACAACAACGGCAGTGAGAGGCAGCAATACAACAACGGCAGTGAGAGGCAGCAACACAACGGCAGTGAGAGGCAGCAATACAACAACGGCAGTGAGAGGCAGCAACACAACAACGGCAGTGAGAGGCAGCAATACAACAACGGCAGTGAGAGGCAGCAACACAACAACGGCAGTGAGAGGCAGCAATACAACAACGGCAGTGAGAGGCAGCAATACAACAACGGCAGTGAGAGGCAGCAACACAACAACGGCAGTGAGAGGCAGCAATACAACAACGGAAGTGAGAGGCAGCAACACAACAACGGCAGTGAGAGGCAGCAATGCAACAACGGCAGTGAGAGGCAGCAATGCAACAACGGCAGTGAGAGGCAGCAATACAAGAACGGCAGTTAGAGGCAGCAATAAAACAACGGCAGTGAGAGGCAGCAATACAACAACGGCAGTGAGAGGCAGCAATACAACAACGGCAGTGAGAGGCAGCAATACAACAACGGCAGTGAGAGGCAGCAATACAACGGCAGTGAGAGGCAGCAATACAACAACGGCAGTGAGAGGCAGCAATACAACAACGGCAGTGAGAGGCAGCAATACAACAACGGCAGTGAGAGGCAGCAATACAACAACGGCAGTGAGAGGCAGCAATACAACAACGGCAGTGAGAGGCAGCAATACAAAAACAGCAGTGAGAGGCAGCAATACAACAAAGGCAGTGAGAGGCAGCAATACAATAAAGGCAGTGAGAGGCCGCAATACAACAACGGCAGTGAGAGGCAGCAATACAACAATGGCAGTGAGAGGCAGCAATACAACAACGGCAGTGAGAGGCAGCAATACAACAACAGCAGTGAGAGGCGGCAACACAACGGCAGTGAGAGGCAGCAATACAACAACGGCAGTTAGAGGCAGCAACACAACAACGGCAGTGACAGGCAGCAATACAACAACGGCAGTGAGAGGCAGCAATACAACAACGGCAGTGAGAGGCAGCAATACAACAACAGCAGTGAGAGGCAGCAATACAACAAAGGCAGTGAGAGGCAGCAATACAATGAAGGCAGTGAGAGGCCGCAATACAACAACGGCAGTGAGAGGCAGCAATACAACAACGGCAGTGAGAGGCAGCAATACAACAACGGCAGTGAGAGGCAGCAACACAACGGCAGTGAGAGGCAGCAATACAACAACGGCAGTGAGAGGCAGCAACACAACAACGGCAGTGAGAGGCAGCAATACAACAACGGCAGTGAGAGGCAGCAATACAACAACGGCAGTGAGAGGCAGCAATACAACAACGGCAGTGAGAGGCAGCAATACAACAACGGCAGTGAGAGGCAGCAATACAACAACGGCAGAGGCAGCAATACAACAACGGCAGTGAGAGGCAGCAACACAACGGCCGGGAGAGGCAGCAGTACAACAACGGCAGTGAGAAGCAGCAATACAACAACGGAAGTGAGAGGCAGCAATACAAAAACGGCAGTGAGGCAGCAATACAACAACGGCAGTGAGAGGTAGCAATACAACAACGGCAGTGAGAGGCAGCAACACAACGGCAGTGAGAGGCAGCAATACAACAACGGCAGTGAGAGGCAGCAATACAACAACGGCAGTGAGAGGCAGCAATACAACAACGGCAGTGAGAGGCAGCAACACAACGGCAGTGAGAGGCAGCAGTACAACGGCAGTGAGAAGCAGCAATACAACAACGGAAGTGAGAGGCAGCAATACAACAACGGCAGTGAGAGGCAGCAATACAACAACGGCAGTGAGAGGCAGCAATACAACAACGGCAGTGAGAGGCAGCAACACAACGGCAGTGAGAGGCAGCAATATAACAACGGCAGTGAGAGGCAGCAATACAACAACGGCAGAGGCAGCAATACAACGGCAGTGAGAGGCAGCAATACAACAACGGCAGTGAGAAGCAGCAATACAACAACGGCAGTGAGAGGCAGCAATACAACAACGGCAGTGAGAGGCAGCAATACAACGGCAGTGAGAGGCAGCAACACAACAACGGTAGTGAGAGGCAGCAATACAACAACGGCAGTGAGAGGCAGCAATACAACAACGGCAGTGAGAGGCAGCAACACAACGGCAGTGAGAGGCAGCAATACAACAACGGCAGAGAGGCAGCAATACAACGACAGTGAGAGGCAGCAATACAACAACGGCAGTGAGAGGCAGCAATGCAACAACAGCAGTGAGAGGCAGCAATACAACAACAGCATTGAGAGGCGGCAACACAACGGCAGTGAGAGGCAGCAATACAACAACGGCAGTGAGAGGCAGCAATACAACAACGGCAGAGGCAGCAATACAACAACGGCAGAGGCAGCAATACAACAACGGCAGAGGCAGTAATACAACAACGGCAGTGAGAGGCAGCAATACAACAACGGCAGTGAGAGGCAGCAATACAACAACGGCAGTGAGAGCTAGCAATACAACAACGGCAGTGAGAGGCAGCAATACAACAACGGCAGTGAGAGGCAGCAACACAACGGCAGTGAGGGGCAGCAATACAACAACGGCAGTGAGAGGCAGCAACACAACAACGGCAGTGAGAGGCAGCAACACAACAACGGCAGTGAGAGGCAGCAATACAACAACGGCAGTGAGGGGCAGCAATACAACAACGGCAGTGAGAGGCAGCAATACAACAACGGCAGTGAGGGGCAGCAATACAACAACGGCAGTGAGAGGCAGCAACACAACGGCAGTGAGGGGCAGCAACACAACAACGGCAGTGAGAGGCAGCAACACAACAACGGCAGTGAGAGGCAGCAACACAACAACGGCAGTGAGAGGCAGCAATACAACAACGGCAGTGAGAGGCAGCAATACAACAACGGCAGTGAGGGGCAGCAATACAACAACGGCAGTGAGGGGCAGCAATACAACAACGGCAGTGAGAGGCAGCAACACAACGGCAGTGAGGGGCAGCAACACAACAACGGCAGTGAGAGGCAGCAACACAACAACGGCAGTGAGAGGCAGCAACACAACAACGGCAGTGAGTGGCAGCAATACAACAACGGCAGTGAGAGGCAGCAAAACAACAACGGCAGTGAGAGGCAGCAATACAACAACGGCAGTGAGAGGCAGCAACACAACGGCAGTGAGGGGCAGCAATACAACAACGGCAGTGAGAGGCAGCAATACAACAACGGCAGTGAGAGGCAGCAATACAACAACGGCAGTGAGAGGCAGCAACACAACGGCAGTGAGGGGCAGCAATACAACAACGGCAGTGAGAGGCAGCAACACAACAACGGCAGTGAGAGGCAGCAACACAACAACGGCAGTGAGAGGCAGCAACACAACAACGGCAGTGAGGGGCAGCAATACAACAACGGCAGTGAGAGGCAGCAACACAACAACGGCAGTGAGGGGCAGCAATACAACAACGGCAGTGAGAGGCAGCAATACAACAACGGCAGTGAGAGGCAGCAACACAACAACGGCAGTGAGAGGCAGCAATACAACAACGGCAGTGAGAGGCAGCAACACAACAACGGTAGTGAGAGGCAGCAATACAACAACGGCAGTGAGAGGCAGCAATACAACAACGGCAGTGAGAGGCAGCAACACAACGGCAGTGAGAGGCAGCAACACAACAACGGCAGTGAGAGGCAGCAATACAACAACGGCAGTGAGGGGCAACAACACAACAACGGCAGTGAGAGGCAGCAACACAACAACGGCAGTGAGAGGCAGCAGTTTAAGCAATGACATCCGTGCCTCACTCGCAACATACTCCACATGCGGATTCTGCGAACACGAACGCTAGCTAACGTAAACACAAGATATTATTATTACTATTTAATAATCCCTAAACTTATTTCTATTAAATATTTTGCTGTGTTCATGAAATCTGCTATATAAGAATCTTTAATTATGATAATTATAATAATTTCCTAAATAAATCTAATGGTCTCATCACAGTAAGGAAAATTACGGTACGATATTCGCAGCCGAGTAATATTAATCACACATTTTTATTAACGCAATAAAATAATTTACGTACACAGTACACCTGTGTATGATCAGTATTACTCACAGATGTAATGTACGTATTGGACATGACTGTAAATGTGGTTTACAGAAACTACAGGTGCATGTAAATCTTTGTGAGTTTACATAAGGTATTTACAGTTGGAAGGTTGTGTGCATTTCAGCAGAGACTTGTATGTGCATCTCTCAGCACAGCCTCCCGTGTTACTGAAGTCACATTCTCAGCACAGCCTCCCGTGTTACTGAAGTCACATTCTCAGCACAGCCTCCCGTGTTATTGAAGTCACATTCTCAGCACAGCCTCCCATGTTATTGAAGTCACATTCTCAGCACAGCCTCCCATGTTATTGAAGTCACATTCTCAGCACAGCCTCCCATGTTATTGAAGTCACATTCTCAGCACAGCCTCCCATGTTATTGAAGTCACATTCTCAGCACAGCCTCCCATGTTATTGAAGTCACATTCTCAGCACAGCCTCCCATGTTATTGAAGTCACATTCTCAGCACAGCCTCCCATGTTATTGAAGTCACATTCTCAGCACAGCCTCCCATGTTATTGAAGTCACATTCTCAGCACAGCCTCCCATGTTATTGAAGTCACATTCTCAGCACAGCCTCCCATGTTATTGAAGTCACATTCTCAGCACAGCCTCCCATGTTATTGAAGTCACATTCTCAGCACAGCCTCCCATGTTATTGAAGTCACATTCTCAGCACAGCCTCCCGTGTTACTGAAGTCACATTCTCAGCACAGCCTCCCGTGTTACTGAAGTCACATTCTCAGCACAGCCTCCAGTGTTACTGAAGGTACATTCTCAGCACAGCCTCCCGTGTTACTGAAGTCACATTCTCAGCACAGCCTCCCGTGTTACTGAAGTCACATTCTCAGCACAGTCTCCCGTGTTACTGAAGTCACATTCTCAGCACAGCCTCCCGTGTTACTGAAGTCACATTCTCAGCACAGCCTCCCGTGTTACTGAAGTCACATTCTCAGCACAGTCTCCCGTGTTACTGAAGGTACATTCTCAGCACAGCCTCCCGTGTTACTGAAGTCACATTCTCAGCACAGCCTCCCGTGTTACTGAAGTCACATTCTCAGCACAGTCTCCCGTGTTACTGAAGGTACATTCTCAGCACAGCCTCCCGTGTTACTGAAGTCACATTCTCAGCACAGCCTCCCGTGTTACTGAAGTCACATTCTCAGCACAGCCTCCCGTGTTACTGAAGGTACATTCTCAGCACAGCCTCCCGTGTTACTGAAGTCACATTCTCAGCACAGCCTCCCGTGTTACTGAAGTCACATTCTCAGCACAGCCTCCCGTGTTACTGAAGTCACATTCTCAGCACAGCCTCCCGTGTTACTGAAGGTACATTCTCAGCACAGCCTCCCGTGTTACTGAAGTCACATTCTCAGCACAGCCTCCCGTGTTACTGAAGGTACATTCTCAGCACAGCCTCCCGTGTTACTGAAGTCACATTCTCAGCACAGCCTCCCGTGTTACTGAAGTCACATTCTCAGCACAGTCTCCCGTGTTATTGAAGTCACATTCTCAGCACAGTCTCCCGTGTTACTGAAGTCACATTCTCAGCACAGTCTCCCGTGTTATTGAAGTCACATTCTCAGCACAGTCTCCCGTGTTATTGAAGTCACATTCTCAGCACAGCCTCCCGTGTTATTGAAGTCACATTCTCAGCACAGCCTCCCGTGTTACTGAAGTCACATTCTCAGCACAGCCTCCCGTGTTACTGAAGGTACATTCTCAGCACAGCCTCCCGTGTTACTGAAGTCACATTCTCAGCACAGCCTCCCGTGTTACTGAAGTCACATTCTCAGCACAGTCTCCCGTGTTATTGAAGTCACATTCTCAGCACAGTCTCCCGTGTTACTGAAGTCACATTCTCAGCACAGTCTCCCGTGTTACTGAAGTCACATTCTCAGCACAGTCTCCCGTGTTATTGAAGTCACATTCTCAGCACAGCCTCCCATGTTATTGAAGTCACATTCTCAGCACAGCCTCCCGTGTTACTGAAGTCACATTCTCAGCACAGCCTCCCGTGTTATTGATGTCACATTCTCAGCACAGCCTCCCATGTTATTGAAGTCACATTCTCAGCACAGCCTCCCGTGTTACTGAAGTCACATTCTCAGCACAGCCTCCCGTGTTATTGATGTCACATTCTCAGCACAGCCTCCCGTGTTACTGAAGTCAAATTCTCAGCACAGCCTCCCGTGTTATTGAAGTCACATTCTCAGCACAACCTCTCGTGTTATTGAAGTAAAATTCTCAGCACAGCCTCCCGTGTTATTGAAGTCACATTCTCAGCACAGTCTCTCGTGTTATTGTCACATTCTCAGCACAGCCTCCCGTGTTACTGAAGTCACATTCTCAGCACAGCCTCCCGTGTTATTGAAGTCAAATTCTCAACACAGCCTCCCGTGTTATTGAAGTCATATTCTCAGCACAGCCTCCCAAGTTATTGAAGTCAAATTCTCAACACAGCCTCCCGTGTTATTGAAGTCAAATTCTCAACACAGCCTCTCGTGTTATTGAAGTCAAATTCTCAACACAGCCTCCAGTGTTACTGAAGTCACATTCTCAGCACAGCCTCTCGTGTTATTTAAGTCAAATTCTCAGCACAGCCTCCCATGTTATTGAAGTCAAATTCTCAACACAGCCTCCCGTGTTATTGAAGTCAAATTCTCAACACAGCCTCCCGTGTTATTGAAGTCAAATTCTCAACACAGCCTCCCGTGTTATTGAAGTCAAATTCTCAGCACAGCCTCCCGTGTTATTGAAGTCAAATTCTCAGCACAGCCTCCAGTGTTACTGAAGTCACATTCTCAGCACAGCCTCCCGTGTTATTGAAGTCACATTCTCAGCACAGCCTCTCGTGTTATTGAAGTCAAATTCTCAGCACAGCCTCCCGTGTTATTGAAGTCACATTCTCAGCACAGCCTCTCGTGTTATTTTCACATTCTCAGCAAGCCTCCCATGTTACTGAAGTCACATTCTCAGCACAGCCTCCCGTGTTACTGAAGGTACATTGAAGCATCTCCCTGCGTGCTTGGGATGCCACAACGAGCGAGGTTCCACACATGACACTGTCCAGAGTTCAGCCTCGTCCCTCGGGAGATGGAGTTGCTCGATCACGGCAGCTGGTGCATGAACCAGGGGCAAGAGATGGTCGACTGCCACCTGTATCTCAGCTGGTATATCCTGCTGCGAGGCATGGTAGGCTTATCTAAATAATTTGTACAATCCCCCCCCCCCATCCTCCTTTTCCAGATCCGCTTGAAGAATGAGATACTTGTGTAACATTTCGGAATCTTTATTGATGAAACGTTTCGCCAGCCAGAGGCTTCTTCAGTCCAATAGAAAGGAGAACGGTGGGAGATGAGGAGTTTGAGGTAATCAGTCCCTGAGCTTGGAGTCAATGTGTTCAGTCCATCATTCTTCAAAATGACGGTTTTCTAAAGTACTGATACCAGATTCGCTGGTTTGGATCGAGTGTCTAAAGTACTCTTCTATAGGCTGCGACATAAAAGGTACAGGCAACAATTAGTACGGTAGCGAAGCTCTCAGGTAACGAGAGATCACTGCTTGTACCCGAGGATCGCATAGTTACTGCATCCTGGGGGAGATTTTCACACAGCACTTGGTCGGGAAATAAAGAAACGCTGATTACTGTTCCACCGTAGGAATCCTTGGCGGTGGAGGTTGATGGATTGTGGTCAAGGTTGAAGAAGAGTCCATATCGTACTTGATACGGACACAAGACACCCTACAACTGGCCAAGGTTGAAGAAGAGTCCACATTGTACTTGATACGGACACAAGACACCCTACAACTGGTCAAGGTTGAAGAAGAGTCCACATTGTACTTGATACGGACACAAGACACCCTACAACTGGCCAAGGTTGAAGAAGAGTCCACATTGTACTTGATACGGACACAAGACACCCTACAACTGGCCAAGGTTGAAGAAGAGTCCACATTGTACTTGATACGGACACAAGACACCCTACAACTGGTCAAGGTTGAAGAGTCCACATTGTACTTGATACGGACACAAGGCGCCCTACATTTCAGTGTACTGGCAGGCGGTGGCTGAGTCTCAGTCAGCAGGCTACGGTCACAGCTTAAATATAACAATTTGTGTTTGATCAACTCGACTTAACTTAGGAAAAGTGTTAACCATGGCAGACGAAGTCTTGGCCATTATGAACACTCACTCAGACTTATGCGGGAAACTTTAAGTTTCTTCCAGAGCCAAAAGATCTTCCACAAAGTTTCAAAATCTCCTCAGAAGCACAAGAAAATTTTCTCCTCTTAATGTCCAGAAGGGTGAGAGAAAGGTGAGAGAAGGGGGAGAGAAGGGTGAGAGAAGGGGGAGAGAAGGGTGAGAGAAGGGGGAGAGAAGGGTGAGAGAAGGGGGAGAGAAGGGTGAGAGAAGGGGGAGAGAAGGGGGAGAGAAGGGGGAGAGAAGGGTGAGAGAAGGGTGAGAGAAGGGGGAGAGAAGGGGGAGAGAAGGGTGAGAGAAGGGTGAGAGAAGGGTGAGAAGGGTGAGAGAAGGGTGAGAGAATGGTGAGAGAAGGGTGAGAGAAGGAGGAGAGAAGGGGGAGAGAAGGGGGAGAGAAGGGGGAGAGAAGGGTGAGAGAAGGGTGAGAGAAGGGTGAGAGAAGGGTGAGAGAAGGGTGAGAGAAGGGGGAGAGAAGGGGGAGAGAAGAGTGAGACAAAGGTGAGAGAAGAGTGAGACAAAGGTGAGAGAAGGGTGAGACAAAGGTGAGAGAAGAGTGAGACAAAGGTGAGAGAAAGAGGAGAGAAGAGTGAGACAAAGGTGAGAGAAGAGTGAGACAAAGGTGAGAGAAGGGTGAGACAAAGGTGAGAGAAGAGTGAGACAAAGGTGAGAGAAAGAGGAGAGAAGAGTGAGACAAAGGTGAGAGAAGAGTGAGACAAAGGTGAGAGAAGATTGAGACAAAGGTGAGAGAAGGGTGAGACAAAGGTGAGAGAAGAGTGAGACAAAGGTGAGAGAAAGAGGAGAGAAGAGTGAGACAAAGGTGAGAGAAGAGTGAGACAAAGGTGAGAGAAGGGTGAGACAAAGGTGAGAGAAGATTGAGACAAAGGTGAGAGAAAGAGGAGAGAAGAGTGAGACAAAGGTGAGAGAAGAGTGAGACAAAGGTGAGAGAAGGGTGAGACAAAGGTGAGAGAAGAGTGAGACAAAGGTGAGAGAAAGAGGAGAGAAGAGTGAGACAAAGGTGAGAGAAGAGTGAGACAAAGGTGAGAGAAGGGTGAGACAAAGGTGAGAGAAGATTGAGACAAAGGTGAGAGAAAGAGGAGAGAAGAGTGAGACAAAGGTGAGAGAAGAGTGAGACAAAGGTGAGAGAAGAGTGAGACAAAGGTGAGAGAAAGAGGAGAGAAGAGTGAGACAAAGGTGAGAGAAGAGTGAGACAAAGGTGAGAGAAGGGTGAGACAAAGGTGAGAGAAGATTGAGACAAAGGTGAGAGAAAGAGGAGAGAAGAGTGAGACAAAGGTGAGAGAAGAGTGAGACAAAGGTGAGAGAAGAGTGAGACAAAGGTGAGAGAAGGGTGAGACAAAGGTGAGAGAAGAGTGAGACAAAGGTGAGAGAAAGGGGAGAGAAGAGTGAGGATAAAGCAGGAAGAGAGAAGGTGAGAAAGGGAGGAGAGTAAAACCAGAGGGCGGTAAAGGAAAATAGAGGCAGGAGGGCAAAGAGAAAGAGAAAGGTAAAGAGCGTAAGGTTCTCTTCCCAACCTCCCCCAACACACACATTATGCCTCACATAGTGAAGTCCGAGGTCGTAAAGGTTATTAATGATATTAGAGAGAGAGAGAGAGAGAGAGAGAGAGAGAGAGAGAGAAAGAGAGAGAGAGAGAGAGAGAGAGAGAAACTCGTGGGTCAGGTTATGAAGAAATCACCTTCAAGACATACCTCTTCCCTCTTATCTACTGTTCCCCACTCACTACTTCCCCCACTCACCCACTCCTTCCCCACTCACCCACTGTTTCCACACTCACCCAGCCACCTCCCCAGACATTTAAAGTCTATAATTTACAACCTAAGTTGGAGGGGATCACCTCCAAGTTTTGTCGTCTTGTAAGAAAGGTCTAACCTAAGTTTTTCAGACAGAGAGAGAGAGAGAGGTAGTAAAGGTATCAAGTGACACCACCACAACTACCACAACCACAAATCACCACAACTACCACAACCACCACCACAACTACCACCACAACTACCACAACCACAAATCACCACAACTACCACCACAACTACCACAACCACCACAACTACCACCACAACCACAAATCACCACAACTACCACAACCACCACCACAACTACCACAACCACAACTACCACAACCACAACTACCATCACCAACACAACTACCACAACTACTACCACCACAACTACCACCACCACAACTACTAACACTACCACAACTACCACCACCACAACTACTAACACTACCACAACACTACCACAACTACCGCCACCACAACTACCACCACAACTACTAACACTACCACAACTACCACCACAACTACTAACACCACAACTACCACCACTACAACTACTAACACTACCACAACTGCCACCACCACAACTACTAACACTACCACCACAACTAACACTACCACAACTACCACCACAACTACTAACACTACCACAACTACCACCACCACAACTACTAACACTACAACTACCACCTCCATAACTACTAACAGTACCACAACTACCACCATCATAACTACTACTGATGCCTCAGATAGATTGGTAAGCGGGGGTGGTGTGAGCCCGGACTTTAAAGGTCAGAGTTCAGAACAGCGCCCCGCCAACACCTGTCCCAACACCATCATTACCTGTGACAACAGAAATAGCAGCAGCAACAGCAGTACCATCAACGGGACCAATAGCAACAACAACTGCAACCGCAACAGGACCAACAGTAACAGCATCAAAAGTACTAACAGGAGCAACAACAGTAACAGGAATAAAGGTGAACCAAAACCTGACACAGGTACAAGACACTGCCAATTAGTGCACTTCCGGAACTTCCTAACTTCCTGCAGAGCACCGTACAAGGTAGATGCAGGAGGAGGGAGAGAGAAACAAAGAGGATGAGGGAGAAAGATGAAGAGGGAGAGATGGAGAGGGAGGAAGAGGGATGGTTTGGAAAAGGACGAAAGAAAAGGGAAGAGAGGAGGAAAGAGGAGTGTGATCAGTGGAAGTCTTGTTTCTTTGGGTTACAAGCCACTTACAAACACTTACTCTGGGTTACAAGCCACTTACAAACACTTACTCTGGGTTACAAGCCACTTACACTTACTCTGGGTTACAAGCCACTTACAAACACTTACTCTGGGTTACAAGCCACTTACAAACACTTACTCTGGGTTACAAGCCACTTACAAACACTTACTCTGGGTTACAAGCCACTTACAAACACTTACTCTGGGTTACAAGCCACTTACAAACACTTACTCTGGGTTACAAGCCACTTACAAACACTCTGGGTTACAAGCCACTTACAAACACTTTGGGTTACAAGCCACTTACAAACACTTACTCTGGGTTACAAGCCACTTACACTCACTCTGGGTTACAAGCCACTTACAAACACTCTGGGTTACAAGCCACTTACAAACACTTTGGGTTACAAGCCACTTACAAACACTTACTCTGGGTTACAAGCCACTTACAAACACTCTGGGTTACAAGCCACTTACAAACACTTTGGGTTACAAGCCACTTACAAACACTTACTCTGGGTTAAAAGCCACTTACAAACACTTTGGGTTACAAGCCACTTACAAACACTTCCTCTGGGTTACAAGCCACTTACAAACACTTTGGGTTACAAGCCACTTACAAACACTTACTCTGGGTTACAAGCCACTTACAAACACTCTGGGTTACAAGCCACTTACAAACACTTTGGGTTACAAGCCACTTACAAACACTTACTCTGGGTTACAAGCCACTTACAAACACTCTGGGATACAAGCCACTTACAAACACTTTGGGTTATAAGCCACTTACAAACACTTACTCTGGGTTAAAAGCCACTTACAAACACTTTGGGTTACAAGCCACTTACAAACACTTACTCTGGGTTACAAGCCACTTACAAACACTTACTCTGGGTTACAAGCCACTTACAAACACTTTGGGTTACAAGCCACTTACAAACACTTACTCTGGGTTACAAGCCACTTACAAACACTTTGGGTTACAAGCCACTTACAAACACTTACTCTGGGTTACAAGCCACTTACACTCACTCTGGGTTACAAGCCACTTACAAAACACTTATTCTGGGTTACATGCCACTTACAAATACTTACCATGGATTATAAGCCACTTACAACCCCTCCCCTACCTCAGCAGTGTTGCCAGACCCATATCAACACCTCCCCTACCTTCATATCCAGACCCATATCAACACCTCTCTTACCTCAGCAGTGTAGCCAGACCCATATCAACACCTCCCCTACCTCAGCAGTGTAGCCAGACCCATATCAACACCTCCCTTACCTCAGCAGTGTAGCCAGACCCACATCAACACCTCCCCTACCTCAGCAGTGTAGCCAGACCCATATCAACACCTCCCTTACCTCAGCAGTGTAGCCAGACCCACATCAACACCTCCCCTACCTCAGCAGTGTAGTCAGACCCACATCAACACCTCCCCTACCTCAGTAGTGTAGCCAGACCCATATCAACACCTCCCCTACCTCAGCAGTGTAGCCAGACCCACATCAACACCTCCCCTACCTCAGTAGTGTAGCCAGACCCACATCAACACCTCCCCTACCTCAGTAGTGTAGCCAGACCCACATCAACACCTCCCCTACCTCAGTAGTGTAGCCAGACCCATATCAACACCTCCTCTACCTCAGCAGTGTAGCCAGACCCACATCAACACCTCCCCTACCTCAGTAGTGTAGCCAGACCCACATCAACACCTCCCCTACCTCAGTAGTGTAGCCAGACCCATATCAACACCTCCCCTACCTCAGCAGTGTAGCCAGATCCACATCAACACCTCCCCTACCTCAGTAGTGTAGCCAGACCCACATCAACACCTCCCCTACCTCAGTAGTGTAGCCAGACCCACATCAACACCTCCCCTACCTCAGTAGTGTAGCCAGACCCATATCAACACCTCCCCTACCTCAGCAGTGTAGCCAGACCCACATCAACACCTCCCCTACCTCAGTAGTGTAGCCAGACCCACATCAACACCTCCCCTACCTCAGTAGTGTATCCAGACCCATATCAACACCTCCCCTACCTCAGTAGTGTAGCCAGACCCATATCAACACCTCCCCTACCTCAGCAGTGTAGCCAGACCCACATCAACACCTCCCCTACCTCAGTAGTGTAGCCAGACCCATATCAACACCTCCCCTACCTCAGTAGTGTAGCCAGACCCACATCAACACCTCCCCTACCTCAGTAGTGTAGCCAGACCCACATCAACACCTCCCCTACCTCAGTAGTGTAGCCAGACCCACATCAACACCTCCCCTACATCAGCAGTGTAGCCAGACCCATATCAACACCTCCCCTACCTCAGCAGTGTAGCCAGACCCACATCAACACCTCCCCTACCTCAGTAGTGTAGCCAGACTCACATCAACACCTCCCCTACCTCAGTAGTGTAGCCAGACCCACATCAACACCTCCCCTACCTCAGTAGTGTAGCCAGACCCACATCAACACCTCCCCTACCTCAGTAGTGTAGCCAGACCCACATCAACACCTCCCCTACCTCAGTAGTGTAGCCAGACCCACATCAACACCTCCCCTACCTCAGCAGTGTAGCCAGACCCACATCAACACCTCCCCTACCTCAGTAGTGTAGCCAGACCCACATCAACACCTCCCCTACCTCAGTAGTGTAGCCAGACCCACATCAACACCTCCCCTACCTCAGGAGTGTAGCCAGACCCACATCAACACCTCCCCTACCTCAGTAGTGTAGCCAGACCCACATCAACACCTCCCCTACCTCAGTAGTGTAGCCAGACCCACATCACCACCTCCCTTACCTCAGTAGTGTAGCCAGACCCACATCAACACCTCCCCTACCTCAGTAGTGTAGCCAGACCCACATCAACACCTCCCCTACCTTAGTAGTGTAGCCAGACCCACATCAACACCTCCCCTACCTCAGTAGTGTAGCCAGACCCACATCAACACCTCCCCTACCTCAGCAGTGTAGCCAGAAGCACATCAACACCTCCCCTACCTCAGTAGTGTAGCCAGACCCACATCAACACCTCCCCTACCTCAGTAGTGTAGCCAGACCCACATCAACACCTCCCCTACATCAGCAGTGTAGCCAGTCCCACATCAACACCTCCCCTACCTCAGCAGTGTAGCCAGACCCACATCAACACCTCCCCTACCTCAGTAGTGTAGCCAGACCCACATCAACACCTCCCCTACCTCAGCAGTGTAGCCAGACCCACATCAACACCTCCCCTACCTCAGTAGTGTAGCCAGACCCACATCAACACCTCCCCTACCTCAGTAGTGTAGCCAGACCCACATCAACACCTCCCCTACCTCAGTAGTGTAGCCAGACCCACATCAACACCTCCCCTACCTCAGTAGTGTAGCCAGACCCACATCAACACCTCCCCTACCTCAGTAGTGTAGCCAGACACACATCAACACCTCCCCTACCTCAGCAGTGTAGCCAGACCCACATCAACACCTCCCCTACCTCAGCAGTGTAGCCAGACCCACATCAACACCTCCCCTACCTCAGCAGTGTAGCCAGACCCACATCAACACCTCCCCACCACCAAGTCCTCGGCCTAATCCCCTATTTTCTTTCAACATTCTTATGCAAATCTTTAAAGACCAGTATTTCTTAGCATGAAAAATTACTACACGCATATACATTTGGAAGACAGGGAGGATGAAAGGAAGGCAGGGAGACAGGAAAGAAGGGAGAGAGGAAGGAAGGCAGAGGGAGAGAGGAAGGAAGGCAAGGGGAGAGAGGAAGGAGCAGGAAGACAGGAATGAGTTAGTAAAAAGGACACAGAGGTACTGTAGCAGATGTTAGTCAATATAGAGGTACTGTAGCAATGTTAGTCAATACAGAGGTACTGTAGCAGATGTTAGTCAATATAGAGGTACTGTAGCAATGTTAGTCAATATAGAGGTACTGTAGCAGATGTTAGTCAATACAGAGGTACTGTAGCAGATGTTAGTCAATATAGAGGTACTGTAGCAGATGTTAGTCAATATAGAGGTACTGTAGCAGATGTTAGTCAATATAAAGGTACTGTAGCAGATGTTAGTCAATATAGAGGTACTGTAGCAGATGTTAGTCAATACAGAGGTACTTTAGCAATGTTAGTCAATATAGAGGTACTGTAGCAGATGTTAGTCAATATAGAGGTACTGTAGCAATGTTAGTCAATACAGAGGTACTGTAGCAGATGTGAGTCAATACAGAGGTACTGTAGCAGATGTGAGTCAATACAGAGGTACTGTAGCAGATGTTAGTCAATATAGAGGTACTGTAGCAGATGTTAGTCAATATAGAGGTACTGTAGCAATGTTAGTCAATACAGAGGTACTGTAGCAGATGTTAGTCAATATAGAGGTACTGTAGCAGATGTTAGTCAATATAGAGGTACTGTAGCAGATGTTAGTCAATACAGAGGTACTGTAGCAATGTTAGTCAATACAGAGGTACTGTAGCAGATGTTAGTCAATATAGAGGTACTGTAGCAGATGTTAGTCAATATAGAGGTACCGTAGCAGATGTTAGTCAATACAGAGGTACTGTAGCAGACGGTAGTCAATACAGAGGTACTGTAGCAGATGTTAGTCAATGCAGAGGTACTGTAGCAGATGTTAGTCAATATAGAGGTATTGTAGCAGATGTTAGTCAATATAGAGGTACTGTAGCAGATGTTAGTCAATATAGAGGTACTGTAGCAGATGTTAGTCAATACAGAGGTACTGTAGCAGATGTTAGTCAATATAGAGGTACTGTAGCAGATGTTAGTCAATATAGAGGTACTGTAGCAGATGTTAGTCAATACAGAGGTACTGTAGCAGATGTTAGTCAATATAGAGGTACTGTAGCAGACATTAGTCAATATAGAGGTACTGTAGCAGATGTTAGTCAATATAGAGGTACTGTAGCAATGTTAGTCAATACAGAGGTACTGTAGCAGATGTTAGTCAATATAGAGGTACTGTAGCAATGTTACTCAATACAGAGGTACTGTAGCAGATGTTAGTCAATATAGAGGTACTGTAGCAATGTTAGTCAATATAGAGGTACTGTAGCAGATGTTAGTCAATATAGAGGTTCTGTAGCAGATGTTAGTCAATATAGAGGTACTGTAGCAATGTTAGTCAATACAGAGGTACTGTAGCAGACGTTAGACGAATGAGGTAATCAGTCCCTCAACCTAGAGGTTGAGGGACTGATTACCTCATTCTCCTCCTGTTCTTCAAGTTTCTCCTATGTATGGACTGATGAGGCCACTATGTGGCGAAACGTTTCCTCAATAACGATACCCAAGAGTTGCACATGTGTCTAATTTAGCAACATGTCGGTTCTTTGAACCATTCATCTACAATCCTGTCAGACACTGCAACTTCTTGGGATCTTAATACTTGGGAATTCTTCGCTTGCCTAACCCTTGGGCACGACCTACTTCCACATTGAACAAATGTGACACCACCTACGACTGCTGCACCTCTCCTGCCATACGGTCTATCCAGCTTGTTAAGGAGCTCAGGTGAAGCCACTGTCTAGGATGACAGCGCTCACACGCACACAATGTCTACCACTCAATGATTAAAAGTGCACAAAATCACCCTTCTTTACACTACATCACAATACTTAAAATATTAATCCACCTAAGAATATTGTGAAGATAATCCCAGAACCACTAACAATAACGTTAATATAGGAAGATAATCCCAGAACCACTAACAATAACGTTAATATAGGAAGATAATCCCAGAACCACTAACAATAGCGTTAATAATACAGGAAGATAATCCCAGAACCACTAACAATAGCATTAATAATACAGGAAGATAATTCCCAGAACCACTAACAATAGCGTTAATAATATAGGAAGATAATCCCAGAACCACTAACAATAGCATTAATAATACAGGAAGATAATTCCCAGAACCACTAACAATAGCGTTAATAATATAGGAAGATAATTCCCAGAACCACTAACAATAGCGTTAATAATATAGGAAGATAATTCCCAGAACCACTAACAATAGCGTTAATAATATAGGAAGATAATTCCCAGAACCACTAACAATAGCGTTAATAATATAGGAAGATAATTCCCAGAACCACTAACAATAGCGGTAATAATATAGGAAGATAATCCCAGAACCACTAACAATAGCGTTAATAATATAGGAAGATAACCCCAGAACCACTAACAATAAGGTTAATAATATAGGAAGATAACCCCAGAACCACTAACAATAGCGTTAATAATATAGGAAGATAATTCCCAGAACCACTAACAATAGCGTTAATAATATAGGAAGATAATCCCAGAACCACTAACAATAGCGTTAATAATATAGGAAGATAATCCCAGAACCACTAACAATAGCGTTAATAATATAGGAAGATAACCCCAGAACCACTAACAATAGCGTTAATAATATAGGAAGATAACCCCAGAACCACTAACAATAGCGTTAATAATATAGGAAGATAATCCCAGAACCACTAACAATAGCGTTAATAATATAGGAAGATAACCCCAGAACCACTAACAATAGCGTTAATAATATAGGAAGATAATCCCAGAACCACTAACAATAGCGTTAATAATATAGGAAGATAATCCCAGAACCACTAACAATAGCGTTAATAATATAGGAAGATAATCCCAGAACCACTAACAATAGCGTTAATAATATAGGAAGATAACCCCAGAACCACTAACAATAAGGTTAATAATATAGGAAGATAACCCCAGAACCACTAACAATAAGGTTAATAATATAGGAAGATAATCCCAGAACCACTAACAATAGCGTTAATAATATAGGAAGATAATCCCAGGACCACTAACAATAGCGTTAATAATATAGGAAGATAATTCCCAGAACCACTAACAATAGCGCTAATAATATAGGAAGATAATTCCCAGAACCACTAACAATAACGTCAATAATACAGGAAGATAATTCCCAGAACCACTAACAATAACGTTAATAATACAGGAAGATAATTCCCAGAACCACTAACAATAACGTTAATAATACAGGAAGATAATTCCCAGAACCCTAGAACAGAGTATAATACAAACTCTGGCCATACAATAGAGCGGAAAAATAATGTAAGGGACCTGGGAGTAGTAATGTCTGAGGATCTCACTTTCAAGGATCACAACAGTGCCACGATCGCACGTGCAAAGAAAATGATAGGATGGATAATGAGAACGTTCAAAACGAGAGATGCCAAGCCCATGATGATCCTTTTCAAATCACTTGTTCTCTCTAGGCTGGAATACTGCTGTACATTAACATCTCCATACAAAGCAGGTGAAATCGCAGATCTAGAGAGTGTACAGAGATCCTTTACTGCACGTATAAGTTCTGTCAAGCACCTTAACTACTGGGAACGCTTGGAAGCACTTGACTTGTACTCGTTGGAACGCAGGAGGGAGAGATATATCATAATCTACACTTGAAAAATCCTGGAAGGAATGGTCCCAAATCTGCACACAGAAATCACTCACTACGAAAGTAAAGGACTGGGCAGGCGATGCAAAATACCCACAATTAAACGTAGGGGCGCCATTGGTACACTAAAAGAAAACACCATAAGGGTCCGGGGTCCAAGACTGTTCAACAGCCTCCCACCAAGCATAAGGGTAAATTACCAATAAACCCCTGGATGCCCACAAGAGAGAGCTGGACAGATATCCAAAGCCAGTGCCAGATCAGCCGGGCTGTGGTTCGTACGTTGGACTGCGTGCGACCAGCAGTAACAGCTTGGATGATCAGACCCTGATCCACCGGGAGGCCTGGTCGTGGACCGGGTCGCGGGGGCGTTGATCCCCGGAATGACCTCCAGGTAGACTCCAGGTAGGTAGACCCCTAACAATAACGTTAATATAGGAAGATAATACCAGAACCACTAACAATAACGTTAATAATACAGGAAGATAATCCCAGAACCACTAACAATAATAAATGTAGAGTGAGTACTGGTAACTTTATTAATTATTCAATGAATATCCGTCACATTCCAGGCTGGTGCTGTGAAAAACCTCTACAAACTTGAAGAATTTCCCTGAGGTGCTTCAAGCAGCAAGACAGACTGCTGCACTAACTTGGTGAGCGCGGTAATGGATCTCAGTAAACTGCTACACAAGGAGAAACCTGTGTCATGTGCCGGGGTACTCTCCCCGTAGACCAACACTCTCAAGACAAAAATTACCGAGTAACACAACACAGAAATGGGGAGTGAGTGAGTGAGTGAGTGAGTGAGTGAGTGAGTGAGTGAGGGAGGGAGGGGAGGGAGGGGAGGGGAGGGGAGGGGAGGGGAGGGGAGGGGAGGGGGAGAGGGAGGGGGAGAGGGAGGGGGAGAGGGAGGGGGAGAGGGAGGGGGAGAGGGAGGGGGAGAAGGAGGGGGAGGGGGAGAGGGAGGGGGAGTGGGAGGGGGAGAGGGAGGGGGAGAGGGAGGGGGGAGGGGAGGGGGAGAGGGAGGGGAGAGGGAGGGGAGAGGGAGGGGAGAGGGAGGGGAGAGGGAGGGGAGAGGGAGGGGAGAGGGAGGGGAGAGGGAGGGGAGAGGGAGGGGAGAGGGAGGGGAGAGGGAGGGGAGAGGGAGGGGAGGGAGGGGAGAGAGAGAGAGAGAGAGAGAGAGAGAGAGAGAGAGAGAGAGAGAGAGAGAGAGGGGATGTAGACCGCTAAGTTGATAAATTAGACACATGTGCAACATTTGGGTATCTTTAATGTGAAGACGTTTCGCCACACAGTGGTTTTATCGGTCCAATACAGAGAAGAACGGTTAAAGATCAGAAGAAGTCTGAGGTAATCAGTCCACTATTTATGATGGACTAATTACATCGACTCCAGGTTGAGGGACTGATCACCTCAAACTCCTGATCTTCCCCGTTCTTCTTTGTACCGGACTGACGAAGCCACTGTGCTGCGAAACGTTTCCACAATAGATACCCAAGTGTCGCACATGTGCCTAATTTATCAAAAAAGTGTCTACATTCTTAAGACTTTATATAAATTCATTTAGACTGAGCCCGGCACTTGAAGCTCTGAAACAAGCCAATCCCTTCACCGTGAAGTCCCACTAATGGACTACATAATCTCGCCCAATTACCAGGAGACACTATACTCAAGCCATAATCCGGATAGAGACGGATTGACGGCTTACCGAACGCAAAGTGTAAACAGCAGCCATGACAGGAAGTGGTGGGTCATACTGACAGCAAGTGGTGGGTCATACTGACAGCAAGTGGTGGGTCATACTGACAGCAAGTGGTGGGTCATACTGACAGCAAGTGGTGGGTCATACTGACAGCAAGTGGTGGGTCATACTGACAGGAAGTGGTGGGTCATACTGACAGCAAGTGGTGGGTCATAGCGACAGCAAGTGGTGGGTCATAGCGACAGCAAGTGGTGGGTCATAGCGACAGCAAGTGGTGGGTCATACTGACAGCAAGTGGTGGGTCATACCGACAGCAAGTGGTGGGTCATACTGACAGGAAGTGGTGGGTCATACTGACAGCAAGTGGTGGGTCATAGCGACAGCAAGTGGTGGGTCATACTGACAGCAAGTGGTGGGTCATAGCGACAGCAAGTGGTGGGTCATACCGTCAGCAAGTAGTGGGTCATAGCGACAGCAAGTGGTGGGTCATACTGACAGCAAGTGGTGGGTCATACTGACAGCAAGTGGTGGGTCATACTGACAGCAAGTGGTGGGTCATAGCGACAGCAAGTGGTGGGTCATAGCGACAGCAAGTGGTGGGTCATAGCGACAGCAAGTGGTGGGTCATACTGACAGCAAGTGGTGGGTCATAGCGACAGCAAGTGGTGGGTCATACTGACAGGAAGTGGTGGGTCATACTGACAGTAAGTGGTGGGTCATAGCGACAGCAAGTGGTGGGTCATAGCGACAGCAAGTGGTGGGTCATAGCGACAGCAAGTGGTGGGTCATACTGACAGCAAGTGGTGGGTCATAGCGACAGCAAGTGGTGGGTCATACCGTCAGCAAGTGGTGGGTCATAGCGACAGCAAATGGTGGGTCATACTGACAGCAAGTGGTGGGTCATACTGACAGCAAGTGGTGGGTCATACTGACAGCAAGTGGTGGGTCATACCGACAGCAAGTGGTGGGTCATACTGACAGCAAGTGGTGGGTCATACCGACAGCAAGTGGTGGGTCATACCGACAGCAAGTGGTGGGTCATACCGACAGCAAGTGGTGGGTCATACCGACAGCAAGTGGTGGGTCATACTGACAGCAAGTGGTGGGTCATACTGACAGCAAGTGGTGGGTCATACTGACAGCAAGTGGTGGGTCATACTGACAGCAAGTGGGGGGTCATACTGTGGGTCATACTCTTCTCCCCTCACATACAACCAGCTTTCTTCTCCCTTCACATACAACCAGCTTTCTCTCTTCTCCTTTCACCTACAATCAGCTTTCTCTCTTCTCCCCTCAAGTACAACCAGCTCTCTCTCTTCTCTCTTACCATACAATTAGCTCTTTCTCTTCACACAGAACCAGCTTTCTCTTCTCCCCTCACATACAACCAGCTTTCTCTCTTCTCCTTTCACCTACAACCAGCTCTCTCTCTTCTCTCTTAACATGAAATTAGCTCTCTCTCTTCACACAGAATCAGCTTTCTCTTCTCCCTTCACATACAACCAGATTTCTCTCTTCTCCCTTCACATACAACCAGCTTTCTCTTTTCTCCCACCACAAAAACAGGCTTCTCTCCTCTCCAACATAACAGCAACTTTCCACCAACACAACAGCAACTTTTTTCTCCACCAACGTAACACCAACCTTCTCTCCACCAACTTTCTTCCCTGCCACATGAAAGTTGAGGTCTTGCCAGTTTCTCAGCACCAGCTGGCTGTATCGTCAGCGCCACCTGCCGGAGTTAATCATCTCACTCGCCCTCCCTCAGGTGATGGGTGTGGTAGAGAAGCCATGGAGACCCACCATTCCCCATTCCCCCACCACATCCCATCCCCCACCACAGGTGTGTTGATGCCAGCTATTTTTTTCTTTTAGCAAAATTGGATGTTGGTCATGGGAAGGGGAAGAGTGAATGGAGAGCAAGATGTGGATGGGAAGGAAGAAATGGAGAGAGAGAGAGAGAGAGAGAGAGAGAGAGAGAGAGAGAGAGAGAGAGAGAGAGAGAAAGGAGGAGGAAGAGAGGAAAGACGAAGATATGGAGGAGAAGAATGGGGAAAGTAAAGTGTATTAAAAGTTTTAAAGGATCAGATCAACATGGTCATTCAGTGTGTTTACGATAACAACCTCACAGTCACACACTGCCACACTCAGTCGATAAAGCTCTTGGAGCAGGGAGAGAGTGGGCCTAGTAACGAACAGCGAAGAGGCGGGGCCAGGAGCTACGACTCGACCCCTACAACCACAAATGAGTGAGTACAGCCACACTCAGTCACACACTGCCACACTCAATCTCACACACAGCCACCCGAACCCAAACATCCTCTTGCTTGCTAACTAATTCCAAACCTCCAAAATGGAGGAATATAGCAAATACTATACAAGCAGAGATAATCCCAGGAGCTAGTTTGGATGAACACTCTTAAACAACCAAAATGAATTCTTTCGTAGATTTACCTAAATTAATTACGCCAGCAGCAGCAGCATCGTGGAACCGACCAGACTAGGAAATATTACCCTCCACCTTATATTCACGAATAATGAGGAACTGGCCTGGGGCATAACAGTGTTGATTACGCTAGGTAAGGTTTGTCAGGAAAGACGACAAGTGTTTCCTGACGCGGGTCTTAGTCATCTAATGACCCACAGCTGGAGCTTTTGGTCATCTGACTGAGGACTTCCACTATAATTTCGTTGATGACTGCAAACTCAGACCACAACATAATTAAGGCTCTGACCTGCATATACACTGGTCTGGAATAACGAAACACGATCAATCGTAAGGGGTAATACAACAAAGTTAACTTCAGCAATAAAAACGTCAACTGGGGGTAAGCCAAACGTGACCTTAATGAAATATGCTGGGAAGACAATATGACTAATCCAAAATGAGTTCCTTGGCACCTGAAGTATGCCTCACACATACCTTTATGACAAAAACGAGGAAATGCAAATTAGAGAGAGAGAGACGCTCCCTGTATAAGCAAAGACGACGGATAAAACTTCTCAAAGGCAGTGGACTTTCTGAACAACAAAGGGCCACTAGATCAATGGTTCAGAGAACCGACACGTTGATAAATTAGACACATGTGCAACTCTTGGGTATCTTTACTGAGGAAACGTTTCGCCACATAGTGGCTTCATCAGTCCATCAATCTATTCGAGATTGATGGACTGACCACATCGACTCAAGGCTGAGGGACTGATTACCTCATTCTCCTCCTGTTCTTCAAGATTCTCCTTTGCATGGACTGATGAACCCACTGTGTGGCGAAACGATTCCTCAAAGATACCCAAGAGTTACACATGTGTCTAATTTATCAACAAAGGGCCACACTGGTTGTCTCGTAGCTCGATCGCTAGCGTACTCAGCTCACACACTGAGGTCCGGGGTTCAATTCCCAGGTATGGAAGGAAATATTAAGACGTGTTTTCTCAAGGCACCTGCTGTCCATGTTCACCTATCGTAAATGCAACAAACCTCATATTGAGTATTACTGACAGTGTGTGTGGAAGCCCAACATGAGAAACCTAGGAGTGAGAATGTCAGAGGATCTCACAGTCAGACATCACAACAACCTTAGTGTCATAAGAAAAATATTTGGCTGAATAACTATAGAACACTTAAGAAAATACTGAGTAAAAATTCGCCAGAGAATTTTCCGTTGAGTAAAGGAGGAAGAAGAAGAAGAGAGAGAAGAGCATAAGAACAGAGAAAGATGATGCGAGCTAATAAAAGATAAAGAGCAGAAAAGAGTAAGACAAGATAGAGAGAATAACACAAGTTAAAAAGAATAACACAATTTAGAGAGAAAATGAGAGAAACACAGGTTAGAGGAGAGACAGAATTAATAGAAGAATTACCGCACACCGGTTCAGGATGTCCGCTCTATTGTGGCAGCAAGGTGCCACAAGAGGGCCATGGGGGGATGAGAGTCATGGGAGTGAGAGAGTCATGTGGGTGAGAGGACCATAGGGGGGATGAGAGAGGGCCGTGGAGGGGATAAGAGTCATGGGGATGAGAGGATCATAAGCGGATGAGAGGGGGTCGTGAGGGGATGAGAGAGAGCCATGAGGGCATGAGAGAGAGCCATGGGGGCATGAGAGAGGGTCATGGGGCATGAGAGGGCTATGGGGGTGGTGAGAGGGCCATGGGAGGATGAGAGGGGAACAAGGGACACGGGGGGAAGACATTACACGAGGGTAAGACATAAATGGAAGGGGAAGAAGGGAAAGAGAGAAACTTTGTGTTAAAGAAAAGGGGGAAAAAATACATATGAAAGAAGAAAGATGTAAGAATAAGATGGAAGAAGATGGTAATTGTAATAATGGAAACTGACTCAGTTACGAAGTTCACAAAATTTCAGTAAGTTTTCTAGATAACTGGACCAGTTCCAGCAGAAAGTGGGCCAGTTCCAGCAGAAAGTGGACCAGTTCCAGCATAAAGTGGACCAGTTCCAGCAGAAAGTGGACCAGTTCCAGCATAAAGTGGACCAGTTCCAGCATAAAGTGGACCAGTTCCAGCAGAAAGTGGGCCAGTTCCAGCAGAAAGTGGACCAGTTCCAGCATAAAGTGGACCAGTTCCAGCATAAAGTGGACCAGTTCCAGCATAAAGTGGACCAGTTCCAGCAGAAAGTGGACCAGTTCCAGCAGAAAGTGGACCAGTTCCAGCAGAAAGTGGACCAGTTCCCGCCGAAAGTGGCCCCGTTCCAGACCAGTTCCAGAAAGTGGACCAGTTCCAGCAGAAAGTGGACCAGTTCCAGCAGAAAGTGGACCAGTTCCAGCAGAAAGTGGACCAGTTCCAGCAGAAAGTGGACCAGTTCCAGCAGAAAGTGGACCAGTTCCAGCAGAAAGTGGACCAGTTCCAGCAGAAAGTGGACCAGTTCCAGCAGAAAGCAGAAAGTGGACCAGTTCCAGCAGAAAGTGGACCAGTTCCAGCAGACCAGTTCCAGCAGAAAGTGGACCAGTTCCAGCAGAAAGTGGACCAGTTCCAGCAGAAAGTGGACCAGTTCCAGCAGAAAGTGGACCAGTTCCAGCAGAAAGTGGACCAGTTCCAGCAGAAAGTGGACCAGTTCCAGCAGAAAGTGGACCAGTTCCAGCAGAAAGTGGACCAGTTCCAGCAGAAAGTTGACTAGTTCCAGCATAAAGTGGACCAGTTCCAGCAGAAAGTGGACCAGTTCCAGCAGAAAGTGGACCAGTTCCAGCAGAAAGTGGACCAGTTCCAGCATAAAGTGGACCAGTTCCAGCAGAAACTGGACCAGTTCCAGCAGAAAGTGGACCAGTTCCAGCAGAAAGTGGACCAGTTCAAGCAGAAAGTGGACCAGTTCCAGCATAAAGTGGACCAGTTCCAGCAGAAAGTGGACCAGTTCCAGCAGAAAGTGGACCAGTTCCAGCAGAAAGTGGACCAGTTCCAGCAGAAAGTGGACCAGTTCCAGCAGAAAGTGGACCAGTTCCAGCATAAAGTGGACCAGTTCCAGCATAAAGTGGACCAGTTCCAGCATAAAGTGGACCAGTTCCAGCAGAAAGTGGGCCAGTTCCAGCATAAAGTGGACCAGTTCCAGCAGAAAGTGGACCAGTTCCAGCAGAAAGTGGACCAGTTCCAGCAGAAAGTGAACCAGTTCCAGCAGAAACTGGACCAGTTCCAGCATAAAGTGGACCAGTTCCAGCAGAAAGTGGACCAGTTCCAGCAGAAAGTGGACCAGTTCCAGCATAAAGTGGACCAGTTCCAGCAGAAACTGGACCAGTTCCAGGAGAAATTGCATTAGTTCCAGCAGAAACTGAACCAATTCCAGGAGAAACTGAACCAGTTCCAGCAGAAACTGGACCAATTCCAGAAGAAAGTGGACCAGTTCCTGTAAAAACTGGACCAGCTCCAGCAGAAACTGGACCAGTTTCCAGCAGGAACCGGACCACTTCCTACCGGAAATGCCAGATCACTCAGGCTGTGAAGGCTTGCAGGCAGCTGGCACCAACAGCCTAGTTAATCCCCAAATCAAGAGGGAAGTCTGGCACCAACCAGGGATGCCAAAAGAAGAGGCGGCGGTGGCTCGTGCTGGTGCGGAAATTCGAACCTCCACCCAATGAAGTGGGTAAGGACACGCACAAGCGCGCCGGGTGTCTCCAAAAGCACCTGTTTTTCCATTTTTTTTTTGGTAGTTCATTAAAACTCAACTCGTAAAACTATGTATTCAATTTTTACGGGTTTGTCAAGGTGTTGTATATTGTTGGTGGTGGTGAAGGTAGAGGAGGAGGTGGAGATATTGTTGGTGGTGAAGGTAGTGGAGAATTGTTGGTGGTGGTGAAGGTGGAGGAGGTGGAGATATTGTTGGTGGTGGTGAAGGTAGTGGAGGAGGTGGAGATATTGTTGGTGGTGGTGAAGGTAGTGGAGGAGGTGGAGATATTGTTGGTGGTGGTGAAGGTAGTGGAGGAGGTGGAGATATTGTTGGTGGTGGTGAAGGTAGTGGAGGAGGTGGAGATATTGTTGGTGGTGGTGAAGGTAGTGGAGGAGGTGGAGATATTGTTGGTGGTGGTGAAGGTAGTGGAGGAGGTGGAGATATTGTTGGTGGTGGTGAAGGTAGTGGAGGAGGTGGAGATATTGTTGGTGGTGGTGAAGGTAGTGGAGGAGGTGGAGATATTGTTGGTGGTGGTGAAGGTAGAGGAGGAGGTGGAGATATTGTTGGTGGTGGTGAAGGTAGTGGAGGAGGTGGAGATATTGTTGGTGGTGGTGAAGGTAGTGGAGGAGGTGGAGATATTGTTGGTGGTGGTGAAGGTAGTGGAGGAGGTGGAGATATTGTTGGTGGTGGTGAAGGTAGTGGAGGAGGTGGAGATATTGTTGGTGGTGGTGAAGGTAGTGGAGGAGGTGGAGATATTGTTGGTGGTGGTGAAGGTAGTGGAGGAGGTGGAGATATTGTTGGTGGTGGTGAAGGAAGAGGAGGAGGTGGAGATATTGTTGGTGGTGGTGAAGGTAGTGGAGGAGGTGGAGATATTGTTGGTGGTGGTGAAGGAAGAGGAGGAGGTGGAGGAAGTTTGGGAAGTGTTGGAGGAGGAGGTAGAGGAGAAAGTTTGGGAAATGTTGGAGGAGGAGGTAGAGGAGAAAGTTTGGGAAGTGTTGGAGGAGGTAGAGGAGAAAGTTTGGGAAGTGTTGGAGGAGGTAGAGGAGAAAATTTGGTAAGTGTTGGAGGAGGAGGTAGAGGAGAAAGTTTGGGAAGTGTTCGAGGAGGTAGAGGAGAAAGTTTGGGAAGTGTTGGAGGAGGAGGTAGAGGAGAAAGTTTGGGAAGTGTTGGAGGAGGAGGTAGAGGAGAAAGTTTGGGAAGTGTTGGAGGAGGAGGTAGAGGAGAAAGTTTTGGAAATGTTGGAGGAGGAGGTAGAGGAGAAAGTTTATGAAGTGTTGGAGGAGGAGGTAGAGGAGAAAGTTTGGGAAGTGTTGGAGGAGGAAGAGGAGAAAGTTTGGGAAATGTTGGAGGAGGAGGTAGAGGAGAAAGTTTATGAAGTGTTGGAGGAGGAGGTAGAGGAGAAAGTTTGGGAAGTGTTGGAGGAGGAGGTAGAGGAGAAAGTTTGGGAAGTGTTGGAGGAGGTAGAGGAGAAAGTTTGGGAAGTGTTGGAGGAGGTAGAGGAGAAAGTTTGGGAAGTGTTGGAGGAGGAAGTAGAGGAGAAAGTTTATGAAGTGTTGGAGGAGGAGGTAGAGGAGAAAGTTTGGGAAGTGTTGGAGGAGGAGGTAGAGGAGAAAGTTTGGGAAGTGTTGGAGGAGGAGGTAGAGGAGAAAGTTTGGGAAGTGTTGGAGGAGGAGGTGGAGGAGAAAGCTTGGAGGAGGAGGTAGATGAGAAAGTTTGGGAAGTGTTGGAGGTAGAGGAGAAAATTTGGGATGTGTTGGTGGAGGAGATAGAGGAGAAAGCTTGAGAAGTGTTGGAGGAGGTAGAGGAGAAAGTTTAGGAAATGTTGGAGGTAGAGGAGAAAATTTGGGAATTGTTGGAGGAGGAGGTAGAGAAGAAAGTTTGGGATGTGTTGGAGGAGGAGGTAGAGGAGAAAGTTTGGGAATTGGAGGAGATAGAGGAGAAAGTTTGGGAAGTGTTGGAGGAGGTAGAGGAGAAAGTTTGGGAAGTGTTGGAGGAGGTAGAGGAGAAAGTTTGGGAAGTGTTGGAGAAGGTAGAAGAGAAAGTTTGGGAAGTGTTGGAGGAGGAGGTAGAGGAGAAAGTTTGGGAAGTGTTGGAGGAGGAGGTAGAGGAGAAAGTTTGGGAAGTGTTGGAGGAGGAGGTAGAGGAGAAAGTTTATGAAGTGTTGGAGGAGGAGGTAGAGAAGAAAGTTTGAGAAGTGTTGGAGGAGGAGGTAGAGGAGAAAGTTTGGGAAGTGTTGGAGGTAGAGGAGAAAGTTTATGAAGTGTTGGAGGAGGAGGTAGAGGAGAAAGTTTGGGAAGTGTTGGAGGAGGAGGTAGAGGAGAAAGTTTGGGAAGTGTTGGAGAGGAGGAGGTAGAGGAGAAAGCTTATGAAGTGTTTGAGGAGGAGGTAGAGGAGAAAGTTTGGGAAGTGTTGGAGGAGGAGGTAGAGGAGAAAGTTTGGGAAGTGTTGGAGGAGGAAGTAGAGGAGAAAGTTTATGAAGTGTTGGAGGAGGAGGTAGAGGAGAAAGTTTGGGAAGTGTTGGAGGTAGAGGAGAAAGTTTATGAAGTGTTGGAGGAGGAGGTAGAGGAGAAAGTTTGGGAAGTGTTGGAGGAGGAGGTAGAGGAGAAAGTTTGGGAAGTGTTGGAGGAGGAGGAGGTAGAGGAGAAAGCTTATGAAGTGTTTGAGGAGGAGGTAGAGGAGAAAGTTTGGGAAGTGTTGGAGGAGGAGGTAGAGGAGAAAGTTTGGGAAGTGTTGGAGGAGGTAGAGGAGAAAGTTTGGGAAGTGTTGGAGGAAGAGGAGAAAGTTTGGGAAATGTTGGAGGAGGAGGTAGAGGAGAAAGTTTATGAAGTGTTGGAGGTAGAGGAAAAAATTTGGGAATTGTTGGAGGAGGAGGTAGAGGAGAAAGTTTGGGATGTGTTGGAGGAGGAAGTAGAGGAGAAAGTTTGGGATGTGTTGGAGGAGGAGGTAGAGGAGAAAGTTTGGGATGTGTTGGAGGAGGAAGTAGAGGAGAAAGTTTGGGATGTGTTGGAGGAAGAGATAGAGGAGAAAGCTTGGGAAGTGTTGGAGGAGGTAGAGGAGAAAGTTTAGGAAGTGTTGGAGGTAGAGGAAAAAATTTGGGAATTGTTGGAGGAGGAAGTAGAGGAGAAAGTTTGGGATGTGTTGGAGGAGGAAGTAGAGGAGAAAGTTTGGGAATTGGAGGAGATAGAGGAGAAAGTTTGGGAAGTGTTGGAGGAGGAGGTAGAGGAGAAAGTTTGGGATGTGTTGGAGGAGGAGGAGGAGGTAGTGGAGAAAATTTGGAAAGTGTTGGAACAGGAGGTAGAGGAGAAAGTTTGGGAAGCGTTGGAGCAGGTAGAGGAGAATTTTTGGGAAGTGTTGGAGAAGGTAGAGGAGAAAGTTTAGGAAGTGTTGGAGGAGGTAGAGGAGAAAGTTTGGGAAGTGTTGGAGGAGGTAGAGGAGAAAGTTTGGGAAGTGTTGGAGAAGGAGGAGGTAGAGGAGAAAGTTTGTGAATTGTTGGAGGAGGAGGTAGAGGAGAAAGTTTGGGATGTGTTGGAGGAGGAGGAGGGGGAGGTAGGGGAGAAAGTTTAGGAATTGTTGGAGGAGAAAGTTTGGGAAGTGTTGGAGGAGGAGGAGGTAGAGGAGAAAGTTTGGGATGTGTTGGAGGAGGAGGAGGGGGAGGTAGGGGAGAAAGTTTAGGAATTGTTGGAGGAGGAGGAGGTAGTGGAGAAAATTTGGAAAGTGTTGGAGGAGGAGGTAGAGGAGAAAGTTTGAAAAGTGTTGGAATGTTTGTTGAGATATTTCTTGATGTAGTGAGAAGTTTGATCAGTAACACCTTGTGACACAAGCGACCCTCTGAACGGATCTGCTGAGATCTCTTACTGATTTCTGAAACTCTGCAGGCCCCTGATGACGTCTTGATTGCAACACGACAGGCGTAGAGCTGTTTAACTCTCCTGTAATTGTTGTGTGTATGTGTGTGTGTATATATATATATATATATATATATATATATATATATATATATATATATATATATATATATATATATATATATATATATATATATATATATATAAAAGAGAAAAGAGGGCAAAGTCAAGTCGGCGTGAAAGAGGAATTACAGAATGGAGAGAGACGAAGGGGGACTGAAAGGACGCAAAGGGAGGATAACAGGAAGCAGAAGAAGGGAGATAAAGAGAAGGAGCATGATAAATGAGGAGGAGAAAGAGAAAAAGACCGAGAGAGAAACGCAAAGGAAATTACCATAAAGAAACGAGTAATTATGCTGAGAGAGAGAGAGAGAGAGAAAGAACATAACGAGGGAGGGGAAAAAGGGGGTGATGGATAGCTATGTTTGGGTCCTTAGTGGAGGAGTATTTCTGTAGTTGGTGGAGGAATATTTGTGGTTAGTGTGGTGCCCCCCCCCCCAGGGTGCCACCTGCCCAGTGCCTCTCCCAGAGTACCACCCCAGAATGCCACCCCCAGAATACCACCCCAGGGTACCACCCAAGAGTGTCACCCTAGAGTACCACACACGAGAGTGCCACCCCCAGAATACGACCCCATGGTACCACCCCAGAGTACCACACCCCAGAGTGCTACATCCCGTATCCAACCCCCAACATCCTCCCTTCCCAATCAGGCAGTTCAAGGCTGGCCCTGGGTAGTTAAGGAGGTCCCTAACTACCACTTACACAAACTTTACGGACCTTAATCCCGCTCCAACTGTTAACGAGTCTGCCGGACTGAATCACCTCGCTTAACAACTATTAACCACCTACACCGCTGCCTAACTACTCACGTCACTATCCAGAGTGACAGTGACAATCATTAACCTCTCTCTCTCTTCACTGTTGAGTAGTCCGTAAAGTTGAGGGACTGATTACCTTATCTTCTGTCTTTGTTGCTCTCTCTCTCTCTCTCTCTCTCTCTCTCTCTCAACAGACTGATATATCAAGCTTGCAACACGTGCAGCCAGCACCAACAGACTAATATTAGGCAACGAAGTGGTAGAAGCAAAATCTACAAGTAGCTTTAAGAAAAGATACGACAGGGTTCCCGAAACCAGGAGGAGAGGGAGAGGGAGAGGGAGAGGGAGAAAGAGAAAGAGAAAGAGAAAGAGAAAGAGAAAGAGAAAGAGAAAGAGAGAGAGAGAGAGAGAGAGAGAGAGAATGAATGAACCCCTTACACGACTACGAACACCGTCCCTTATCCGAATACCCTAATTTATCCGAACAAAAGCACACTCCCTTTCCCCGTACTACAAGAGAGCATCTCTCAAAATTAAATTACCAGAGAGAGATGAGCAGCGCCTCTGAGTCAGGGAATCCGCTAAGGCGTTCAGGAATCCGGATTCACGGCATTCTGCAGGCGCGAACGTAAACAACGCACACGCTTGGATGACAACACACACGCACTGGACACTGCAATGCTTTATCGTAACGAATCTTCGTTAAAGGAGAGCTTTCTTTATAATGAAGTTGTCGTCTATCTTAAATTGTGGGAAACATCTGATGTTCGTCTCTTTCACCATTCTAATATTCTAATATATTGTGGGAAGACAGCCCACACCTAGATGATGTCCTAGCAAGCACAGTGATCACCACGGGGACAGCCATCACTTAGCAAAAGATAGCCATCACTCAACAGAAGATATTCACTATTGAACAACAGAACCAGCACTCAGCACAGCCTGGAGGCAGCAGACACAGGAGAGGCTGGATCAGACACGAGACAGCAAAGACAGCAGAGAGATAAAGGCTGTCTTGCTTATTGATTGTTGCAGTTCACTCACACTCACTCACCTGTACCCTGGGTAGAGAGGAGAGGGGAGAAAGAAGAGAGGAGAGGGATAGAGAAGGCAGGGGATAAAAGGGAGAGAGCAGAAAGACGCAGAGATAGCAAATGTAAAAGGAGAGAAGTGTAAAAGATAAGATAGGAGAGATGGTAGAGGGAACAGAGGATAGAGGAGATAGAGGGGGCAGAAGATAGAGGAGATGGTAGAAGGGACAGAAGACAGGGCAGGGGAAAGACAGAACAAAATGATAGAAAAGTGTAGAAGAGGTAGGAAGCAACAAGGAAAACCATCTAAATAATATATACAACTTCCTGTATCATACAAGTATCACAGTATGTATCATACAAGTATCACAGTATGTATCATACAAGTATCACAGTATGTATCATACAAGTATTAAGCAAGTATCACAGTATGTATCATACAAGTATCACAGTATGTATCATACAAGTATCACAGTATGTATCATACAAGTATCACAGTATGTATCATACAAGTATCACAGTATGTATCATACAAGTATCACAGTATGTATCATACAAGTATCACAGTATGTATCATACAAGTATCACAGTATGTATCATACAAGTATCACAGTATGTATCATACAAGTATCACAGTATGTATCATACAAGTATCACAGTATGTATCATACAAGTATCACAGTATGTATCATACAAGTATCACAGTATGTATCATACAAGTATCACAGTATGGGATACAATACTGGCGAGCAAGATACATGTGCAACACCTGGGTATCTTTATTGCTGCAATGTTTCGCCCTCAAAGCGTGGAGCCTTCACCTGTATACGCAACTGAAGAAACCTTCACTGCAGTCGAAATATTACGTCACCAGACATACCAGGCCTGGTCACAGACCGGGTCGCGGGGGCGCTGACCCCCGAAACCCTCTCCAGGTATACTCCAGGTATACCTAACTACAGCACGTGTCTTGTCCGTGAAGCTGCTTCACGTACACACAGTGTGAACACAGCTGTGGCAGTCATGAGGGAAGGGGAGAGCTAAAGAACATACACATACAGAAGAAGAGAGGAGCACTGCCGGAGGCCTACTGGTCCGACGCGCCAGTAATCGATGGTGCGGGTGGTTAGAGGCACAATCTATTTAACATTTCAGCTTGGATGAGATGATACAGGTATCTCACCCACACACACACACACACACACCCTGACGACACTGGATGACGGGAGATAGGGGGAACATGATAACGACGTATAAAATACCGAGAGGAATTGACAGGGCGAACAGGGCCAGAATGTTTCAGAGATGTGAGTTGTCAGGAAGTGGAACAGTGTGGAGTGTGATGCAGTGGAGACAGACTCCATACATAACTTTCAGAAGAGGTATGATAAAGCTTTTGGAGCAGGGAAAGTGTGGACTACCGAAGAAACAGGACCAGGAGCTATGAATCGACCCCTGCCACCACAAATAGGCGAGAACACACATTACATAAACAAAATATTATCACTACTGAAGGCTCTCTCACGGCTCCAAAACGCCTTTCATAAATCCGCATAAAAATCCACAGATCCCCTCCTAAATCCACATAAATCCCTCGGAAATCCCTTAGAGTAAACTTGCCAAAACCAATTCGTTAAAAATCTGAAAAATGGATCTCTCATGAATCTCCGATTTATATTTTTTTGCCTATCCAGAAACCACCTCTGGATTTATAGTGAATCCGTGTCAGAATCCGTCAAAAATCCGCCTGTGTATGCGAACGCACCAACAGCTTAGCTGACCAGAGACCGGGCTGCAATTTCAGGCGGAGGATCGAGCCTTCGCCACTCCCACACGGGTTTAGCGCTTTAGGAACGCATCAATCCATAATACTAACTTTAAATCATTCTTCTATTAAAGTTTTCCCTAATTGATTTTCACTCTTCCTCTCTCTCTCTCTCTCAGCATCCCCATCTCAAAAATATAAATCGATCCTTTAAAAATGGTTTCAGATTCCACTGGTGCAGAGATAAGAGTCTTTCAAGAGGATTTAACTCCAACATTTCCAGCTGGATTCTTACGAGTCTTCAGTCCTCCTCCCACCAGTCTTTATTCCTCCTCCTCCAGTCTTTATTTCTCCTCCTCCAGTCTTTATTCCTCCTCCTCCAGTCTTTATTTCTCCTCCTCCAGTCTTTATTCCTCCTCCTCCAGTCTTTATTCCTCCTCCTCCAGTCTTCAATTATTTTACTACACAATCACCATTCATCGTACAAGGAACATACAATCACTCACCATCCATAGTACCAGGAACAATCATCATCCATAGTACCGGGAACAGTCACCATCCATAGTACCAGGAACAATCACCATCCATAGTACCAGGAACAATCACCATCCATAGTACCGGGAACAATCATTATCCATAGTGCTAGGAAAAATCACCATCCATAGTGCCAGGAGCAATCACCACCCATAGTGCCAGGAACAATCACCATTCATAGTACCAGGAACAATCACCATTCATAGTGCCAGGAATAATCACCATTCATAGTACCAGGAACAATCACCATAGTGCCAGGAACAATCATCATCCATAGTGCCAGGAACAATTACCATTCATAGTGCTAGGAACAATCACCATTCATAGTGCCAGGAACAATCATCCATAGTGCCAGGAACAATCACCATAGTGCCAGGAGCAATCACCATTCATAGTACCAGGAACAATCACCATCCAAAGTGCCAGGAACAATCACCATCTATAGTACCAGGAACAATCACCATCCAAAGGGCCAGGAACAATCACCATCTATAGTACCAGGAACAATCACCATCTATAGTACCAGGAACAATCACCATCTATAGTGCCAGGAACAATCACCATCCATAGTGCCAGGAACAATCACCATCTATAGTATCAGGAACAATCACCATCTATAGCACCAGGAACAATCACCATCTATAGTACCAGGAACAATCACCATCCATAGTGCCAGGAAAAATCACCATCCATAGTGCCAGGAGCAATCACCATCCATAGTGCCAGGAACAATCACCATTCATAGTGCCAGGAACAATCACCATTCATAGTGCCAGGAACAATCACCGTCCATAGTGCCCGGAACAATCACCATCCATAGTGCCCGGAACAATCACCATCTATAGTGCCAGGAACAATCACCATCTACAGTACCAGGAATAATCACCATCTATAGTACCAGGAACAATCACCATCCATAGTGCCAGGAACAATCACCATCTATAGTACCAGGAACAATCACCATCTATAGTACCAGGAACAATCACCATCTACAGTACCAGGAATAATCACCATCTATAGTACCAGGAACAATCACCATCCATAGAGCCAGGAACAATCACCATCTATAGTACCAGGAACAATCACCATCTATAGTACCAGGAACAATCACCATCTACAGTACCAGGAATAATCACCATCCATAGTGCCAGGAACAATCACCATCTATAGTACCAGGAACAAACACCATCTATAGTACCAGGAACAATCACCATCTATAGTACCAGGAACAATCACCATCTACAGTACCAGGAATAATCACCATCCATAGTGCCAGGAACAATCACCATCTACAGTACCAGGAACAAACACCATCTATAGTACCAGGAACAATCACCATCTATAGTACCAGGAACAAACACCATCTATAGTACCAGGAACAATCACCATCTATAGTACAAGGAACAATCACCATCTACAGTACCAGGAATAATCACCATCTATAGTACCAGGAACAATCACCATCTATAGTGCCAGGAATAATCACCATCTATAGTACCAGGAACAATCATCATCCATAGTACCGGGAACAGTCACCATCCATAGTACCAGGAACAATCACCATCCATAGCACCGGGAACAATCATTATCCATAGTGCTAGGAAAAATCACCATCCATAGTGCCAGGAGCAATCACCACCCATAGAGCCTGGAACAATCACCATTCATAGTACCAGGAACAATCACCATTCATAGTGCCAGGAACAATCACCATTCATAGTACCAGGAACAATCACCATTCATAGTGCCAGGAACAATCATCATCCATAGTGCCAGGAACAATTACCATTCATAGTGCTAGGAACAATCACCATTCATAGTGCCAGGAACAATCATCCATAGTGCCAGGAACAATCACCATAGTGCCAGGAGCAATCACCATTCATATTACCAGGAACAATCACCATCCAAAGTGCCAGGAACAATCACCATCTATAGTACCAGGAACAATCACCATCCAAAGTGCCAGGAACAATCACCATCTATAGTACCAGGAACAATCACCATCTATAGTACCAGGAACAATCACCATCTATAGTGCCAGGAACAATCACCATCCATAGTGCCAGGAACAATCACCATCTATAGTATCAGGAACAATCACCATCTATAGCACCAGGAACAATCACCATCTATAGTACCAGGAACAATCACCATCCATAGTGCCAGGAAAAATCACCATCCATAGTGCCAGGAGCAATCACCATCCATAGTGCCAGGAACAATCACCATTCATAGTGCCAGGAACAATCACCATTCATAGTGCCAGGAACAATCACCGTCCATAGTGCCCGGAACAATCACCATCCATAGTGCCCGGAACAATCACCATCTATAGTGCCAGGAACAATCACCATCTACAGTACCAGGAATAATCACCATCTATAGTACCAGGAACAATCACCATCCATAGTGCCAGGAACAATCACCATCTATAGTACCAGGAACAATCACCATCTATAGTACCAGGAACAATCACCATCTACAGTACCAGGAATAATCACCATCTATAGTACCAGGAACAATCACCATCCATAGAGCCAGGAACAATCACCATCTAAAGTGCCATGAACAATCACCATCCATAGTGCCAGGAACAATCACCATCTACAGTACCAGGAATAATCACCATCCATAGTGCTAGGAACAATCACCATCTATAGCACCAGGAACAAACACCATCTATAGCACCAGGAACAATCACCATCTATAGTACCAGGAACAATCACCATCTACATTACCAGGAAAAATCACCATCTATAGTACCAGGAACAATCACCATCTAAAGTACCAGGAACAAACACCATCTATAGTACCAGGAACAATCACCATCTATAGTACCAGGAACAATCACCATCTATAGTACCAGGAACAATCACCATCTATAGTACAAGGAACAATCACCATCTACAGTACCAGGAATAATCACCATCTATAGTACCAGGAACAATCACCATCTATAGTGCCAGGAATAATCACCATCTATAGTACCAGGAACAATCATCATCCATAGTACCGGGAACAGTCACCATCCATAGTACCAGGAACAATCACCATCCATAGCACCGGGAACAATCATTATCCATAGTGCTAGGAAAAATCACCATCCATAGTGCCAGGAGCAATCACCACCCATAGAGCCTGGAACAATCACCATAGTACCAGGAACAATCACCATTCATAGTGCCAGGAACAATCACCATTCATAGTACCAGGAACAATCACCATTCATAGTGCCAGGAACAATCATCATCCAGAGTGCCAGGAACAATTACCATTCATAGTGCTAGGAACAATCACCATTCATAGTGCCAGGAACAATCATCCATAGTGCCAGGAACAATCACCATAGTGCCAGGAGCAATCACCATTCATAGTACCAGGAACAATCACCATCCAAAGTGCCAGGAACAATCACCATATATAGTACCAGGAACAATCACCATCCAAAGTGCCAGGAACAATCACCATCTATAGTACCAGGAACAATCACCATCTATAGTACCAGGAACAATCACCATCTATAGTGCCAGGAACAATCACCATCCATAGTGCCAGGAACAATCACCATCTATAGTATCAGGAACAATCACCATCTATAGCACCAGGAACAATCACCATCTATAGTACCAGGAACAATCACCATCCATAGTGCCAGGAAAAATCACCATCCATAGTGCCAGGAGCAATCACCATCCATAGTGCCAGGAACAATCACCATTCATAGTGCCAGGAACAATCACCATTCATAGTGCCAGGAACAATCACCGTCCATAGTGCCCGGAACAATCACCATCCATAGTGCCCGGAACAATCACCATCTATAGTGCCAGGAACAATCGCCATCTACAGTACCAGGAATAATCACCATCTATAGTACCAGGAACAATCACCATCCATAGTGCCAGGAACAATCACCATCTATAGTACCAGGAACAATCACCATCTATAGTACCAGGAACAATCACCATCTACAGTACCAGGAATAATCACCATCTATAGTACCAGGAACAATCACCATCCATAGAGCCAGGAGCAATCACCATCTATAGTACCAGGAACAATCACCATCTATAGTACCAGGAACAATCACCATCTACAGTACCAGGAATAATCACCATCCATAGTGCCAGGAACAATCACCATCTATAGTACCAGGAACAAACACCATCTATAGTACCAGGAACAATCACCATCTATAGTACCAGGAACAATCACCATCTACAGTACCAGGAATAATCACCATCCATAGTGCCAGGAACAATCACCATCTACAGTACCAGGAACAAACACCATCTATAGTACCAGGAACAATCACCATCTATAGTACCAGGAACAAACACCATCTATAGTACCAGGAACAATCACCATCTATAGTACCAGGAACAATCACCATCTACAGTACCAGGAATAATCACCATCTATAGTACCAGGAACAATCACCATCCATAGAGCCAGGAACAATCACCATCTATAGTACCAGGAACAATCACCATCTATAGTACCAGGAACAATCACCATCTACAGTACCAGGAACAATCACCATCTAAAGTATCAGGAACAATCACCATCTACAGTACCAGGAACAATCACCATCTATAGTGCCAGGAATAATCACCATCTATAGTACCAGGAACAATCACCATCTATAGTATCAGGAACAATCACCATACATAGTACCAGGAACAATCACCATCTACAGTACCAGGAACAATCACTATCCCTAGTACTGTATTTACATACACGGGCCGTCAAGTCACCAATAACAATAGCCAATCCTTTTTTTGGTTCTGGTGATATTACACAATAGAGAGGCGGCTGATACATAGCTACTCTGAGTCTATTGTCAGCGAGGTAACAATAGATCATCAATAATCAATAGACCGTTTAAAATACTCCTTCCAAACACAGATATGAATGACACACACACACACACACACACACACACACACACACACACACACACACACACACACACACACACACACACGCACACACACACACACACACACACACACACACACACGGACTCAACCAGGAATTGTCTGGTGCTGCTTTTTAGATAGAGTTTGGTGACTTAGCTTATAAAGCAGCGATAGTTTTATGGTGATAAAATATTTCATGAATGGGTCACCCTGTGACCCATTCATGGGTCACAGGGTTTTTAAAAGACTATTTCACGAATACGTAAACCTGTGTGTATTGATGTTTGAGTGTAAGAATCGGTGAAAGCTTGATCCTCCGTTCCAGCGCGTCAGTCAACACAAGGAGCAGTGGAAGTTTGATCCTCCGTCCCTCAATCGCATGTTCCGACCAGCTAGAATCAATCTATGAGTCGGATCGGAGATCTATTACTGTTAAAACACTGCTTCGAGTGAAACCTGGGCAAGTGTTGCCGGGCAAGACAGTGATGGTTCTGGCAGCACTCCGGTACTACAGCGGATGTTGCACCAGTTACTGGTCATTACCTGACAAAGACTAGTATAAACACACATTTATACTTCTTCCTGACTAATACAACACCACTACCACTACTACAACAACCACTACCACCAGCCACCACCAAGACCAGTGGGTACAATCTTGGTTGAGCTCCGTGAAAATCACTGTGAAGGTGGCAAAGCTAATGTATCTCACTGATGATATATACTACTAACTAGATACAGGTTAAATCCGGCATAGCTTATAAACACTCAAACCCCTTTAAAAACCTCCAAACCCCTTAAAAGGTATCCAAACCCTTTTCAAAGTATCCAAACCCCTTTCAACGTATCCAAACCCCTTTCAAGGTATTCAAACCCCTTTAAAGGCATCCAAGACATTTTAAAAGTATCCAACTCCCCTCAAAAACCTCCAAAGCCCTTCCATAAGACAATGTGGTGGTGTGCTGGGAGCATGCACTAACAAGCAATAAGGCCACACCATCACGAATATAATAACATTCCCTCGGGTTCTCCTCTCATAAAAAAAAACATTCTGTTTTATATAGTAGAAGAGAAAATATTAGTAATGTTGCCCAACCTGGTGCATTATTATTATTATTATTATTATTATTATTATTATTATTATTATCATCATCATCAGGAAGCTGCAGGATAACCACATCAAATCAGCAGTAGTGGTGGTGGCGGCACTGTACTATTACTGTACGCAACAGTAACACATAAGTTACGGTGTTTTCTTCGTCAGGAAAGAGGGTAAACCCCAGCTCACCCGAGATACAGTATTCCCAAGTCCTGCTTCAAAAGTATATATTTTCACGTACACTAAAGATGACTGAACGTGAAGAAATATATCTCACAGCGGGCGCGAGAGACCTCAAATATTCTTAGGATTTCAATATAGGTTCTAAGAAGGGTTTAAGAATTTTGTAAATGCTCTAGGATGGGTTTAAGAAGCTAGCAAATGCTCTAAGAAGGGTTTAAGAAGTTAGTAAATGCTCTAAGAAGGGTTTAAGAAGTTAGTAAATGCTCTAAGAAGATTACAGGGATTTTAATAAATGCTCAAAGAATATTAGGAATTCTATTTATTTTGACTTACTTATCAATAAAGAATAACTGATGAAAGAAGAGTGAAATAGGGAAAAGAGGGTAAGAGAAGAAAAGGCGAAAAGGGAGACGATGGTAAGGGAAGAAGGGAGAAGAGACGGGAAATAAGAACGGGGTGAAAAAGGGAGATAGAAGAAGGGAGAAAGTAGAGAAAATAACAGAAGGAAAGAAGAGGCAGAGGGGAAATAAAGAAAGGGGAGAAGCGGGAAAACAGTTTGGAGATAAAATCGAAGGGAGTGAGCGAGAGGTGATGAAAAGTAGAGAGAGATGAAAAGGAGAAGAGAGAGAAAAAAAGAGGAAAGAGGAGAAAGGGGTGAGAAGAGAGAAGAAGAGTGAGATAGTGCAGTAGTATTGATATTTGAGGAACAAAACCTCTGACTGTGTACATCACTCCAGGCTCAGGCCAATACACAATATATACAACTCTCTCGTACACACACACACACACACACACACACACACACACACACAGGAACCATACATAGTTTTAAGGCGAGGTATGATAGAGCTCATGGGGCAGGGAGAGAGAGGACCTAGTAGCAATCAGCGAAGAGGCGGGGCCAGGAGCTGTGACTCGACCCGTGCAACCACAAATAGGTGAGTACAAATAGGTGAGTACACGTACACACACACACAACACTATATATAATATATATATATATATATATATATATATATATATATATATATATATATATATATATATATATATATATATTATGTTGTGCCGAATAGGTAAAATTGGTCAATTAGCAAGAACTTATTTAAAATTAAGTCCTCTCTAAGATTTTCTCTTATACGTTGAAAGATATATATTTTTTATTTATGTCACTGTAGCAGCTTACAGTGACTGACACTGTAGCAGCTTACAGTGACTGACACTGTAGCAGCTTACAGTGACTGACACTGTAGCAGCTTACAGTGACTGACACTGTAGCAGCTTACAGTGGCTGCCACTGTAGCAGCTTACAGTGACTGACACTGTAGCAGCTTACAGTGACCGACACTGTAGCAGCTTACAGTGACTGACACTGTAGCAGCTTACAGTGACTGACACTGTAGTAGCTTACAGTGACTGACACTGTAGTAGCTTACAGTGACTGACACTGTAGCAGCTTACAGTGACTGACACTGTAGCAGCTTACAGTGACTGACACTGTAGCAGCTTACAGTGACTGACCCTGTAGTAGCTTACAGTGACTGACACTGTAGCAGCTTACAGTGACTGACAGTGTAGCAGCTTACAGTGACTGACACTGTAGCAGCTTACAGTGACTGACACTGTAGTAGCTTACAGTGACTGACACTGTAGTAGCTTACAGTGACTGACACTGCAGCAGCTTACAGTGACTGACACTGTAGCAGCTTACAGTGACTGACACTGCAGCAGCTTACAGTGACTGACACTGTAGCAGCTTACAGTGACTGACACTGTAGCAGCTTACAGTGACTGACACTGTAGCAGCTTACAGTGACTGACACTGTAGCAGCTTACAGTGACTGACACTGCAGCAGCTTACAGTGACTGACACTGTAGCAGCTTACAGTGACTGACACTGCAGCAGCTTACAGTGACTGACACTGTAGCAGCTTACAGTGACTGACACTGTAGCAGCTTACAGTGACTGACACTGTAGCAGCTTACAGTGACTGACACTGCAGCAGCTTACCGTGACTGACACTGTAGCAGCTTACAGTGACTGACACTGCAGCAGCTTACCGTGGCTGACACTGTAGCAGCTTACAGTGACTGACACTGCAGCAGCTTACCGTGGCTGGCACTGTAGCAGCTTACAGTGACGTAGCAACTTACCGTGACTGACACTGTAGCAGCTTACAGTGACTGACACTGTAGCAGCTTACAGTGACTGACACTGTAGTAGCTTACAGTGACTGACACTGTAGTAGCTTACAGTGACTGACACTGTAGCAGCTTACAGTGACTGACACTGTAGCAGCTTACAGTAACTGACACTGTAGTAGCTTACAGTGACTGACACTGTAGCAGCTTACAGTGACTGACACTGTAGCAGCTTACAGTGACTGACACTGTAGTAGCTTACCGTGACTGACACTGTAGCAGCTTACAGTGATTGACACTGTAGCAGCTTACAGTGACTGACACTGTAGTAGCTTACAGTGACTGACACTGTAGCAGCTTACAGTGACTGACACTGTAGCAGCTTACAGTGACTGACACTGTAGTAGCTTACCGTGACTGACACTGTAGCAGCTTACAGTGACTGACACTGTAGCAGCTTACCGTGACTGACACTGTAGCAGCTTACAGTGACTGACACTGTAGTAGCTTACCGTGACTGACACTGTAGCAGCTTACAGTGACTGACACTGTAGTAGCTTACAGTGACTGACACTGTAGCAGCTTACAGTGACTGACACTGTAGCAGCTTACCGTGACTGACACTGTAGCAGCTTACAGTGACTGACACTGTAGCAGCTTACAGTGACTGACACTGTAGCAGCTTACAGTGACTGACACTGTAGCAGCTTACAGTGACTGACACTGTAGCAGCTTACAGTGACTGACACTGTAGCAGCTTACAGTGACTGACACTGTAGCAGCTTACAGTGACTGACACTGCAGCAGCTTACCGTGGCTGACACTGTAGCAGCTTACAGTGACTGACACTGTAGCAGCTTACAGTGACTGACACTGCAGCAGCTTACCGTGACTGACACTGTAGCAGCTTACAGTGACTGACACTGTAGCAGCTTACAGTGACTGACACTGTAGTAGCTTACCGTGACTGACACTGTAGCAGCTTACAGTGACTGACACTGTAGCAGCTTACAGTGACTGACACTGTAGCAGCTTACAGTGACTGACACTGTAGCAGCTTACAGTGACGTAGCAACTTACCGTGACTGACACTGTAGCAGCTTACAGTGACTGACACTGTAGCAGCTTACAGTGACTGACACTGTAGCAGCTTACAGTGACTGACACTGTAGCAGCTTACAGTGACTGACACTGTAGCAGCTTACAGTGACTGACACTGTAGCAGCTTACAGTGACGTAGCAACTTACCGTGACTGACACTGTAGCAGGTTACCGTGACTGACACTGTAGCAGCTTACAGTGACGTAGCAGCTTACCGTGACTGACACTGTAGCAGCTTACAGTGACTGACACTGTAGCAGCTTACAGTGACTGACACTGTAGCAGCTTACAGTGACTGACACTGTAGCAGCTTACAGTGACTGACACTGTAGCAGCTTACCGTGGCTGACACTGTAGCAGCTTACAGTGACTGACACTGCAGCAGCTTACAGTGACTGACACTGTAGCAGCTTACAGTGACTGACACTGTAGCAGCTTACAGTGACTGACACTGTAGCAGTTTACAGTGACTGACTGCAGCAGCTTACAGTGACTGACACTGTAGCAGCTTACAGTGACTGACACTGTAGCAGCTTACAGTGACTGACACTGTAGCAGCTTACAGTGACTGACACTGTAGCAGCTTACAGTGACTGACACTGTAGCAGCTTACCGTGGCTGACACTGTAGCAGCTTACAGTGACTGACACTGCAGCAGCTTACAGTGACACTGTAGCAGCTTACAGTGACTGACACTGTAGCAGCTTACAGTGACTGACACTGTAGCAGCTTACAGTGACTGACACTGTAGCAGCTTACAGTGACTGACACTGTAGCAGCTTACAGTGACTGACACTGTAGCAGCTTACAGTGACTGACACTGTAGCAGCTTACAGTGACTGACACTGTAGCAGTTTACAGTGACTGCAGCAGCTTACAGTGACTGACACTGTAGCAGCTTACAGTGGCTGCCACTGTAGCAGCTTAGTGACTGACACTGTAGCAGCTTACCGTGACTGACACTGTAGCAGCTTACAGTGACTGACACTGTAGCAGCTTACAGTGATTGACACTGAACCAGCTGGATCACCATCCACTTGCTTATTATAAATTATCAAGGCTCCTCATTACTCCCCCCCCTGCAGGTTTAAAAGAGAGCAAGAAAGAAGAACAGACAATTTCAACAATTACCAAGCACAACATTTAAAAAAACAAATACACACAACAACAAACAAACAAGTCCTCCCCTTCCTCACGACCCAACAAAAGCAGAGGTCGCGATGGCTTGACAGGAAAGTGAATTATCCGAAGACTCCAGCATAACCTTACTGAGATATCAGGCAAAGTCTGGGGAGAAAGTGAGGGGGAGAGGGGAGGAAGGAATGGGGAGACGATAGAATGGGCAGAGGCAGAAATGTGTATAGGAAGGAATGGGGAGACGACAGAATGGGCAGAGGCAGAAATGTGTATAGGAAGGAATGGGGAGACAACAGAATGGGCAGAGGCAGAAATGTGTATAGGAAGGAATGAAGAGAGGGTAGGGAGGACGGGAAACAAGAGCAAATGGAAAAAGTAGAGTGAAAAAAAGAGTGCAGGAAGTTAGGAGGAGGATGAGGAAGCAGTAAGATAGAAGAAAAGGAACTGAAGTAAAGATGTGAGTAGGAGGATACTGATTTATGGTATAATTTTTTTATTCAGTTCCAGATGTTATGGTACAAGTGATTGTTTACTCCAGATGTTATGGTACAAGTGATTGTTTGTTCCAGATGTTATGGTACAAGTGATTGTTTACTCCAGATGTTATGGTACAAGTGATTGTTTACTCCAGATGTTATGGTACAAGTGATTGTTTACTCCAGATGTTATGGTACAAGTGATTGTTTACTCCAGATGTTATGGTACAAGTGATTGTTTACTCCAGATGTTATGGTACAAGTGATTGTTTGCTCCAGATGTTATGGTACAAGTGATTGTTTGCTCCAGATGTTATGGTACAAGTGATTGTTTACTCCAGATGTTATGGTACAAGTGATTGTTTACTCCAGATGTTATGGTACAAGTGATTGTTTACTCCAGATGTTATGGTACAAGTGATTGTTTACTCCAGATGTTATGGTACAAGTGATTGTTTACTCCAGATGTTATGGTACAAGTGATTGTTTACTCCAGATGTTATGGTACAAGTGATTGTTTACTCCAGATGTTATGGTACAAGTGATTGTTTACTCCAGATGTTATGGTACAAGTGATTGTTTACTCCAGATGTTATGGTACAAGTGATTGTTTACTCCAGATGTTATGGTACAAGTGATTGTTTACTCCAGATGTTATGGTACAAGTGATTGTTTACTCCAGATGTTATGGTACAAGTGATTGTTTACTCCAGATGTTATGGTACAAGTGATTGTTTGCTCCAGATGTTATGGTACAAGTGATTGTTTACTCCAGATGTTATGGTACAAGTGATTGTTTACTCCAGATGTTATGGTACAAGTGATTGTTTACTCCAGATGTTATGGTACAAGTGATTGTTTACTCCAGATGTTATGGTACAAGTGATTGTTTACTCCAGATGTTATGGTACAAGTGATTGTTTACTCCAGATGTTATGGTACAAGTGATTGTTTACTCCAGATGTTATGGTACAAGTGATTGTTTGCTCCAGATGTTATGGTACAAGTGATTGTTTACTACAGATGTTATGGTACAAGTGATTGTTTGCTCCAGATGTTATGGTACAAGTGATTGTTTGCTCCAGATGTTATGGTACAAGTGATTGTTTGCTCCAGATGTTATGGTACAAGTGATTGTTTACTACAGATGTTATGGTACAAGTGATTGTTTGCTCCAGATGTTATGGTACAAGTGATTGTTTGCTCCAGATGTTATGGTACAAGTGATTGTTTACTACAGATGTTATGGTACAAGTGATTGTTTACTACAGATGTTATGGTACAAGTGATTGTTTGCTCCAGATGTTATGGTACAAGTGATTGTTTACTACAGATGTTATGGTACAAGTGATTGTTTACTACAGATGTTATGGTACAAGTGATTGTTTGCTCCAGATGTTATGGTACAAGTGATTGTTTACTACAGATGTTATGGTACAAGTGATTGTTTACTACAGATGTTATGGTACAAGTGATTGTTTACTCCAGATGTTATGGTACAAGTGATTGTTTACTCCAGATGTTATGGTACAAGTGATTGTTTACTCCAGATGTTATGGTACAAGTGATTGTTTACTCCAGATGTTATGGTACAAGTGATTGTTTACTCCAGATGTTATGGTACAAGTGATTGTTTACTCCAGATGTTATGGTACAAGTGATTGTTTACTCCAGATGTTATGGTACAAGTGATTGTTTACTCCAGATGTTATGGTACAAGTGATTGTTTACTCCAGATGTAAATAGCTGAACAGCATGGCATCAACAGTGACAAGCTGCGTCTCCTTCATCAGCGGTAACTTACAAGTCTCTCTCAGCTGTTCCACTCCATCAGCAGTAACTAACAAGTCTCTCTCAGCTGTTCCACTCCTTCATCAGCAGTAACTTACAAGTCTCTCTCAGCTGTTCCACTCCTTCATCAGCAGTAACTTACAAGTCTCTCTCAGCTGTTCCACTCCTTCATCAGCAGTAACTTACAAGTCTCTCTCAGCTGTTCCACTCCATCAGCAGTAACTAACAAGTCTCTCTCAGCTGTTCCACTCCTTCATCAGCAGTAACTAACAAGTCTCTCTCAGCTGTTCCACTCCTTCATCAGCAGTAACTAACAAGTCTCTCTCAGCTGTTCCACTCCTTCATCAGCAGTAACTAACAAGTCTCTCTCAGCTGTTCCACTCCTTCATCAGCAGTAACTTACAAGTCTCTCTCAGCTGTTCCACTCCTTCATCAGCAGTAACTTACAAGTCTCTCTCAGCTGTTCCACTCCTTCATCAGCGGTAACTTACAAGTCTCTCTCAGCTGTTCCACTCCTTCATCAGCAGTAACTTACAAGTCTCTCTCAGCTGTTCCACTCCTTCATCAGCAGTAACTTACAAGTCTCTCTCAGCTGTTCCACTCCTTCATCAGCAGTAACTTACAAGTCTCTCTCAGCTGTTCCACTCCTTCATCAGCAGTAACTTACAAGTCTCTCTCAGCTGTTCCACTCCTTCATCAGCAGTAACTTACAAGTCTCTCTCAGCTGTTCCACTCCTTCATCAGCAGTAACTTACAAGTCTCTCTCAGCTGTTCCACTGCTTCATCAGCAGTAACTTACAAGTCTCTCTCAGCTGTTCCACTCCTTCATCAGCAGTAACTTACAAGTCTCTCTCAGCTGTTCCACTCCTTCATCAGCAGTAACTAACAAGTCTCTCTCAGCTGTTCCACTCCTTCATCAGCAGTAACTAACAAGTCCCTCTCAGCTGTTCCACTCCTTCATCAGCAGTAACTTACAAGTCTCTCTCAGCTGTTCCACTCCTTCATCAGCAGTAACTAACAAGTCTCTCTCAGCTGTTCCACTCCTTCATCAGCAGTAACTAACAAGTCTCTCTCAGCTGTTCCACTCCTTCATCAGCAGTAACTTACAAGTCTCTCTCAGCTGTTCCACTCCTTCATCAGCAGTAACTAACAAGTCTCTCTCAGCTGTTCCACTCCTTCATCAGCAGTAACTAACAAGTCTCTCTCAGCTGTTCCACTCCTTCATCAGCAGTAACTTACAAGTCTCTCTCAGCTGTTCCACTCCTCCATCAGCAGTAACTTACAAGTCTCTCTCAGCTGTTCCACTCCTTCATCAGCAGTAACAAACAAGTCTCTCTCAGCTGTTCCACTCCTCCATCAGCAGTAACTAACAAGTCTCTCTCAGCTGTTCCACTCCTTCATCAGCAGTAACTAACAAGTCTCTCTCAGCTGTTCCACTCCTTCATCAGCAGTAACTAACAAGTCTCTCTCAGCTGTTCCACTCCTTCATCAGCAGTAACTAACAAGTCTCTCTCAGCTGTTCCACTCCTTCATCAGCAGTAACTAACAAGTCTCTCTCAGCTGTTCCACTCCTTCATCAGCAGTAACTTACAAGTCTCTCTCAGCTGTTCCACTCCTTCATCAGCAGTAACTAACAAGTCTCTCTCAGCTGTTCCACTCCTTCATCAGCAGTAACTAACAAGTCTCTCTCAGCTGTTCCACTCCTTCATCAGCAGTAACTTACAAGTCTCTCTCAGCTGTTCCACTCCTTCATCAGCAGTAACTTACAAGTCTCTCAGCTGTTCCACTCCTTCATCAGCAGTAACTAACAAGTCTCTCTCAGCTGTTCCACTCCATCAGCAGTAACTAACAAGTCTCTCTCAGCTGTTCCACTCCTTCATCAGCAGTAACTTACAAGTCTCTCTCAGCTGTTCCACTCCTTCATCAGCAGTAACTTACAAGTCTCTCTCAGCTGTTCCACTCCTTCATCAGCAGTAACTAACAAGTCTCTCTCAGCTGTTCCACTCCTTCAGCAGTAACTTACAAGTCTCTCTCAGCTGTTCCACTCCTTCATCAGCAGTAACTTACAAGTCTCTCTCAGCTGTTCCACTCCTTCATCAGCAGTAACTTACAAGTCTCTGTCAGCTGTTCCACTCCTTCATCAGCAGTAACTTACAAGTCTCTCTCAGCTGTTCCACTCCTTCATCAGCAGTAACTTACAAGTCTCTCTCAGCTGTTCCACTCCATCAGCAGTAACTTACAAGTCTCTCTCAGCTGTTCCACTCCTTCATCAGCAGTAACTTACAAGTCTCTCTCAGCTGTTCCACTCCTTCATCAGCAGTAACTTACAAGTCTCTCTCAGCTGTTCCACTCCTTCATCAGCAGTAACTTACAAGTCTCTCTCAGCTGTTCCACTCCTTCATCAGTAGTAACTTACAAGTCTCTCTCAGCTGTTCCACTCCTTCATCAGCAGTAACTTACAAGTCTCTCTCAGCTGTTCCACTCCTTCATCAGCAGTAACTTACAAGTCTCTCTCAGCTGTTCCACTCCTTCATCAGCAGTAACTTACAAGTCTCTCTCAGCTGTTCCACTCCTTCATCAGCAGTAACTAACAAGTCTCTCTCAGCTGTTCCACTCCTTCATCAGTAGTAACTAACAACTCTCTCTCAGCTGATCCACTCCTTCATCAGCAGTAACTAACAAGTCTCTCTCAGCTGTTCCACTCCATCAGCACTAACTAACAAGTCTCTCTCAGCTGTTCCACTCCTTCATCAGCAGTAACTTACAAGTCTCTCTCAGCTGTTCCACTCCTTCATCAGCAGTAACTTACAAGTCTCTCTCAGCTGTTCCACTCCTTCATCAGCAGTAACTTACAAGTCTCTCTCAGCTGTTCCACTCCTTCATCAGCAGTAACTAACAAGTCTCTCTCAGCTGTTCCACTTCATCAGTAGTAACTAACAACTCTCTCTCAGCTGATCCACTCCTTCATCAGTAACTAACAAGTCTCTCTCAGCTGTTCCACTCCATCAGCACTAACTAACAAGTCTCTCTCAGCTGTTCCACTCCTTCATCAGCAGTAACTTACAAGTCTCTCTCAGCTGTTCCACTCCTTCATCAGCAGTAACTTACAAGTCTCTCTCAGCTGTTCCACTCCTTCATCAGCAGTAACAAACAAGTCTCTCTCAGCTGTTCCACTCCTCCATCAGCAGTAACTTACAAGTCTCTCTCAGCTGTTCCACTCCTTCATCAGCAGTAACTTACAAGTCTCTCTCAGCTGTTCCACTCCTTCATCAGCAGTAACTAACAAGTCTCTCTCAGCTGTTCCACTCCTTCATCAGCAGTAACAGACAAGTCTCTCTCAGCTGTTCCACTCCTTCATCAGCAGTAACTTACAAGTCTCTCTCAGCTGTTCCACTCCTTCATCAGCAGTAACAAACAAGTCTCTCTCAGCTGTTCCACTCCTTCATCAGCAGTAACTAACAAGTCTCTCTCAGCTGTTCCACTCCTTCATCAGCAGTAACTTACAAGTCTCTCTCAGCTGTTCCACTCCTTCATCAGCAGTAACTAACAAGTCTCTCTCAGCTGTTCCACTCCTTCATCAGTAGTAACTAACAACTCTCTCTCAGCTGATCCACTCCTTCATCAGCAGTAACTAACAAGTCTCTCTCAGCTGTTCCACTCCATCAGCACTAACTAACAAGTCTCTCTCAGCTGTTCCACTCCTTCATCAGCAGTAACTTACAAGTCTCTCTCAGCTGTTCCACTCCTTCATCAGCAGTAACTAACAAGTCTCTCTCAGCTGTTCCACTCCTTCATCAGCAGTAACTTACAAGTCTCTCTCAGCTGTTCCACTCCTTCATCAGCAGTAACTAACAAGTCTCTCTCAGCTGTTCCACTCCTTCATCAGCAGTAACAGACAAGTCTCTCTCAGCTGTTCCACTCCTTCATCAGCAGTAACTTACAAGTCTCTCTCAGCTGTTCCACTCCTTCATCAGCAGTAACAAACAAGTCTCTCTCAGCTGTTCCACTCCTTCATCAGCAGTAACTAACAAGTCTCTCTCAGCTGTTCCACTCCTTCATCAGCAGTAACTTACAAGTCTCTCTCAGCTGTTCCACTCCTTCATCAGCAGTAACTTACAAGTCTCTCTCAGCTGTTCCACTCCGTCATCAGCAGTAACTAACAAGTCTCTCTCAGCTGTTCCACTCCTTCATCAGCAGTAACTAACAAGTCTCTCTCAGCTGTTCCACTCCTTCATCAGCAGCAACTAACAAGTCTCTCTCAGCTGTTCCACTCCTTCATCAGCAGTAACTAACAAGTCTCTCTCAGCTGTTCCACTCCTTCATCAGCAGTAACTAACAAGTCTCTCTCAGCTGTTCCACTCCTTCATCAGCAGTAACTTACAAGTCTCTCTCAGCTGTTCCACTCCTTCATCAGCAGTAACTAACAAGTCTCTCTCAGCTGTTCCACTCCTTCATCAGCAGTAACTAACAAGTCTCTCTCAGCTGTTCCACTCCTTCATCAGCAGTAACTAACAAGTCTCTCTCAGCTGTTCCACTCCTTCATCAGTAGTAACTAACAAGTCTCTCTCAGCTGTTCTAATCCATCATCAGCTGTGACAAGCAGTCTGTCAGCTGATCGTCTCCTTGATATATATAATCAAACAACAACATCCTGGACTGCACGTTAATTGACAAGAACCTAGGAACTTCAAGTGTCAACATTGGTGACTACAAGATGCCAGGACTACCACAGATGCCAAGACGCCAGGACTACCACAGATGCCAAGACTACCACAGATGCCAAGATGCCAGAGCTACCCTAGATGCCAAGACGCTAGGACTACCACAGATGCCAAGATGCCAGGACTACCATAGATGCCAAGATGCCAGGACTACCATAGATGCCAAGATGCCAGGACTACCATAGAGACCAAGATGCCAGGACTACCACAGATGCCAAGATGCCAGGACTACCACAGATGCCAAGATGCCAGAACTACCATAGATGCCAAGATGCCAGGACTACCACAGATGCCAAAATGCCAGGACTACCATAGATGCCAGGACTACCATAGATGCCAAGATGCCAGGACTACCAAGATGCCACAGATGCCAAGATGCCAGGACTACCACAGATGCCAAGATGCCAGGACTACCACAGATGCCAAGATGCCAGAACTACCATAGATGCCAAGATGCCAGGACTACCACAGATGCCAAAATGCCAGGACTACCATAGATACCAAGATGCCAGGACTACCACAGATGCCAAGATGCCAGGACTACCATAGATGCCAAGATGCCAGGACTACCACAGATGCCAAAATGCCCGGACTACCATAGAGGCCAAGATGCCAGGACTACCATAGATGCCAAGATGCCAGGACTACCACAGATGCCAAAATGCCAGGACTACCATAGATGCCAAGATGCCAGGACTACCACAGATGCCAAAATGCCCGGACTACCATAGAGGCCAAGATGCCAGGGCTACCATAGATGCTAAGATGACAGAACTACCAAAGATGCAAATATCTCGGGGCAACCATAGATGCCAAGATGCACCACAGATTCCAAGATGCCAGGGCTACCCTAGATGCCAAGACGCCAGACTGCCTGGTCAATCTGGCTGTTGATACTGGCGTCGTGGTTGATCTGACACTATTTGTGGTAGGCAAAAACTGTCAAACTTGGATGAAGAGGTTCACATGATACATCAACTAAGATATAACTCACATGACCAAAGGGGAAGCGCCAAACACGTAAGAGTCATACATCGCCTGAGAAATGAGGCAAGTGAATGTCAGCTCCAGTTCCTTGAATCAAAAGACCGCTATAAGTGGGAATACGTGTGTTTTAAATGAAAATTTTTTTTTAAAGATACATTGATAAATTACAGACAATGACACGTTCACGACGGGAAGACATGTGTCTACTGCATGTGTGAGGTGCGTTTACATGTACACCGTGTACAAGGGGGTGTACACGATGTACAGATGAGCGAGGCTAGAGCAAGGTGGGCAGTGGCTGGCAGCAAGCAAGCTATCCTCTTTAATGGTTTGTGTGTGTGTGTGTGTGTGTGTGTGTGTGTGTGTGTGTGTGTGTGTGTGTGTGTGTGTGTGTGTGTGTGTGTCTGTGAGAGAGAGAGAGAGAGAAAACCACATCAACCCTGCATACCTCTACACTACTGTCACACACACACACACAAACAAGCTACGTAAAATACGGGAACGTGTACACGAAGAACCAGCTGCAGGAGTCACACAAAGATAGTAAATATTTCTTCAGCCTGAGAGTGTCCGGCAAGTGGACTGAACTGGTCAGCGGAGTGGTAGAAGCAAGATCCATACGGAGATTTAAGAACAGGTATGACAGGGCTCAATGAAGGAGAGTAACCACAGTGGTGGCCAGTTTGAGAGGCGGGGCCAGAAAACGAGTCACGACCCCTGCAACCACAACCAGACAAAAACATACAAAAGAAGGAAAAGAGTGAAGAATATACTAAAGAAGCAGTGCATAAAAGCATTGGGACATATTTCCACGGGTACTCAAGGAAGGTCCAGTACCAAGGTGGGAACCCACTGTGGTACTGGGAGAGCTAACACACAGCTGGAAGCTGTCAAACTTAACACCAGTATTTCGGGGAGGACAGACAGGTGACACTGAACTACGGGAGTGTCCCCCTGACTGGATCACCTAGAGAGGGCCATCACCACTAAAAATAAACATGGCTTCAGATATGGAAGATACTATGTGACCAGCTTGTTGCAGTTCTAAGAGAAACTTACTGAGACAACTTAACCTGGGTTGCATGCACATCCTCGGGGCTGAGAGATCTCATTACTGGAGTGAGAAAAGTACCAGCTACTTCAATTATAAAGTTAGTGTAATTAGATTTGTTTCCCCTATTCAGCCATTATTTTCTTACTACCGCTCCTTGTTCTCTCTCTCTCTCTCTGTGGTACACGGGGTTCTGTTAATATTCATTTCAGAGAATCAAAAGGTTGGGACCTCCACAAACATGGCAAAATAAAAGTTGTAAAGCTAGGAATGCGTCAAGGGCTTTTTCTAGTATAGTTTCAAGGCTTTACTTCTAGCAGAGCGTCAAGGCTTCTAGTAAAGCTTCAAGGGTTTACTTCTAGTAGAGCGTCAAGGCTTCTAGTAAAGCTTCAAGGGTTTACTTCTAGTAGAGCGTCAAGGCTTCTAGTAAAGCTTCAAGGGTTTACTTCTAGTAGAGCGTCAAGGCTTCTAGTAAAGCTTCAAGGGTTTACTTCTAGTAGAGCGTCAAGGCTTCTAGTAAAGCTTCAAGGGTTTACTTCTAGTAGAGCGTCAAGGCTTCTAGTAAAGCTTCAAGGGTTTACTTCTAGTAGAGCGTCAAGGCTTCTAGTAAAGCTTCAAGGGTTTACTTCTAGTAGAGCGTCAAGGCTTCTAGTAATGCTTCAAGGGTTTACTTCTAGTAGAGCGTCAAGGCTTCTAGTAAAGCTTCAAGGGTTTACTTCTAGTAGAGCGTCAAGGCTTCTAGTAAAGCTTCAAGGGTTTACTTCTAGTAGAGCGTCAAGGCTTCTAGTAAAGCTTCAAGGGTTTACTTCTAGTAAAGCTTCAAGGGTTTACTTCTAGTAAAGCTTCAAGGGTTTACTTCTAGTAAAGCTTCAAGGGTTTACTTCTAGTAAAGCTTCAAGGGTTTACTTCTAGTAAAGTTTCAAGGGTTTACTTCTAGTAAAGCTTCAAGGGTTTACTTCTAGTAAAGCTTCAAGGGTTTACTTCTAGTAAAGCTTCAAGGGTTTACTTCTAGTAAAGCTTCAAGGGTTTACTTCTAGTAAAGCTTCAAGGGTTTACTTCTAGTAAAGCTTCAAGGGTTTACTTCTAGTAAAGCTTCAAGGGTTTACTTCTAGTAAAGCTTCAAGGGTTTACTTCTAGTAAAGCTTCAAGGGTTTACTTCTAGTAAAGCTTCAAGGGTTTACTTCTAGTAAAGCTTCAAGGGTTTACTTCTAGTAAAACTTCAAGGGTTTACTTCTAGTAAAGCTTCAAGGGTTTACTTCTAGTAAAGCTTCAAGGGTTTACTTCTAGTAAAGCTTCAAGGGTTTACTTCTAGTAAAGCTTCAAGGATTTACTTCTAGTAAAGCTTCAAGGGCTTACTTCTAGTAAAGCTTCAAGGGTTTACTTCTAGTAAAGCTTCAAGGGCTTACTTCTAGTAAAGCTTCAAGGGTTTATTTCTAGTAAAGCTTCAAGGGCTTACTTCTAGTAAAGCTTCAAGGGTTTACTTCTAGTAAATTATTATTATAATCAAGGGGGAAGCGCTAAACCCGGAGGATCATACAGCGCCTGGGGGGGGGATATGTGGAAGGCATTCAGGCTTAATTCGGGGAACTGGAGCACAGATCCAATTCCCTAAATCAAGAGCCCCTCACCAACATCAAGGAACCTTCCTTGAGGGGTACTTCTAGTAAAGCTTCAAGGGCTTACTTCTAGTAAAGCTTCAAGGGTTTACTTCTAGTAAAGCTTCAAGGGTTTACTTCTAGTAAAGCTTCAAGGGTTTACTTCTAGTAAAGCTTCAAGGGTTTACTTCTAGTAAAGCTTCAAGGGCTTACTTCTAGTAAAGCTTCAAGGGTTTACTTCTAGTAAAGCTTCAAGGGCTTACTTCTAGTAAAGCTTCAAGGGTTTATTTCTAGTAAAGCTTCAAGGGCTTACTTCTAGTAAAGCTTCAAGGGTTTACTTCTAGTAAAGCTTCAAGGGCTTACTTCTAGTAAAGTTTCAAGGGTTTACTTCTAGTAAAGCTTCAAGGGTTTACTTCTAGTAAAGCTTCAAGGGATTACTTCTAGTAAAGCTTCAAGGGTTTACTTCTAGTAAAGCTTCAAGGGCTTACTTCTAGTAAAGCTTCAAGGGTTTACTTCTAGTAAAGCTTCAAGGGCTTACTTCTAGTAAAGCTTCAAGGGTTTACTTCTAGTAAAGCTTCAAGGGCTTACTTCTAGTAGAGCTGGAGTTACTATCACGCACTAACCAACACTCTGGAAGTCATAACACTAATAAAACTCTACGGACAGTGTCACTCACATTTAAGTAATTATTCGTTAAATTATTTCCCTCTACAAAGACTCACATCAACAAATATTTACAATATATATACAAATATTTACAATATTTGTAATTAACTTGTATTAAAGTAATATTCATCACAGGTTTATATTGCATATCTGCGAATATTTCAGGATGTAAACACGACTTATCCTTTCAAAAAATTTGTATTTATGACGATTCACTTTGCAAATATATAAAAAAAAATAATCGTGGCAACAGGAATATTACTCTATAAAGGGGATGAATCGACACGGGGTTAGCCAGGAGCAGAGATTCGACCCCAGCAGCCACAAATAGGCGAGCACACGTAATGTGTGTAAAATGAAAAGTTAAGTCTTCATTGCTTGGTTTATACCCAGGTTTGGGCATGATACCCCACACTCACCACCATCCTGTATGCCAACTCTTCTACGTAACAAATATAATCATTATGGAATTGTATTATTTTTCAATTACTTCAAACGTCTTATAAACCGGTGATACAGCAATATGGAAAATAACAACAGTGAAGAAATAGTGAAGTTGCAAGCGCTTTCGTGATGTCTGAAGTTATCAGGGAAGAGTACAAATAACAGAGCAAGAGAAGTCTTATAAAGCTGAGATATCACCACACATATGACCTTAGATATGACCTTACGTATGACCTCATATAAGACATTACAAACGACCTCATATAAGACATTACATACGACCTCATATAAGACCTTACATACGACCTCATATAAGACCTTACATATGACCTCATTTACGACTTCACATATGACCTCACATATAAACCTACTCACTGACTGTAGGGGGAGTGTAGTGAAGATTTAGTCAGGTCACAGTCACATGTCAGACGTTAAAATCCTCACAAATTCTATTCATTATAAATTAACCTAATTTATACAACCCAGAACTTATATTCATATTGCAACTGACACAAATTTTATGAAGCCTGATTCAATTCATTCATAATGAACAGAATCTGTGAGGATTTTAAAGTATGCCTGACATGTCTATATATATATATATATATATATATATATATATATATATATATATATATATATATATATATATATATATATATATATATATATACTCCAAAAGGTGTTTAGTAATTACTCTGAACTCTTGTTATTTTGTAATATAAACTTGTTTTATTAGATTTAGTCTGATTATTGTAGTTACCAGATAATGAGAGAAATCTTTCTTTATTAGTTATGATTATATTATTATTTTTGTTATTATACTGCAATTTATTATCGTGCTCGCTAATGAAGCTTGTCTGAAATAACTCGTTTAAGATTCATCCTAACTAATTCACTCTTTCTCTCTCACACCCCGACTACACTCTCCCCTACACATGTACGTTTCCTCTAGCTCACCAATGTACGTCATTATATCATGTACACACCTCTGTACATCTAGTCCGGTTTACCCTTTAAATCATTACGTCATATGTACACACTCGTGTATGTATTGTTCAGCTGAACAATGTAACTCATTATTGTGTACACCCCCATGTACGTATCATCTAACTGGTTCATGTACATAACTTCTTGTGTACACACCCATGTACGTATCATCTAACTGATTAATGTACATAACTTCTTGTGTACACACCCATGTACGTATCATCTAACTGGTTCATGTACATAACTTCTTGTGTACACACCCATGTACGTATCATCTAACTGATTAATGTACATAACTTCTTGTGTACACACCCATGTACGCATCGTCTAACTGGTTCATGTACATAACTTGTGTACACACTCGTGTATCATCCAACTGGTTAATGTACATGACTTCCTGTTGTGTACACACTCGTGTACGTATGTACGTTATTATACTGTGTAAGTATACTTTATTTGTTAATAAAAAAAACACTAACTTAATGGGGGTAACAAAGTGCTTTTATTACTAATAAATAAAGTGTCTCACTACCAACAAATAAAGTGTCTCACAATCAACAAATAAAGTGTCTTACTACCAACAAATAAAGTGTCTCACTACCAACAAATAAAGTGTCTCACTACCAACAAATAAAGTGGCTCACTACCAACAAATAAAGTGTCTCACAACCAACAAATAAAGTGTCTTACTACCAACAAATAAAGTGTCTCACTACCAACAAATAAAGTGTCTCACTACCAACAAATAAAGTGGCTCACTACCAACAAATAAAGTGTCTCACTACCAACAAATAAAGTGGCTCACTACCAACAAATAAAGTGTCTCACTACCAACAAATAAAGTGGCTCACTACCAACAAATAAAGTGTCTCACTACCAACAAATAAAGTGTCTCACTACCAACAAATAAAGTGGCTCACTACCAACAAATAAAGTGTCTCACCAACAACAAATAAAGTGTCTCACTACCAACAAATAAAGTGTCTCACTACCAACAAATAAAGTGTCCCACTACCAACAAATAAAGTGTCTCACTACCAACAAATAAAGTGTCTCACTACCAACAAATCAAGTGTCTCACAACCAACAAATAAAGTGTCTCACTACCAACAAATAAAGTGTCTCACTACCAACAAATAAAGTGTCTCACTACCAACAAATAAAGTGTCTCACCACCAACAAATAAAGTGTCTCACTACCAACAAATAAAGTGTCTCACCACCAACAAATAAAGTGTCTCACTACCAACAAATAAAGTGTCTCACTACCAACAAATAAAGTGTCTCACTACCAACAAATGTCTCACTACCAACAAATAAAGTGTCTCACTACCAACAAATAAAGTGGCTCACTACCAACAAATAAAGTGTCTCACTACCAACAAATGTCTCACTACCAACAAATAAAGTGTCTCACTACCAACAAATGTCTCACTACCAACAAATAAAGTGTCTCACTACCAACAAATAAAGTGTCTCACTACCAACAAATAAAGTGTCTCACTACCAACAAATGTCTCACTACCAACAAATAAAGTGTCTCACTACCAACAAATAAAGTGTCTCACTACCAACAAATAAAGTGTCTCACTACCAACAAATGTCTCACTACCAACAAATAAAGTGTCTCACTACCAACAAATGTCTCACTACCAACAAACAAAGTGTCTCACTACCAACAAATAAAGTGGCTCACTACCAACAAATAAAGTGTCTCACTACCAACAAATAAAGTGTCTCACTACCAACAAATGTCTCACTACCAACAAATAAAGTGTCTCACTACCAACAAATAAAGTGTCTCACTACCAACAAATGTCTCACTACCAACAAATAAAGTGTCTCACTACCAACAAATAAAGTGGCTCACTACCAACAAATAAAGTGTCTCACTACCAACAAATAAAGTGTCTCACTACCAACAAATAAAGTGTCTCACTACCAACAAATCAAGTGTCTCACTACCAACAAATAAAGTGTCTCACTACCAACAAATAAAGTGTCTCACTACCAACAAATCAAGTGTCTCACTACCAACAAATAAAGTGTCTCACTACCAACAAATCAAGTGTCTCACTACCAACAAATAAAGTGTCTCACTACCAACAAATAAAGTGTCTCACTACCAACAAATAAAGTGTCTCACTACCAACAAATCAAGTGTCTCACTACCAACAAATAAAGTGTCTCACTAACAACAAATAAAGTGTCTCACTACCAACAAATAAAGTGTCTCACTACCAACAAATCAAGTGTCTCACTACCAACAAATAAAGTGTCTCACTACCAACAAATAAAGTGTCTCACTACCAACAAATAAAGTGTCTCACTACCAACAAATCAAGTGTCTCACTACCAACAAATAAAGTGTCTCACTACCAACAAATAAAGTGGCTCACTACCAACAAATAAAGTGTCTCACTACCAACAAAGTGTCTCACTACCAACAAATAAAGTGTCTCACTACCAACAAATCAAGTGTCTCACTACCAACAAATAAAGTGTCTCACTACCAACAAATAAAGTGTCTCACTACCAACAAATAAAGTGTCTCACCAACAACAAATAAAGTGTCTCACTACCAACAAATAAAGTGTCTCACTACCAACAAATAAAGTGTCTCACTACAACAAATAGTGTCTCACTACCAACAAATAAAGTGTCTCACTACCAACAAATAAAGTGTCTCACCAACAACAAATCAAGTGTCTCACTACCAACAAATAAAGTGTCTCACTACCAACAAATAAAGTGTCTCACTACCAACAAATAAAGTTTCACCAACAACAAATAAAGTGTCTCACTACCAACAAATAAAGTGTCTCACTACCAACAAATAAAGTGTCTCACTACCAACAAATAAAGTGTGTCACTACCAACAAATAAAGTGTCTCACTACCAACAAATAAAGTTTCACCAACAACAAATAAAGTGTCTCACTACCAACAAATAAAGTGTCTCACTACAACAAATAAAGTGTCTCACTACCAACAAATAAAGTGTCTCACTACAACAAATAAAGTGTCTCACTACCAACAAATAAAGTGTCTCACTACAACAAATAAAGTGTGTCACTACCAACAAATAAAGTTTCACCAACAACAAATAAAGTGTCTCACTACCAACAAATAAAGTGTCTCACTACAACAAATAAAGTGTGTCACTACCAACAAATAAACTTTAACCACCAACAAATAAAGTGTCTCACCAACAACAAATAAAGTGTCTCACTACCAACAAATAAACTTTAACCACCAACAAATAAAGTGTCTCACCAACAACAATTAAAGTGTCTCACTACCAACAAATAAAGTGTCTCACTACCAACAAATAAAGTGTCTCACTACCAACAAATAAAGTGTCTCACTACCAACAAATAAAGTGTCTCATCACCAACAAATAAAGTGTCTCACTACCAACAAATAAAGTGTCTCACCACCAACAAATAAAGTGTCTCACCACCAACAAATAAAGTGTCTCATCACCAACAAATAAAGTGTCTCATCACCAACAAATAAAGTGTCTCATCACCAACAAATAAAGTGTCTCACCAACAACAAATAAAGTGTCTCACTACCAACAAATAAAGTGTCTCATCACCAACAAATAAAGTGTCTCATCACCAACAAATAAAGTGTCTCACCAACAACAAATAAAGTGTCTACCAACAAATAAAGTGTCTCATCACCAACAAATAAAGTGTCTCACCACCAACAAATAGTGTCACACCACCAACAAATAAAGTGTCTCACCAACAAATAAAGTGTCTCACCACCAACAAATAAAGTGTCTCACCACCAACAAATAGTGTCACACCACCAACAAATAAAGTGTCTCACCAACAAATAAAGTGTCTCATCACCAACAAATAAAGTGTCTCATCACCAACAAATAAAGTGTCTCATCACCAACAAATAAAGTGTCTCACCAACAACAAATAAAGTGTCTCACTACCAACAAATAAAGTGTCTCACCACCAACAAATAAAGTGTCTCACCAACAAATAAAGTGTCTCACCACCAACAAATAAAGTGTCTCACCACCAACAAATAAAGTGTCTCACCACCAACAAATAAAGTGTCTCACTACCAACAAATAAAGTGTCTCACCACCAACAAATAAAGTGTCTCACCAACAAATAAAGTGTCTCACCACCAACAAATAAAGTGTCACACCACCAACAAATAAAGTGTCTCACCACCAACAAATAAAGTGTCACACTACCAACAAATAAAGTGTCTCACTACCAACAAATAAAGTGTCTACCAACAAATAAAGTGTCTCACCAACAAATAAAGTGTCTCACCAACAAATAAAGTGTCTCACCACCAACAAATAAAGTGTCACACCACCAACAAATAAAGTGTCTCACCACCAACAAATAGTGTCACACCACCAACAAATAGTGTCACACCACCAACAAATAAAGTGTCTCACCACCAACAAATAAAGTGTCTCACCACCAACAAATAAAGTGTCTCACCACCAACAAATAGTGTCACACCAACAAATAAAGTGTCTCACCACCAACAAATAAACTTTAACCACCAACAAATAAAGTATCACCACCAATAAAGTTATTAACCAGCAATTAACAACGTGTGATCACCACCATGCCATTAACAACGTGTGATCACCACCAACATGCCATTAACAACGTGTGATCACCACCAACATGCCATTAACAACGTATGGTCACCACCAACATGCCATTAACAACGTATGGTCACCACCAACATGCCATTAACAACGTGTGGTCACCACCAACATGCCATTAACAACGTGTGGTCACCACCAACATGCCATTAACAACGTGTGATCACCACCAACATGCCATTAACAACGTGTGATCACCACCAACATGCCATTAACAACATGTGGTCACCACCAACATGCCATTAACAACTTGTGATCACCACCAACATGCCATTAACAACGTGTGATCACCACCAACATGCCATTAACAACGTGTGGTCACCACCAACATGCCATTAACAACGTGTGATCACCACCATGCCATTAACAACGTGTGATCACCACCAACATGCCATTAACAACGTGTGATCACCACCATGCCATTAACAACGTGTGATCACCACCAACATGCCATTAACAACGTGTGATCACCACCAACATGCCATTAACAACGTGTGGTCACCACCAACATGCCATTAACAACGTGTGATCACCACCAACATGCCATTAACAACGTGTGGTCACCACCAACATGCCATTAACAACGTGTGGTCACCACCAACATGCCATTAACAACGTGTGATCACCACCAACATGCCATTAACAACGTGTGATCACCAACATGCCATTAACAACGTGTGATCACCACCAACATGCCATTAACAACGTGTGGTCACCACCAACATGCCATTAACAACGTGTGATCACCACCAACATGCCATTAACAACGTGTGATCACCACCAACATGCCATTAACAACGTGTGGTCACCACCAACATGCCATTAACAACGTGTGATCACCACCATGCCATTAACAACATGTGGTCACCACCAACATGCCATTAACAACATGTGGTCACCACCAACATGCCATTAACAACATGTGATCACCACCAACATGCCATTAACAACATGTGGTCACCACCAACATGCCATTAACAACATGTGGTCACCACCAACATGCCATTAACAACATGTGGTCACCACCAACATGCCATTAACAACATGTGGTCACCACCAACAACATGTGGTCACCACCAACATGCCATTAACAACATGTGGTCACCACCAACATGCCATTAACAACATGTGGTCACCACCAACATGCCATTAACAACATGTGGTCACCACCACCAACAACGTGTGGTCACCACCAACATGCCATTAACAACGTGTGATCACCACCAACATGCCATTAACAACATGTGGTCACCACCAACATGCCATTAACAACATGTGGTCACCACCAACATGCCATTAACAACATGTGGTCACCACCAACATGCCATTAACAACATGTGGTCACCACCAACATGCCATTAACAACATGTGGTCACCACCAACATGCCATTAACAACATGTGGTCACCACCAACATGCCATTAACAACGTGTGATCACCACCAACATGCCATTAACAACATGTGGTCACCACCAACATGCCATTAACAACATGTGGTCACCACCAACATGCCATTAACAACATGTGGTCACCACCAACAAGATATTAACAACGTGTGGTCACCACCAACATGCCATTAACATGTGGTCACCACCAACATGCCATTAACAACGTGTGGTCACCACCAACATGCCATTAACAACATGTGGTCACCACCAACATGCCATTAACAACATGTGGTCACCACCAACATGCCATTAACAACATGTGGTCACCACCAACATGCCATTAACAACATGTGGTCACCACCAACATGCCATTAACAACATGTGGTCACCACCAACATGCCATTAACAACATGTGGTCACCACCAACATGCCATTAACAACATGTGGTCACCACCAACATGCCATTAACAACATGTGGTCACCACCAACATGCCTGACTGGCAGTGAAGCTCAAATATACATATCTAACTCCATTATTTTCAGCGTTAAATAACAGGTTAATATTTTATTAACAAGAACATGCCGCCATGTTACATCTGCTTTATTAACAATACAATAAAAACATGTAAACTTAGAATGAGTAGAACAGCTGTTATAGTACTTATGGTCACTTTTATTATCATTATTACTATTATCATTATTACTGTTATTATTACTGTTATCATTATTACTGTTATCATTATTGTTATTATTGTTATCATTATTACTATTATTACTATCATTATTACTGTTATCATTATCATTATTACTATCATTACTATTATCATTATTATCATTATTACTGTTATCATTATTACTATTATTACTATTATCATTATTACTGTTATCATTATCATTATTACTGTTATCATTATTACTATTATCATTATTACTATTATCATTACTATTATGATTATTACTGTTACTATTATCATTATTACTGTTATCATTATTACTAATATTATTACTATTATCATTATTACTGTTATCATTATTACTATCATTATTACTGTTATCATTATTACTATTATCATTATTACTGTTATCATTATTACTGTTATTATTACTATTATCATTATTACTTTTATCATTATTACTGTTATCATTATTACTATCATTATTACTGTTATCATTATTACTGTTATCATTATTACTTTTATCATTATTACTGTTATCATTATTACTATCATTATTACTGTTATCATTATTACTATTATCATTATTACTGTTATCATTATTACTGTTATTATTACTATTATCATTATTACTGTTATCATTATTACTGTTATCATTACTATTATGATTATTATTATCATTATTACTATTATCATTATTACTGTTATCATTATTACTGTTATCATTATTACTTTTATCATTATTACTGTTATCATTATTACTAATATGATAACTATTATCATTATTACTGTTATCATTACTATCATTATTACTGTTATCATTATTACTATTATCATTATTACTGTTATCATTATTACTGTTATCATTACTATTATCATTATTACTGTTATCATTACTATTATCATTATTACTGTTATCATTATTACTGTTATCATTACTATTATCATTATTACTGTTATCATTACTATTATCATTATTACTATTATCATTATTACTGTTATCATTACTATTATCATTATTACTGTTATCATTATTACTGTTATAATTACTATCATTATTATCATTATTACTGTTATTACTAATATTTTTATTACTATCATTATTTCTATTTTATTATTATTATTATTATTATTAACACACTGGCCGATTCCCACCAAGGCAGGGTGGCCCACCAAGGCAGGGTGGCCCACCAAGGCAGGGTGGCCCACCAAGGCAGGGTGGCCCACCAAGGCAGGGTGACCCACCAAGGCAGGGTGACCCACCAAGGCAGGGTGACCCACCAAGGCAGGGTGGCCCACCAAGGCAGGGTGACCCACCAAGGCAGGGTGGCCCACCAAGGCAGGGTGGCCCACCAAGGCAGGGTGGCCCACCAAGGCAGGGTGGCCCACCAAGGCAGGGTGACCCACCAAGGCAGGGTGGCCCACCAAGGCAGGGTGGCCCACCAAGGCAGGGTGGCCCACCAAGGCAGGGTGGCCCACCAAGGCAGGGTGACCCACCAAGGCAGGGTGGCCCACCAAGGCAGGGTGGCCCACCAAGGCAGGGTGGCCCACCAAGGCAGGGTGACCCATCAAGGCAGGGTGGCCCACCAAGGCAGGGTGGCCCACCAAGGCAGGGTGGCCCACCAAGGCAGGGTGACCCACCAAGGCAGGGTGGCCCACCAAGGCAGGGTGGCCCACCAAGGCAGGGTGGCCCACCAAGGCAGGGTGACCCATCAAGGCAGGGTAGCCCACCAAGGCAGGGTGACCCACCAAGGCAGGGTGACCCACCAAGGCAGGGTGACCCACCAAGGCAGGGTGGCCCACCAAGGCAGGGTGACCCACCAAGGCAGGGTGGCCCACCAAGGCAGGGTGACCCACCAAGGCAGGGTGGCCCACCAAGGCAGGGTGACCCATCAAGGCAGGGTGACCCCTCAAGGCAGGGTGGCTCACCAAGGCAGGGTGGCCCACCAAGGCAGGGTGACCCACCAAGGCAGGGTGACCCACCAAGGCAGGGTGGCCCACCAAGCCAGGGTGACCCACCAAGGCAGGGTGACCCACCAAGGCAGGGTGACCCACCAAGGCAGGGTGACCCACCAAGGCAGGGTGGCCCACTAAGGCAGGGTGACCCACCAAGGCAGGGTGACCCACCAAGGCAGGGTGACCCACCAAGGCAGGGTGGCCCACCAAGGCAGGGTGGCCCACCAAGGCAGGGTGGCCCACCAAGCCAGGGTGACCCACCAAGGCAGGGTGGCCCACCAAGGCAGGGTGACCCACCAAGGCAGGGTGGCCCACCAAGGCAGGGTGACCCATCAAGGCAGGGTGACCCATCAAGGCAGGGTGGCCCACCAAGGCAGGGTGGCCCACCAAGGCAGGGTGACCCACCAAGGCAGGGTGACCCACCAAGGCAGGGTGCCCCACCAAGCCAGGGTGGCCCACCAAGGCAGGGTGGCCCACCAAGGCAGGGTGGCCCACCAAGGCAGGGTGGCCCACCAAGGCAGGGGGGCCCACCAAGGCAGGGTGGCCCACCAAGGCAGGGTGGCCCACCAAGGCAGGGTGGCCCACCAAGGCAGGGTGGCCCACCAAGGCAGGGTGACCCACCAAGGCAGGGTGGCCCACCAAGGCAGGGTGGCCCACCAAGGCAGGGTGACCCACCAAGGCAGGGTGACCCACCAAGGCAGGGTGGCCCACCAAGGCAGGGTGACCCACCAAGGCAGGGTGGCCCACCAAGGCAGGGTGACCCATCAAGGCAGGGTGACCCATCAAGGCAGGGTGGCCCACCAAGGCAGGGTGACCCACCAAGGCAGGGTGGCCCACCAAGGCAGGGTGACCCACCAAGGCAGGGTGGCCCACCAAGGCAGGGTGACCCACCAAGGCAGGGTGGCCCACCAAGGCAGGGTGACCCACCAAGGCAGGGTGGCCCACCAAGGCAGGGTGACCCACCAAGGCAGGGTGGCCCACCAAGGCAGGGTGGCCCACCAAGGCAGGGTGGCCCACCAAGGCAGGGTGGCCCACAAAGGTAGGGTGGCCCACCAAGGCAGGGTGGCCCACCAAGGCAGGGTGGCCCACCAAGGCAGGGTGGCCCGAAAAAGAAAAACTTTCACCATCATTCACTCCATCACTGTCTTGCCAGAAGGGTGCTTTACACTACAGTTTTTAAACTGCAACATTAACACCCCTCCTTCAGAGTGCAGGCACTGTACTTCCCATCTCCAGGACTCAAGTCCGGCCTGCCGGTTTCCCTGAACCCCTTCATAAATGTTACTTTGCTCACACTCCAACAGCTCGTCAAGTATTAAAAACCATTTGTCTCCATTCACTCCTATCAAACACGCTCACGCATGCCTGCTGGAAGTCCAAGCCCCTCGCACACAAAACCTCCTTTACCCCTATTATTACTATTATCCTTATTATTAGTATTACTATTATTTATATTATTACTATGTATTTTCATTATCATTATTACTATTTTATTACTTTTTACTATCATTATTATTACTATTATTCTTATTACTGTCATTATTACTATTACCAATCTTATCATTATTGTCAGCATTATCATTATTATTAGTCATTATTATTTATTATTTTAGTAATTATCATTATTACTTTTATCAATAATAAAAAATACGAATCATACCATTATTATTAATTATTATAATTATTGCCATTATATTATACAGTATCATTATTTTTATTATTATTAAAATTATTATTAATAAATTCTTAGGGAAGAGGTAATATCTGAGACTGGAAAGTAAATACTTGAAGCAAGGAAAGAATCCTTACAAGTCCTTGGATCAAGAGCCCTTCACCGGCATCAATACACCCCCCTCCCCCCTGATGGGTAGGAATGTTGACCCTGATTGGCTCTGAGACGCACAATGTCATAACGAAGGAAAAAGCCAAGGTTGGGGCCAGGGCATGATGCAGTGTGCCAGCAGCAACAGTCTGGTTGATGCCACGGGAAGTGATCTGTGCGATCAGAGGGGAACTTGGCCGATCAGAGGTAATACCTGCTGGCCAGTCACACACCTGACTGACACGCCCTCTGCCTGCCTGGCAGCTGGCAGGAATGCATTGAGGCAGGGAGAGAGGAAGGGTAGGGATGGGAGGAGGGCTGCAGCGGTAGTAAGGGAGAGAGGGACGCAAGGGAGGGATGCAGGGGTAGTAAGGGAGAGAGGGACGCAAGGGACGCATGTAGGGTATGGAGGGAGGTAGGGATATAGGGTAGGGAGGTAGGGATGTAGGGTATGGAGGGAGGCAGGGATACAGGGTATGGAAGAGGGATGTAGAGTAAGGAGGGAGGTAGGGATACAGGGTATGGAGGGAGGTAGGGATACAGGGTAGGGAGTGAGGTAGGGATACAGGGTAAGGAGTGAGGTAGGGATACAGGGTAGGGAGTGAGGTAGGGATACAGGGTATGGAGGGAGGTAGGGATACAGGGTAGGGAGTGTGAGGTAGGGATACAGGGTATGGAGGGAGGTAGGGATACAGGGTAGGGAGTGAGGTAGGGATACAGGGTATGGAGGGAGGTAGGGATACAGGGTAGGGAGTGAGGTAGGGATGCAGGGTATGGAGTGAGGTAGGGATGCAGGGTATGGGGGGAGGTAGGGATACAGGGTATGGAGTGAGATAGGGATGCAGGGTATGGAGTGAAGGGGATAAAGGGTATGGAGTGAGGTAGGGATATAGGGTATGGAGGAAGGTAGGGATACAGGGTATGGAGGGAGGTAGGGATACAGGGTATGGAGTGAGGTAGGGATACAGGGTATGGAGTGAGGTAGGGATACAGGGTATGGAGTGAGGTAGGGATGCAGGGTATGAAGGGAGGTAGGGATACAGGGTATGGAGTGAGGTAGGGATACAGGGTATGAAGGGAGGTAGGGATACAGGGTATGGAGTGAGGTAGGGATACAGGGTATGGAGTGAGGTAGGGATACAGGGTATGGAGTGAGGTAGGGATACAGGGTATGGAGTGAGGTAGGGATACAGGGTATGGAGTGAGGTAAGGATACAGGGTATGGAGTGAGGTAGGGATACAGGGTATGAAGGGAGGTAGGGATACAGGGTATGGAGTGAGGTAGGGATACAGGGTATGGAGTGAGGTAGGGATACAGCGTATGTAGGGAGGTAGGGATACAGGGTATGGAGTGAGGTAGGGATACAGGGTATGGAGTGAGGTAGGGATACAGGGTATGGAGTGAGGTAGGGATACAGGGTATGGAGTGAGGGAGGGATACAGGGTATGGAGTGAGGTAGGGATACAGGGTATGGAGTGAGGTAGGGATACAGGGTATGGAGGGAGGTAGGGATACAGGGTATGGAGTGAGGTAGGGATACAGGGTATGGAGTGAGGTAGGGATACAGGGTATGGAGTGAGGTAGGGATACAGGGTATGGAGTGAGGTAGGGATACAGGGTATGGAGTGAGGTAGGGATACAGGGTATGGAGTGAGGTAGGGATACAGGGTATGGAGGGAGGTAGGGATACAGGGTATGGAGGGAGGTAGGGATACAGGGTATGGAGTGAGGTAGGGATACAGGGTATGAAGGGAGGTAGGGATACAGGGTATGGAGGGAGGTAGGGATACAGGGTATGGAGTGAGGTAGGGATACAGGGTATGGAGGGAGGTAGGGATAAAGGGTATGGAGGGAGGTAGGGATACAGGGTATGGAGGGAGGTAGGGATACAGGGTATGGAGGGAGGTAGGGATACAGGGTATGGAGGGAGGTAGGGATACAGGGTATGGAGGGAGGTAGGGATACAGGGTATGGAGGGAGGTAGGGATACAGGGTATGGAGGGAGGTAGGGATACAGGGTATGGAGTGAAGTAGGGATACAGGGTATGGAGGGAGGTAGGGATACAGGGTATGGAGGGAGGTAGGGATACAGGGTATGGAGGGAGGTAAGGATACAGGGTATGGAGGGAGGTAGGGATACAGGGTATGGAGGGAGGTAGGGATACAGGGTATGGAGGGAGGTAGGGATACAGGGTATGGAGGGAGGTAGGGATACAGGGTATGGAGGGAGGTAGGGATACAGGATATGGAGTGAGGTAGGGATACAGGATATGGAGTGAGGTAGGGATACAGGGTATGAAGGGAGGTAGGGATACAGGGTATGGAGTGAGGTAGGGATACAGGGTATGAAGGGAGGTAGGGATACAGGGTATGGAGTGAGGTAGGGATACAGGGTATGAAGGGAGGTAGGGATACAGGGTATGGAGTGAGGTAGGGATACAGGGTATGAAGGGAGGTAGGGATACAGGGTATGAAGGGAGGTAGGGATACAGGGTATGAAGGGAGGTAGGGATACAGGGTATGAAGGGAGGTAGGGATACAGGGTATATGAAGGGATACAGGTATAGGGATACAGGGTATGAAGGGAGGTAGGGATACAGGGTATGAAGGGAGGTAGGGATACAGGGTATGAAGGGAGGTAGGGATACAGGGTATGAAGGGAGGTAGGGATACAGGGTATGAAGGGAGGTAGGGATACAGGGTATGAAGGGAGGTAGGGATACAGGGTATGAAGGGAGGGATAGATGGCCAAAGGAAGTAATGGACAGGAGGAGAGGTGCAGGAGGTACACATTAAAGCATTATTGTTCAGTCTCTCACTCTCTCCCCATTTCTTCCTTTACTCATATTTTTATACTACTTCCTGGTATTTCACTCAACTTTCTTTCCATCCTATTCTTCCATATTTTAATTCATTCAATCCTCCTAATTTTCTTCGTCCTCTTTCGCTCCTTAATTTTCTCATTTCTTTTCACTGCTATCTAATCTTCCTCCTACTCTTCTCTTTCCTAGCCCTTTCTCTCGTCTCTTCTCTCTTTTTATCAGCTTTAATTATAACTTCCATTTCTCCCTCTTCCTCTTCCTAATCTTTCTTATCTCTCTTCCTTATCTCCACACGCATACATCTAAGTCACATTAAATTATCTTTATCTACGGATTTAGGAGCTATTCTCTCTCTCTCTCTCTCTCTCTCTCTCTCTCTCTCTCTCTCTATATATATATATATATATATATATATATATATATATATATATATATATATATATATGTCGTGCCGAATATGTAAAACTGGTCAATTAGCAAGAACTCATTTAAAATTAAGTTCTTTCAAAAATTTTCTTTTATACGTTTAAAGATATATTTTTTCATTAATGTTAATGTAAAAATTTATAATTTTGCATCAAAAGGAACTTAGAAAACTTACCTAACCTTATTATAACAAGAACAATTTATTTTAGCCTAACCCAGCTAAATATATTTTATATTTGTTTACAATAATTTAATACTAAACAAACACAGTGAAATATATTTTTTCCGTTAGGTTCAGAATGATTTTGGCGAAATTATTGCATACACAAATTTTCACTTGTCCTATATGGCAAGATGAGCGTTGCTATTTAAGCCAAGATCGCAAGTTCTGCCTATTCGGCACGACATATATATATATATATATATATATATATATATATATATATATATATATATATATATATATATATATATATATATATATATATATATATATAAAAGTACCACCTCTATAGCTGGACTGGGGACCCATATCCCATCGAGACAGGGTGACCTAAAAAGAAAAACGGAATTTTCTCTTTAAATTGAGTAATGTATACAGAAGAAGGGGTTACCAGCTTCTTGCTCTCGGCAATTTAGCCGTCTCTTACCACACGCATGGCTTATAATATATTATATATATATATATATATATATATATATATATATATATATATATATATATATATATATATATATATATATATATATATATATATATATGTCGTGCCGAATAGGCAGAACTTGCGATCTTGGCGTAAATAGCAACGCTCATCTTGCCATATAGGACAAGCTAAAATTTGTGTATGCAATAATTTCTCAAAAATCATTCTAAACATAACGAAAAAAATATATTTCATTGTGTTTCTTTAGTATTAAATTATTGTAAACGTATTTAAAACATATTTAGTAGGATTAGGCTAAAATAAATTGTTCTTGTTATGATAAGGTTAGGTAAGTTTTCTAAGATTCTTCTGGTGCAATATTAAAAATTTTTACATTAACATTAATGAAAAAATATCTTTAAACCTATAAGAGAAAATTTTAGAAAGGACTTAATTTTAAATGAGTTCTTGCTAACTGACCAGTTTTACATATCAGGCACGACATATATATATATATATATATATATATATATATATATATATATATATATATATATATATATATATATATATATATATATATATATATATATATATATATATTTCAACAAGTCGGCCGTCTCCCACCGAGGCAGGGTGACCCAAAAAAGAAAGAAAATCCCCAAAAAGAAAATACTTTCATCATCATTCAACACTTTCACCACACTCACACATTATCACTGTTTTTGCAGAGGTGCTCAGAATACAACAGTCTAGAAGCATACACATATAAAGATACACAACATATCCCTCCAAACTGCCAATATCCCAAACCCCTCCTTTAAAGTGCAGGCATTGTACTTCCCATTTCCAGGACTCAAGTCCGACTATATGAAAATAACCGGTTTCCCTGAATCCCTTCACTAAATATTACCCTGCTCACACTCCAACAGATCGGCAGGTCCCAAGTACCATTCGTCTCCATTCACTCCTATCTAACACGCTCACGCACGCTTGCTGGAAGTCCAAGCCCCTTACCCACAAAACATCCTTTACCCCCTCTCTCCAACCCTTTCGAGGACGACCCCTACCCCGCCTTCCTTCCCCTATAGATTTATATGCTTTCCATGTCATTCTACTTTGATCCATTCTCTCTAAATGACCAAACCACCTCAACAACCCCTCCTCTGCCCTCTGACTAATACTTTTATTAACTCCACACCTTCTCCTAATTTCCACACTCCGAATTTTCTGCATAATATTTACACCACACATTGCCCTTAAACAGGACATCTCCACTGCCTCCAACCGTCTCCTCGCTGCTGCATTTACCACCCAAGCTTCACACCCATATAAGAGTGTTGGTACTACTATACTTTCATACATACCCTTCTTTGCCTCCATAGATAACGTTTTTTGACTCCACATATGCCTCAACGCACCACTCACCTTTTTTCCCTCATCAATTCTATGATTAACCTCATCCTTCATAAATCCATCCGCCGACACGTCAACTCCCAAGTATCTGAAAACATTCACTTCTTCCATACTCCTCCTCCCCAATTTGATATCCAATTTTTCTTTATCCAAATCATTTGACACCCTCATCACCTTACTCTTTTCTATGTTCACTTTCAACTTTCTACCTTTACACACATTCCCAAACTCATCCACTAACCTTTGCAATTTTTCTTTAGAATCTCCCATAAGCACAGTATCATCAGCAAAAAGTAACTGTGTCAATTCCCATTTTGAATTTGATTCCCCATAATTTAATCCCACCCCTCTCCCAAACACCCTAGCATTTACTTCCTTTACAACCCCATCTATAAATATATTAAACAACCATGGTGACATTACACATCCCTGTCTAAGACCTACTTTTACCGGGAAGTAGTCTCCCTCTCTTCTACACACCCTAACCTGAGCCTCACTATCCTCATAAAAACTCTTTACAGCATTTAATAACTTACCACCTATTCCATATACTTGCAACATCTGCCACATTGCTCCTCTATCCACTCTATCATATGCCTTTTCTAAATCCATAAATGCAATAAAAACTTCCCTATCTTTATCTAAATACTGTTCACATATATGCTTCAATGTAAACACCTGATCTACACATCCCCTACCCACTCTAAAACCTCCTTGCTCATCCGCAATCCTACATTCTGTCTTACCTCTAATTCTTTCAATTATAACCCTACCGTACACTTTTCCTGGTATACTCAGTACGCTTATTCCTCTATAATTTTTACAGTCTCTTTTGTCCCCTTTCCCTTTATATAAAGGGACTATACATGCTCTCTGCCAATCCCTAGGTACCTTCCCCTCTTTCATACATTTATTAAACAAAAGTACCAACCACTCCAACACTATATCCCCCCCTGCTTTTAACATTTTTGTCATGATCCCATCAGTTCCAGCTGCTTTACCCCCTTTCATTTTACGTAATGCCTCACGTACCTCCCCCACACTTACATTCTGCTCTTCTTCACTCCTAAAAGATGGTATACCTCCCTGACCAGTGCATGAAATTACTGCCTTTGTTTCTTCCTTAACATTTAAAAGTTCCTCAAAATATTCTCGCCATCTACCCAATACCTCCCTCTCCCCATCTACTAACTCCCCTACTCTGTTTTTAACTGACAAATCCATACTTTCCCTAGGCTTTCTTAACTTGTTTAACTCACTCCAAAATTTTTTCTTATTTTCATTAAAATTTCTTGACAGTGCCTCTCCCACTCTATCATCTGCTCTCCTTTTGCACTCTCTCACCACTCTCTTTACCTTTCTTTTACTCTCCATATACTCTGCTCTTCTTATAACACTTCTGCTTTGTAAAAACCTCTCATAAGCTACCTTTTTCTCTTTTATCACACCCTTTACTTCATCATTCCACCAATCACTCCTCTTTCCTCCTGCCCCCACCCTCCTATAACCACAAACTTCTGCCCCACATTCTAATACTGCATTTTTAAAACTATTCCAACCCTCTTCAACCCCCCCACTACTCATCTTTGCACTAGCCCACCTTTCTGCCAATAGTCGCTTATATCTCACCCGAACTTCCTCCTCCCTTAGTTTATACACTTTCACCTCCCTCTTTATGTATATATATATATATATATATATATATATATATATATATATATATATATATATATATATATATATATATATATATATATATATATGCAAGGAATTCGCAAGAGCAGGCGAAACATACACACACTGATCCCTGGCAGAAGGAGACTCGAACCTACGAACCTTGGAACAAGGTACGCAGTGCTTTACCAATCTACCCACACTGGACCAATACATTGGTTCAGTGTGGTTCGTAGGTTCGAGTCTCCTTCAGCCACAGATCAGTGTTTGTGCATATTTCGCCTGCTCTTGCGAATTCCTTGCATTGTTAATATCTCTAGTAAGGCTGATGCATGCAGGGGATGAGATGAAAAGCTGTAAGCATTCTCCCTGAAAGCTGGCTGCCTTGGATCAAAGTCTAGCGCAAGCTGGACTCCAAGGTATTGGTCCAGTGTGGGTAGATTGGTAAAGCACTGCGTACCTTGTTCCAAGGTTCGTAGGCTCGAGTCTCCTTCAGCCTGGGTGTGGCAAAAGGCAGACCTCACGCACAGCTTTAAGAATAGGTATGAATGTGGCTGAATACACCATAAGCAATGCCGGTCGATGACGATTCAGAGGTGGGGGGCCAGGAGCTACACAAACACACACACATACTACACACACACACACACACACACACACACACATACTTCACACACACACACACACACACACATACTACACACACACACACAAACACACACACAAATACTACACACACACACATACTATACACACACACACACATACACACACACATACACAAACAGACCTACATAAACATACACACACACATACACACACACACATACTACACGAACACATAAATACTACACACATACACATATACATATATACACACTACACACATACTACACACACTACACATATATACATACACACACACTACACACATATACATACATACACACACACACACACATACTACACACACACCCACACACACGCCAGACCAACGTCCCTCTTCCAGCCATTCAACTCCCCCTTACCTCTCTCTCTCTCTCTCTCTCTCTCTCTCTCTCTCTCTTCCACCCTCTCTATCTCTCTATCTCTCCGTCTACTGCACCAACGCAAGGAATCAATACGCCCCACCCTACCTCCCTCGCTCGTTCTCTCTCTCTCTCTCTCTCTCTCTCTCTCTCTCTCGCTCTCTCTCTCTCCTTCCATTACTCTACTAGACATAAAATGAAAAATGTCACTGACTACCTCATCAATTCTTTGTCAAAATCAACACGAAGATAAAGTGATTTTTGGTAAGTTGATGATGTGGGTGACGTTGATGAATGGGGGAAGTGGAGGATGGAAGTGGGGAAGGAGAGAGAGAGAGAGAGAGAGAGAGAGAGAGAGAGAGAGAGAGAGAGAGAGAGAGAGAGAGAGAGAGAGAGAGAGAGAGAGAGAGAGAGAGAGAGAGGGAGGGAAGTATCGTGATGGAGAATACGGCGAGGAGGGAAGTATAATGAAGGAGAGGACAAAGTATAGTGATGGAGAGAACCGAGTATGGTGAAGGAGAGAACTAAGTATAGTGAAGGAGAGGGAATAAATATGGTGCAGGAGAAAGGAAATTAGGGTGAGGGGAAGGAGGGGAGAGATAAATAGCGAAAACTCACTTTTATTCTTAACTACAGTAAGGTTGTGAGCAAGGGTGTTAATGGTGAGGTAGAGAAGGACTGCTGGGGAACGGAGGATCAAGCCTGCACCACTCCCGGGCCGCGGGGGCGTTGATCCCAGGAATAACCTCCAGGTAGACTCCCAGGGCTGAACCACCCACAAATGTTTACCTATTCATGAAATACAATCAAAGAAAGATAAAGTGGAGGAGGAACAGCTAAAAAAAAAAAAAGTTGAACTACAGAGCAGAAGATACACCGAGAGGAGCAGGATTCCCGCTGACACCACCAAGGAAAAGAAGCTCCAGTTTCTCGCATCTAGAAAGCTGCTTTAGTTCAATGAGGACAAATTTCAATTACTCCGCTATGGAAAACTCCGGGAAATAAAAACAGGATCGGAGTATAAAACAAATTTCAATCACACGACAGACCGAAAAATTAATGTGAAGGACCTGGGAGTGATAATGTCAGAATCTCTCATATTTGCATTTCAAGACTATTTCTAACCTGGGTACAAACCCAGGTTTGTCTGGTGATTGCCTGGAAACCAGGCTGTTGCTGCTGGCAGCCCGCTGGCCCATATGGCCATCCCAGCCTGGCTGATGATAAAAAACAAAAGACAGAGAAGAAAGTGGTGCACAGAAGACAAGTGGTTAGTGCCTCTTAAGGACACCTCTTCACACGGGTAACGCTAATTGTAAGTAAATACCTGGAGAACAGGTGAACACAAGTGACTTACTGGACGACAGGTATTCTTTGTGTGTATGTGTGTATGTGTGTATGTGTGTGTGTGTGTGTGTGTGTGTGTGTGTGTGTGTGTACTCACCTAATTGTACTCACCTAATTGTGGTTGCAGGGGTCGAGACTCAGCTCCTGGCCCCGCCTCTTCACTGATCGCTACTGGATCCTCTCTCTCTCTGCTTCCTGAGCTTTGTCATACCTCTTTTTAAAACTATGTATGGTTCCTGCCTCCACTACTTCACTTGCTAGGCTATTCCACTTGCTGACAACTCTATGACTGAAGAAATACTTCCTAACGTCCCTGTGACTCGTCTGAGTCTTCAGCTTCCAGTTGTGACCCCTTGTCCCTGTGTCCCCTCTCTGGAACATCCTATCTCTGTCCACCTTGTCTATTCCCCGCAGTATCTTGTATGTCGTTATCATGTCTCCCCTGACCCTTCTGTCCTCCAGTGTCGTCAGTCCGATTTCCCTTAACCTTTCCTCGTACGACATTCCCTTGAGCTCTGGGACTAGCCTTGTTGCAAACCTTTGTACTTTCTCTAACTTCTTGACGTGCTTGACCAGGTGTGGGTTCCAGACTGGTGCTGCATACTCCAGTATGGGCCTAACATACACAGTGTACAGTGTCTTGAACGATTCCTTATTAAGGTATCGGAACGCTATTCTCAGGTTTGCCAGGCGCCCGTATGCTGCAGCGGTTATTTGGTTGATGTGTGCCTCCGGTGATGTGCTCGGTGTTATGGTCACCCCAAGGTCTTTCTCCCTGAGTGAGGTCTGTAGTCTTTGTCCACCTAGCCTATACTCTGTCTGCGGTCTTCTTTGCCCCTCCCCAATCTTCATGACTTTGCATTTGGCTGGATTGAATTCGAGAAGCCAGTTACTGGACCACATGTCCAGCCTCTCCAGGTCTCTTTGCAGTCCTGCCTCATCCTCGTCCGATTTAATTCTTCTCATCAACTTCACGTCATCTGCGAACAGGGACACTTCAGAGTCTATTCCTTCCATCATGTCGTTCACATATATCAAAAATAGCACTGGTGTGTGTGTGTGTGTGTGTTTTTCTCACCTTCCACCTGTAACCCCCTTAATACTAAATCTCTAAATTCCCTCTGACCATATCACTTCCCTCTAAGATCTAGTACGAACCAATCATATCTCCTCCTTGTTCTTCCTACCAAGGCAGCCGGGTTTAGCTCCTTAAACCCTTCCTCACAACACACAAATAACCAGCACATAGGAGAAAGTTAGGACGACGTTTCGGTCCGCTTGGACCATTTACAAGTCACATTAACACACCTTCGTGTATCAGTGTGACTTGTAAATGGTCCAAGTCGGACCGAAACGTCGTCCTAAGTTTCTCTCTCCTATGTGCGGGTTATTTGTGTATTGTTCCAGCCTCGGTATTGTACCACGTTTTAGTTCTTGCCTCACAATGCATATTTCTCACTTTTAGTACCCAATAAGAGTACTCTAGTACTCAGTACTAACAAAAGCATCGTAAACGTTCACCCGAATACACCACAAAAGTTACCTCGTCACGGTGAAGACGTGTGCGTCCACAAACGTACGGACGCTGACAATAAACGTTCCGTGGCCACACAAAACGTTTCAGTGGTAAAACTTCTCTCACAACTCAAAAAAATAACAATGACCGTGTTTTTAAAAATGGGAGTGTCAAGTTGAGTGAGTGAGTGAGTGAGAGAGAGAGAGAGAGAGAGAGAGAGAGAGAGAGAGAGAGAGAGAGAGAGAGAGAGAGAGAGAGAGAGAGAGAGAGAAAGAGAGAGAGAGATTAAAACCAAGTCATAAACCCGTGCAACAATTACCATGGGAATAAAAGACAAAAAAAGGATGTGGTAGCCTCAGGTGATCAGCTGCGGTGAATTAACAAAAGCTGCTGGTGTTGTTGTTGTTAGTAAACAAAGCAAGGGTGAACGACCACAACAAAAGTACTCGCGGAATGACAGATCACGAATCATTGTTTTTCACGCTATTACAAGATTATTATTTACGAGGAAGCACTAAACCCACAGGGGTCATATACTGCCTAGAGAGGCGGTAAATTAGAGCACTTTGGATTGGTCTCCTGTAACAACCACGATCCTTCCCCTCACCATTACCCCGCCTGTAAGATCCTTCCCCTCACCATTACCCCGCCTGTAAGATCCTTCCCCTCACCATCACCCCCGCCTGTAAGATCCTTCCCCTCACCATTACCCCGCCTGTAAGATCCTTCCCCTCACCATTACCCCGCCTGTAAGATCCTTCCCCTCACCATCATCCCCGCCTGTAAGATCCTTCCCCGCACCATCATCCCGCCTGTAAGATCCTTCCCCTCACCATCACCCCCGCCTGTAAGATCCTTCCCCTCACCATCACCCCCGCCTGTAAGATCCTTCCCCTCACCATTACCCCCGCCTGTAAGATCCTTCCCCTCACCATCACCCCCGCCTGTAAGATCCTTCCCCTCACCATCACCCCCGCCTGTAAGATCCTTCCCCTCACTATCACCCCCGCCTGTAAGATCCTTCCCCTCACCAACACCCAGCCTGTAAGATCCTTCCCCTCACCATTACCCCGCCTGTAAGATCCTTCCCCTCACCATCGCCCCGCCTGTAAGATCCTTCCCCTCACCATCACCCCGCCTGTAAGATCCTTCCCCTCACCATCACCCCCGCCTGTAAGATCCTTCCCCTCAACACCCCGCCTGTAAGATCCTTCCCCTCACCATCACCCCCGCCTGTAAGATCCTTCCTCTCACCATCACCCCCGCCTGTAAGATCCTTCCCCTCACCAGCACCCCCGTCTGTAAGATCTTTCCCCTTACCATCACCCCGCCTGTAAGATCCTTCCCCTCACCATCACCCCCGCCTGCAAGATCCTTCCCCTCACCATCACCCCGCCTGTAAGATCCTTCCCCTCACCATCACCCCGCCTGTAAGATCCTTCCCCTCACCATCACCCCCGCCTGCAAGATCCTTCCACTCACCATCACCCCCGCCTGCAAGATCCTTCCCCTCACCATCACCCCGCCTGTAAGATTATTCCCCTCACCATCACCCCCGCCTGCAAGATCCTTCCCCTCACCACCCCGCCTGTAAGATCCTTCCCCTCACCATCACCCCCGCCTGCAAGATCCTTCCCCTCACCATCACCCCGCCTGTAAGATCCTTCCCCTCATCATCACCCCCGCCTGTAAGATCCTTCCCCTCACCATCAACCCGCCTGTAAGATCCTTCCCCTCACCATCACCCCGTCTGTAAGATCCTTCCCCTCACCATCACCCCCGCCTGTAAGATCCTTCCCCTCACCATCACCCCGCCTGTAAGATCCTTCCCCTCACCATCACCCCCGCCTGCAAGATCCTTCCCCTCACCATCACCCCCGCCTGTAAGATCCTTCCCCTCACCATCACCCCCGCCTGTAAGATCCTTCCCCTAACTATCACCCCGCCTGTAAGATCCGTCCCCTCACCATCACCCCGCCTGTAAGATCCTTCCCCTCACCATCACCCCCGCCTGTAAGATCCTTCCCCTCACCATCACCCCCGCCTGCAAGATCCTTCCCCTCACCATCACCCCGCCTGTAAGATCCTTCCCCTCACCATCACCCCCGCCTGTAAGATCCTTCCCCTCACCATCACCCCGCCTGTAAGATCCTTCCCCTCACCATCACCCCCGCCTGAAAGATCCTTCCCCTCACCATCACCCCCGCCTGTAAGATCCTTCCCCTCACCATCACCCCCGCTTGCAAGATCCTTCCCCTCACCATCACCCCGTCTGTAAGATCCTTCCCCTCACCATAACCCCCGCCTGCAAGATCCTTCCCCTCACCATCACCCCGCCTGTAAGATCCTTCCCCTCACCATCACCCCCGCCTGCAAGATCCTTCCCCTCACCATCACCCCGCCTGTAAGATCCTTCCCCTCCCCATCACCCCCGCCTGTAAGATCCTTCCCCTCACCATCATCCCCGCCTGCAAGATCCTTCCCCTCACCATCACCCCCGCCTGTAAGATCCTTCCCCTCACCATCACCCCCGCCTGTAAGATCCTTCCCCTCACCATCATCCCGCCTGTAAGATCCTTCCCCTCACCATCACCCCGCCTGTAAGATCCTTCCCCTCACCATCACCCCGCCTGTAAGATCCTTCCCCTCACCATCAGCCCCGCCTGCAAGATCCTTCCCCTCACCATCACCCCCGCCTGTAAGATCCTTCCCCTCATCATCACCCCCGCCTGCAAGATCCTTCCCCTCACCATCACCCCGCCTGTAAGATCCTTCCCCTCACCATCACCCCCGCCTGTAAGATCCTTCCCCTCACCATCACCCCGCCGGTAATATCCTTCCCCACACCATCACCCCCGCCTGTAAGATCCTTCCCCTCACCATCACCCCGCCTGTAAGATCCTTCCCCTCACCATCAACCCCGCCTGAAAGATCCTTCCCCTCACCATCACCCCGCCTGTAAGATCCTTCCCCTCACCATCACCCCGCCTGTAAGATCCTTCCCCTCACCATCACCCCCGCCTGTAAGATCCTTCCCCTCACCATCACCCCGCCTGTAAGATCCTTCCCCTCACCATCAACCCCGCTTGAAAGATCCTTCCCCTCACCATCACCCCGCCTGTAAGATCCTTCCCCTCACCATCACCCCGCCTGTAAGATCCGTCCCCTCACCATCATCCCGCCTGTAAGATCCTTCCCCTCACCATCATCCCGCCTGTAAGATCCTTCCCCTCACCATTACCCCGCCTGTAAGATTCTTCCCCTCACCATCACCCCGCCTGTAAGATCCTTCCCCTCACCATCACCCCGCCTGTAAGATCCTTCCCCACACCATCAGCCCGCCTGTAAGATTCTTCCCCTCACCATCACCCCGCCTGTAAGATCCTTCCCCTCACCATCACCCCGCCTGTAAGATCCTTCCCCTCACCATCACCCCCGCCTGTAAGATCCTTCCCCTCACCATCACCCCGCCTGTAAGATCCTTCCCCTCACCATCATCCCGCCTGTAAGATCCTTCACCTCACCATCACCCCGCCTGTAAGATCCTTCCCCTCACCATCACCCCGCCTATAAGATCCTTCCCCTCACCATCACCCCGCCTGTAAGATTCTTCCCCTCACCATCACCCTGCCTGTAAGATTCTTCCCCTCACCATCATCACGCCTGTAAGATCCTTCCCCTCACCATCACCCCGCCTGTAAGATTCTTCCCCTCACCATCACCCTGCCTGTAAGATTCTTCCCCTCACCATCATCCCGCCTGTAAGATCCTTCCCCTCACCATCACCCCGCCTGTAAGATTCTTCCCCTCACCATCACCCTGCCTGTAAGATTCTTCCCCTCACCATCATCCCGCCTGTAAGATCCTTCCCCTCACCATCACCCCGCCTGTAAGATTCTTCCCCTCACCATCATCCCACCTCTAAGATCCTCCTCGTCCCTTCACCATCACCAATGTAAGATCCTCCTCGTCCCCTCACTTCCCCTCGTCACAGTGGCACTCCGCCTCGCTGGTGCCACACCATACATCGTCTCTATCCCTTAAACCATCCGTGAAATTAATTGGGGGGGGGATGGAGTGCAAGCCCTTCCTCCCTCCCCCTCCTTCCTTCCCCCTCCTTCCCTGAACATCTCAACACTTCTTTCCAAATCACTCAGTCACGGTGCTGCTTTCATTGTACCTTCTCTCTCTCTCTCTCTCTCTCTCTCTCTCTCTCTCTCTCTCTCTCTCTCTCTCTCTGACAGCTATTCCTCTCTCACAATAATGAACTGTTAATACAAACAGTTTTCACATACACACCAGTGAAGAGGCGAGGCCAGTAGCTGTGAATCGACCCCTGCTATCACAATTGAGTACACACACGCGCGTACGGACGTACTAACGCACATAATTGGGAAACTTTGACAGCGTAAGAAACTTTCTGAGAAAAGTATATTGGGAGGAAGAAGTGGCGAGCAAAGGTATATACGAAAGGATGGAAATAAGAGAGTCAAGGTGTCAGGAGGGAAAGGAAAGATGGATATAAAGAATGAAAGAAAAAAAAGAGAATAATTTATTCCTAGGATGACTCGAGTCCGGAACACGTTCGTACAGCATAACAACATCAAGGAAATAGTCAGCTGACCAAATGAAATCACTGGCCCACAGATGGCTCCACCTTCATCATGTTCCCTATTTGTGTCTCATGACAATGAAAAAGCTTTCAAATGAGCTGATGTAGGTAAGAGCCCTTAACTTGTAAATATAGTAACCCTTAACCTAACCTTGTAAAACCCTGAGTGAGAGAAAGAGAGATCCCATGGTTCACTCAGTAATGCATAGTGGCACCAACGGGAGGTGCCATACAGCCTTGAAGAAATATTTTAGCAAATTAAACTACAGCAAACCAAGAATATAGCATGAGAGCTACACGGTAATGCACAGGAATAAGAAAGGAGCGCCGAAAGACAATCTGAAAACGATCTTATAGCAGCACAGCCAAAATTAAACCATAGTTACTTCCATCGTTACGTAAGAAAAAAAAAACCGTGAAGAACCAATCCATATCGCTGAAGGAAAACTGACGGAGAATGAGGGAGAAGTATGTTGAGAACTTAAAAGATTTCAAGAAGCAATCAGGAAAGAGATACCGGAAGACACTGTAGGTGGAAGACAACAACAGGTGCTACGAACTTCCAAACACCGGAGAAGTGATCAAACCGCTAGAGGAGCTTAAAAGCAGTGGCACCAGACATTTTTTTTCAACGAACCGACTGTATCCCACCGAGGCAGAGTGACCTAACAAGAAAAACGAAAGTTTTTCATTTTAAATTTAGTAATTTCTACAGACGAAGGGGTTACTAGCCCCTTACTCCCGGCATTTTAATCACCTCTTAGACACGCATGGCTTACGGAGCAACAATTCTGTTTCATTTCCCCACAGAGATAAAAACAACCCATCCTCATGACAAACAAGGAACGAACGGGGATTGAACTCGCCATACGTTCAATCCCCGTCCGTTCCGTGGTTTCTTTGCCGTCGTGTTATTACGATTTCGTAAGTTGTATGTTCGTGGGTGCTGAAAGGAGCAGACCCATCGTCTGACCCAACAAGTGTGGTCACCATACATAAAGAAGGTGACAAACAACAGGTCGGTATTTTTAACAAACATACTGTCAAGAGTTCTGGAGAAGATAGTGAGGTAAAGGAGCACTTGGAGAGAGGAAGATTCCCTAAAGTAAACCAAGGGAGATTCAGGGATGGAAAATCCTTCTTTACAAGGAGCCACAGATAAAAATACCAGTCTGGGTTGTGTGTGCTGCATCTTCTTGGACTACAAGGAAGCACATGACACTGTACCACACCAGAGTAATCCAGGAACAAACGAAAGAGAGTAAGGAGGTGGGGACTGAGTCACTGTTTATATATATATATATATATATATATATATATATATATATATATATATATATATATATATATATATATATATATATATATAAACCCCAGCACCACCACCACAGAGTCTGGCCATTGTGTTCGCACAAAAGTACGGACACACTTGCTTCTCTCAACATGGCCTAATAAAAGCAGGTACACCACTGGAGTGTCTTACAGTCAGTACAAATCTGCTTGCTCTCACTTTTATATTTCTATTATCCTAATTTACGTTTTTTGTAAGATATTGTCAGCAGCAGCAGCAGCAGCATGACAGGAACAGTAGTAACAGCAACAGGACAACAGTAGAAACATGACGAACAGTAGTAACAGCAACAACAGAACAGTAGCAACATGACAAACAGTAGCAACAGCAACAACAGAATAACAGTAGCAGGAACAACAGGACAGCAACAGTAGCAGCAACAACATGACAGGAACAGTAATAACAGCAAAACAGAACAGTAGCAACATGACAGGAAGAACAGTAGTAACAACAACAACAGAATAACAACAGTATCAGCAGCAACAGAACAACAGTATCAACAACAACAGCATCATCATCATCATCAGCACGATCATTATAATAATTATTATTACACTTCATAAAACAAATATTACATATATATATATATATAAACAAACGAATCACCGAAGCTTTATCAACAAAATTTTTTAACTGAATAAAAAATATATACATATATGATGAAGCAATTACGTCAGTAACTACAGAAACAAAGACAGTGTTTTTGTTATATTTCCTGGAACAATTGCAGAAGTAACGTCAAAAACAAGCACAGTGTTTTTGTTATATTTTACGGAACAATTGTCAGTATCTACATAAACTGTTTTTGTTATATTTAATGGAACAATTACCCCAGTAGAGAAACAAACACAGTGTTTTTGTTAATTTCACTAAACAACTACTCCAGTAACTACACAAACACAGTGTTTTTGTTAATTTCACTAAACAACTACTCCAGTAACTACACAAACACAGTGTTTTTGTTAATTTCACTAAACAACTACTCCAGTAACTACACAAACACAGTGTTTTTGTTAATTTCACTGAACAACTATTCCAGTAACTACACAAACACAGTATTTTTGTTAATTTCACTGAACAACTATTCCAGTAACTACACAAACACAGTGTTTTTGTTAATTTCACTGAACAACTATTCCAGTAACTACACAAACACAGTGTTTTTGTTAATTTCACTAAACAACTATTCCAGTAACTACACAAACACAGTGTTTTTGTTACATTTCACTGAACAACTATTCCAGTAACTACACAAACAGTGTTTGTTTTTGTCGTATTTCACACACACAATTATATAAAATAATTTTCGCCTATTTAGGTTAAACGCTAAACTCGTAAGGGTCACAGCGCCTGGGGAATGGGAGGTAATCAGGGTTGATCCAAGGGAGGGGCAGCTTCAATTCCTTGGATCAAGACCCCCCTAAAGGACTGGAACTGATTCAGTCTTACATTCCCATCCTGGAATGTAAGACTGGACTCTTGGAATGACTAAGGCTGACTGGAATCCTGGAATGTAAAACTGACTGGAACCTAGGAACGTAAGACTTGACTGGAATCTTGGAATGGCTAAGAATGACTGGAATCCTGGAATGTAAAACTGACTGGAACCTAGGAACGTAAGACTTGACTGGAATCTTGGAATGGCTAAGAATGACTGGAATCCTGGAATGTAAAACTGACTGGAACCTTGGAACGTAAGACTTGACTGGAATCTTGGAATGGCTAAGAATGACTGGAATCCTGGAATGTAAAACTGACTGGAACCTAGGAACGTAAGACTTGACTGGAATCTTGGAATGGCTAAGAATGACTGGAATCCTGGAATGTAAAACTGACTGGAACCTAGGAACGTAAGACTTGACTGGAATCTTGGAATGGCTAAGAATGACTGGAATCCTGGAATGTAAAACTGACTGGAACCTAGGAACGTAAGACTTGACTGGAATCTTGGAATGGCTAAGAATGACTGGAATCCTGGAATGTAAAACTGACTGGAACCTAGGAACGTAAGACTTGACTGGAATCTTGGAATGGCTAAGAATGACTGGAATCCTGGAATGTAAAACTGACTGGAACCTTGGAACGTAAGACTTGACTGGAATCTTGGAATGGCTAAGAATGACTGGAATCCTGGAATGTAAAACTGACTGGAACCTTGGAACGTAAGACTTGACTGGAATCTTGGAATGGCTAAGAATGACTGGAATCCTGGAATGTAAAACTGACTGGAACCTTGGAACGTAAGACTTGACTGGAATCTTGGAATGACTAAGACTGACTGGAATGTAAAACTGAATTCTTGAATGTAAGATTGGAATCCTGGAATGTAAGACTGGAATCCTGGAATGTATGCAAGACTGTTATTACCGTCACTCTCACAACTACCAGGTCACTGGCGTTACACAGGTCACTAGCTTTACGTGTGTCACTGTTACGTCACACAGGTCACTACATCACACAGGTGACCCCAGGTGAGTGTAAGGTCAAGCAACACTACTCAGCTTACAGAGTTCACGCTCAGCTTACTCACCAAGGCCGTACTCAGGTTACTCACCAGACAAACACACTCAAGTTATTCACCAAGTTCACACACTCAAGTTACTTACCAAGGTCGTACTCAGGTTACTCACCAAGGCCGTACTCAGGTTACTCACCAGACAAACACACTCAAGTTATTCACCAAGTTCACACACTCAAGTTACTTACCAAGGTCGTACTCAGGTTACTCACCAAACTCACACAATCAGGTTATTCACCAAGTACACACACTCAGCTTACTCAACAAGGTCGCACTCAGCTTACTTACGAAGTTCACTTACTCAGCTTACTCACCAAAGTCGTGCTCAGCTTACAAAGTTCACACACTCAGGCTACTCACCAAGGACGTACTCAGGTTACTCACCAAGGTCGTACTCAGGCTCCACGTCCTCCACAATGGTCTCCATGCCGCCGTAGTTGAGAGAGTCCACCTGGTCTCCCAGTCCTCCCCTCATTTTAATGTCTCCTCTGGCCGCTTTCCACCACTCCTCCTCCTCCTCCTCTTCTTCCTCCTCCTCCTTGGCTCTCCTCTCTCTCTTCCTCCTCCTCCTCCTCCTCCCGCTTCTCCTCGCCTCTCCCTCCTCCTCCTCCTCCTCCTTCCAGGGCCCTCTCACCCGTGTTTTTTGTATATTACCAATCTTTTACGATTTTCCAGCGCCTCTGTCACAGTCAAAACAGTGGGACCAGATCTCCGTTTTTTCCCTCTCCCGTTGCAATGTTTGTCCCCTTCTTGTTTTTTCCGCTGAGCTTTCTACGAGTGCTTTTTTCCCCCCTCGCAGTCTGTTTTTGCTTGTTCTTGTTACTCCTGTCAGTGTTTTATCAGGGACCTTAACCTATCACAGAGAAAATTAGGGATGTTTGTGTTTAATTTCTACACACAAGTGTTTTATCACGTATACCAGGGCATATTCTCACATATATTCGGATATACTGTCATGTATATTCGGGCATGTTCTCACGTATATATACGTATATTCTTACCAATTTCTAGGTATACTTTCACGTGCAAGTGGTCATTTTCTCGAGCATGTACGGGTATATTCTCAAGCATATTTGGGCTTAATCCATCATATACTCGGGTGTTTCCTCACATATCTTTGTTTATATTCTCACATATTCACATATGTATCCGAAAAAGAGTCTCACATGTACTGATTTACATACTCAAAAAAATATATATACATAGACATATACTTTTGATTCCTTTACTGTCGTCTTTATTCTCGTCTTCCATTTTTTCACTCTCTTTCCTTGCTTCACCTTTCTCTTCTCTTTTTAATTTCCAAAAAAAACACTGGTCACTTAACAAAACACTGACATTAATTAATCTATGTTTGTGTGTGTGTGTGTGTGTGTGTGTGTGTGTGTGTGTGTGTGTGTGTGTGTGTGTGTGTGTGTGTGTGTGTGTGTGTGTGTGTGTGTGTGAAATTGTAAGAAAAACGTGGAAATTATTTGTATACGAGAAAAAATTTTTGTAGGCGGCCATGAAACGATAAGTAACGATAATAAGGCATAATAAACGATAATAAATCATAAACGATAAGTAACGATAATGAACGATAGGTAATGATACACAGTAACGATAATATACGATAAGTGACGATAATATACGATAAGTAAATAAACGACAATAAACGTTATGTAACGATAATAAACGTTATGTAACGATAATAAACGACAAGAAGGATAATAAAAGGGGAAACGAAACGATAAACGACAATAAACAGTAGGAAGCGAAAACGATAAGAAAGTATAACAAAAAGCGATAAACTACGACAAAACGACAAGAACCGATGAAAAAAAAGAATGAGAAAAGACAGAGACAATAACGAAGAAGGAAGTGTAAGACAATAAGAAGAATGAGAACGCTGAGATGAGAAGCCAAGGATAATAAAACATACAATAATAAACTACATATAAAACATGAAACGTAACTAAAAAACGACGAGAAAACCTAAGAAAAACGACAAAAACAACGATAATATAAATAATAAAAAACGAGAAAAAAAGAGCTAAAATATATAATAAAAAATACGCTAAAATGTGACATAAAGAAATACGTTAAAATATAAAAAATAAAAACAATAAAATCAATGGAATGAGAAAAAATAAGACGGAATAAAAAACGAAAAAGGAAAAAAAAGGGAAAATGATTATAACTAAAGATAACCAATATTTTCAATAATAATAATAATATTAATTATTATAAATAATAATAATCACAAAAATAATAATGATATAAATAATAATAATAATAATAATAACAATAATAATAATAATAATAATAATAATAATAACAATAATAATAATAATAATAATAATAACAATAATAATAATAATAATAATAATAATAATAATAATAATAATAACAATAATAATAATAACAATAATAATAATAATAATAAAAACAATAATAATAATAATAATAATAATAATAATAATAATAATAATAATAACAATAATAATAATAATAATAACAATAATAATAATAATAATAATAATAATAATAATAATAATAATAATAATAATAATAATAACAACAATAATAATAATAATAATAATAATAATAACAATAATAATAATAATAATAACAATAATAATAATAAAAACAGTAATAATAATAATAATAATAATAATAATAATAATAATAATAATAATAATAATAATAATAATGGTTCCTAAAAATGGTACGACAGTTTTCTCCAACATTAAACAACACCAAAATCCTTTTCGAAAACAATTACTGGACTCCATCAAAACAAAAGACCCGCTAAAAGCGCCATTAAACGCTAATAAGTTTATTCCGCTAATGTAACCCGGTGATCATAACAAAACTACTTCTAACTTCTAACTAAAACGTGAAGGTGAAGAGAAACATAAGAGAATCCAAGTTACTTAAGATCAAGGATCAATGAGACGCAAGATCAAGGATCAGTGAGACGTAAGATCAAGGATCAGTGAGACGTAAGATCAAGGATCAGTGAGACGTAAGATAAAGGATCAATGAGACGCAAGATCAAGGATCAGTGAGACGTAAGATCAAGGATCAGTGAGACGTAAGATCAAGGATCAGTGAGACGTAAGATCAAGGATCAGTGAGACGTAAGATAAAGGATCAATGAGACGTAAGATCAAGGATCAGTGAGACGTAAGATCAAGGATCAGTGAGACGTAAGATAAAGGATCAATGAGACGCAAGATCAAGGATCAGTGAGACGTAAGATCAAGGATCAGTGAGACGTAAGATAAAGGATCAATGAGACGTAAGATCAAGGATCAATGAGACGCAAGATCAAGGATCAGTGAGACGTAAGATCAAGGATCAATGAGACGTAAGATCAAGGATCAATGAGACGTAAGATCAAGGATCAATGAAACGCAAGATCAAGGATCAGTGAGACGTAAGATCTAGGATCAGTGAGACGTAAGATCAAGGATCAATGAGACGTAAGATCAAGGATCAGTGAGACATAAGATCAAGGATCAGTGAGACGTAAGATCAAGGATCAATGAGACGTAAGATCAAGGATCAATGAGACGTAAGATCAAGGATCAATGAGACGTAAGGTCAAGGATCAATGAGACGTAAGATCAAGGATCAGTGAGACGTAAGATCAAGGATCAATGAGACGTAAGGTCAAGGATCAATGAGACGTAAGATCAAGGATCAATGAGACGTAAGGTCAAGGATCAATGAGACGTAAGATCAAGGATTAATGAGACGTAAGATCAAGGATCAATGAGACGTAAGATCAAGGATTAATGAGGCGTAAGATCAAGGATCAATGAGACGTAAAATCAAGGATCAATGTGGCGTAAAATCACGGATCAATGAGACGTAGATCAAGGATCAATGAGACGTAAGATCAAGGATCAATGAGACGTAAAATCAAGGATCAATGAGGCGTAATATCACGGATCAATGAGACGTAGATCAAGGATCAATGAGACGTAAGATCAAGGATTAATGAGACAAGATCAAGGATCAATGAGACGTAAGATCAAGGATTAATGAGGCGTAAGATCAAGGATCAATGAGACGTAAGATCAAGGATCAATGAGACGTAAAATCAAGGATCAATGAGGCGTAATATCACGGATCAATGAGACGTAAGATCAAGGATCAATGAGACGTAAGATCAAGGATCAATGAGACGTAAGATCAAGGATTAATGAGACGTAAGATCAATGATCAGTGAGACGTAAGATCAAGGATTAATGAGGAGTAAGATCAAGGATCAATGAGACGTAAGATCAAGGATCAATGAGACGTAAGATCAAGGATCAATGAGACGTAAGATCAAGGATTAATGAGGCGTAAGATCAAGGATCAATGAGACGTAAGATCAAGGATCAATGAGGCGTAATATCACGGATCAATGAGACGTAAGATCAAGGATCAATGAGGCGTAAGATCAAGGATCAATGAGACGTAATATCACGGATCAATGAGACGTAATATCACGGATCAATGAGACGTAAGATCAAGGATCAATGAGGCGTAAGATCAAGGATCAGTGAGACGTAAGATCAAGGATCAATGAGACGTAAGATCAAGGATCAATGAGACGTAAGATCAAGGATCAATGAGACGTAAGATCAAGGATCAATGAGGCGTAAGATCAATGATAAGACGTAAGATCAAGGATCAATGAGACGTAAGATCAAGGATCAATGAGACGTAAGATCAAGGATCAATGAGACGTAAGATCAAGGATCAATGAGGCGTAAGATCAAGGATCAATGAGGCGTAAGATCAAGGATCAATGAGACCTAAGATCAAGGATCAATGAGGCGTAAGATCAAGGATCAATGAGGCGTAAGATCAAGGATCAATGAGACGTAAGATCAAGGATCCAAGAGACGAAATATCAAAGATCCAAAAGACGAAGGATCAAAGATGCAAGAGACGAAGGATCAAAGAACCAAGAGACGAAGGATCAAAGATCCAAGAGATGAAGGATCAAATATCCAAGAGACGAAGGATCCAAGATCCAAGAGACGAAGGATCCAAGATCCAAGAGACGAAGGATCCAAGATCCAAGAGACGAAGGATCAAAGATCCAAGAGACGAAGGATCAAAGATCCAAGAGACGAAGGATCAAAGATCCAAGAGACGAAGGATCAAAGATCCAAGAGACGAAGGATCAAAGATCCAAGAGAAGGTTCAAGAATCCTTTTGCAGGAAAGGTCAAGGGAGCAATAAGCCTGCAGATTCAATCCTACTTGACGCTGGGATATAACATTCCAGTCTCCTTTGAAATTATTTGTAAAGAAGGTAGTGGTAGTGATGATGGTAGTAGTGGTGGAGATACTGGTAGTGGATAGTGGTAGATGGCAGTAGTGGTGGACATACTGGTAGTGGATAGTGGTAGATGGCAGTAGTGAAGATACTGGTAGTGGATAGTGGTAGATGGCAGTAGTGGTGAAGATACTGGTAGTGGATAGTGGTAGATGGCAGTAGTGGTGGACATACTGGTAGTGGATAGTGGTAGATGGCAGTAGTGGTGGAGATACTGGTAGTGGATAGTGGTAGATGGCAGTAGTGGTGGACATACTGGTAGTGGATAGTGGTAGATGGCAGTAGTGGTGGAGATACTGGTAGTGGATAGTGGTAGATGGCAGTAGTGGTGGAGATACTGGTAGTGGATAGTGGTAGATGGCAGTAGTGGTGGAGATACTGGTAGTGGATAGTGGTAGATGGCAGTAGTGGTGGAGATACTGGTAGTGGATAGTGGTAGATGGCAGTAGTGGTGGAGATACTGGTAGTGGATAGTGGTAGATGGCAGTAGTGGTGGAGATACTGGTAGTGGATAGTGGTAGATGGCAGTAGTGGTGGAGATACTGGTAGTGGATAGTGGTAGATGGCAGTAGTGGTGGAGATACTGGTAGTGGATAGTGGTAGATGGCAGTAGTGGTGGAGATACTGGTAGTGGATAGTGGTAGATGGCAGTAGTGGTGGAGATACTGGTAGTGGATAGTGGTAGATGGCAGTAGTGGTGGAGATACTGGTAGTGGATAGTGGTAGATGGCAGTAGTGGTGGAGATACTGGTAGTGGATAGTGGTAGATGGCAGTAGTGGTGGAGATACTGGTAGTGGATAGTGGTAGATGGCAGTAGTGGTGGAGATACTGGTAGTGGATAGTGGTAGATGGCAGTAGTGGTGGAGATACTGGTAGTGGATAGTGGTAGATGGCAGTAGTGGTGGAGATACTGGTAGTGGATAGTGGTAGATGGCAGTAGTGGTGGAGATACTGGTAGTGGATAGTGGTAGATGGCAGTAGTGGTGGAGATACTGGTAGTGGATAGTGGTAGATGGCAGTAGTGGTGGAGATACTGGTAGTGGATAGTGGTAGATGGCAGTAGTGGTGGAGATACTGGTAGTGGATAGTGGTAGATGGCAGTAGTGGTGGAGATACTGGTAGTGGATAGTGGTAGATGGCAGTAGTGGTGGAGATACTGGTAGTGGATAGTGGAAGATGGCAGTAGTGGTGGAGATACTGGTAGTGGATAGTGGTAGATGGCAGTAGTGGTGGAGATACTGGTACTGGATAGTGGTAGATGGCAGTAGTGGTGGAGATACTGGTAGTGGATAGTGGTAGATGGCAGTAGTGGTGGAGATACTGGTAGTGGATAGTGGTAGATGGCAGTAGTGGTGGAGATACTGGTAGTGGATAGTGGTAGATGGCAGTAGTGGTGGAGATACTGGTAGTGGATAGTGGTAGATGGCAGTAGTGGTGGACATACTGGTAGTGGATAGTGGTAGATGGCAGTAGTGGTGGAGATACTGGTAGTGGATAGTGGTAGATGGCAGTAGTGGTGGAGATACTGGTAGTGGATAGTGGTAGATGGCAGAAGTGGTGGAGATACTGGTAGTGGATAGTGGTAGAGATACTGGTAGTGGATAGTGGTAGATGGCAGTAGTGGTGGAGATACTGGTAGTGGATAGTGGTAGATGGCAGTAGTGGTGGAGATACTGGTAGTGGATAGTGGTAGATGGCAGTAGTGGTGGAGATACTGGTAGTGGATAGTGGTAGATGGCAGTAGTGGTGGAGATACTGGTAGTGGATAGTGGTAGATGGCAGTAGTGGTGGAGATACTGGTAGTGGATAGTGGTAGATGGCAGTAGTGGTGGAGATACTGGTAGTGGATAGTGGTAGATGGCAGTAGTGGTGGAGATACTGGTAGTGGATAGTGGTAGATGGCAGTAGTGGTGGAGATACTGGTAGTGGATAGTGGTAGATGGCAGTAGTGGTGGAGATACTGGTAGTGGATAGTGGTAGATGGCAGTAGTGGTGGAGATACTGGTAGTGGATAGTGGTAGATGGCAGTAGTGGTGGAGATACTGGTAGTGGATAGTGGTAGATGGCAGTAGTGGTGGAGATACTGGTAGTGGATAGTGGTAGATGGCAGTAGTGGTGGAGATACTGGTAGTGGATAGTGGTAGATGGCAGTAGTGGTGGAGATACTGGTAGTGGATAGTGGTAGATGGCAGTAGTGGTGGAGATACTGGTAGTGGATAGTGGTAGATGGCAGTAGTGGTGGAGATACTGGTAGTGGATAGTGGTAGATGGCAGTAGTGGTGGAGATACTGGTAGTGGATAGTGGTAGATGGCAGTAGTGGTGGAGATACTGGTAGTGGATAGTGGTAGATGGCAGTAGTGGTGGAGATACTGGTAGTGGATAGTGGTAGATGGCAGTAGTGGTGGAGATACTGGTAGTGGATAGTGGTAGATGGCAGTAGTGGTGGAGATACTGGTAGTGGATAGTGGTAGATGGCAGTAGTGGTGGAGATACTGGTAGTTGATAGTGGTAGATGGCAGTAGTGGTGGAGATACTGGTAGTGGATAGTGGTAGATGGCAGTAGTGGTGGAGATACTGGTAGTGGATAGTGGTAGATGGCAGTAGTGGTGGAGATACTGGTAGTGGATAGTGGTAGATGGCAGTAGTGGTGGAGATACATTCTTCTACAATACATCAAAGAATCTGTGTCACTGTAATACAGTGATTGTACAAGTCACTGTGCCACAGCGATCCACTGTACCATAGTGACTGTACTACAGTGATCCACTGTACCATAGTGACTGTACTACAGTGATCCACTGTACCATAGTGACTGTACTACAGTGATCCACTGTACCATAGTGACTGTACTACAGTGATCCACTGTACCACAGTGACTGTACTACAGTGATCCACTGTAAAATAGTGACTGTACTACAGTGATCCACTGTACCATAGTGACTGTACTACAGTGATCCACTGTACTACAGTGATCCACTGTACCATAGTGACTGTACTACAGTGATCCACTGTACCATAGTGACTGTACTACAGTGGTCCACTGTACCATAGTGACTGTACTACAGTGATCCACTGTACCATAGTGACTACTACAGTGATCCACTGTACCACAGTGACTGTACTACAGTGATCCACTGTACCATAGTGACTGTACTACAGTGATCCACTGTAACACAGTGACTGTACTACAGTGATCCACTGTACCACAGTGACTGTATTACAGTGATCCACTGTACCACAGTGACTGTACTACAGTGATCCACTGTACCACATTAACTGTACTACAGTGATCCACTGTACCATAGTGACTGTACTACAGTGATCCACTGTACCATAGTGACTGTACTACAGTGATCCACTGTACCACAGTGATTGTACTACAGTGATCCACTGTACCATAGTGACTGTACTACAGTGATCCACTGTACCATAGTTACTGTACTACAGTGATCCACTGTACCATAGTGACTGTACTACAGTGATCCACTGTACCATAGTGACTGCACTACAGTGATCCACTGTACCAGTGACTGTACCACAGTGACTGTTCTACAGTGACCCACTGTACCACAGTGACTGTACTACAGTGATCCACTCTACCACAGTGACTGTACTACAGTGATCCACTGCACCACAGTGACTGTACTACAGTGATCCACTGCACCACAGTGACTGTACTACAGTGATCCACTGTACCAGTGACTGTACTACAGTGATCCACTGCACCACAGTGACTGTACTACAGTGATCCACTGCACCACAGTGACTGTACTACAGTGACCCACTGTACCACAGTGACTGTACTACAGTGATCCACTGCACCACAGTGACTTTACTACAATGATCCACTGCACCACAGTGACTGTACTACAGTGATCCACTGCACCACAGTGACTGTACTACAGTGATCCACTGCACCACAGTGACTGTACTACAGTGATCCACTGCACCAGTGACTGTACTACAGTGATCCACTGCACCACAGTGACTGTACTACAGTGATCCACTGCACCACAGTGACTGTACTACAGTGATCCACTGCACCACAGTGACTGTACTACAGTGATCCACTGCACAACAGTGACTGTACTACAGTGATCCACTGCACCAGTGACTGTACTACAGTGATTCACTGCACCACAGTGACTGTACTACAGTGATCCACTGTACCACAGTGACTGTACTACAGTGATCCACTGCACCACAGTGACTGTACTACAGTGACCCTGTACCACAGTGACTGTACTACAGTGATCCACTGCACCACAGTGACTACTACAGTGATCCACTGTACCACAGTGACTGTACTACAGTGATCCACTGTACCACAGTGACTGTACTACAGTGATCCACTGCACCAGTGACTGTACTACAGTGATCCACTGTACCACAGTGACTGTACTACAGTGATCCACTGCACCACAGTGACTGTACTACAGTGATCCACTGCACCACAGTGACTGTACTACAGTGACCCACTGTACCACAGTGACTGTACTACAGTGATCCACTGCACCACAGTGACTCTACTACAGTGATCCACTGTACCACAGTGATTGTACTATAGTGATCCACTGTACCACAGTGACTGTACTACAGTGATCCACTGCACCACAGTAACTGTAATACAGTGACTGTACTACAGTGATCCACTGCACCACAGTGACTGTATTACAGTGACCCACTGTACCACAGTGACTGTACTACAGTGATCCACTGCACCACAGTGACTGTACTACAGTGATCCACTGTACCACAGTGATTGTACTATAGTGATCCACTGTACCACAGTGACTGTACTACAGTGATCCACTGCACCACAGTGACTGTACTACAGTGATCTACTGTACCACAGTGACTGTACTACAGTGACTCACTATACCACAACGCTAGCACTGGAGTCACTGTGGCACAGTGACTCACTATACCACAACGCTAGCACTGGAGTCACTGTGGTACAGTCACTGTGGTACAGTGACTCACTATACCACAACGCTAGCACTGGAGTCACTGTGGTACAGTCACTGTGGTACAGTGAGTCACTGTGGTACAGTGAGTCACTGTGGTACAGTGAGTCACTGTGGTACAGTGAGTCACTGTGGTACAGTGAGCCACTGTGGTACAGTCACTGTGGTACAGTGACTCACTATACCACAACGCTAGCACTGGAGTCACTGTGGTACAGTGACTCACTATACCACAACGCTAGCACTGGAGTCACTGTGGTACAGTGAGTCACTGTGGTACAGTGAGTCACTGTGGTACAGTGAGCCACTGTGGTACAGTGACTCACTATACCACAACGCTAGCACTGGAGTCACTGTGGTACAGTGAGTCACTGTGGTACAGTGACTCACTATACCACAACGCTAGCACTGGAGTCACTGTGGTACAGTGAGTCACTGTGGTACAGTCACTGTGGTACAGTCACTGTGGTACAGTCACTGTGGTACAGTCACTGTGGTACAGTCACTGTGGTACAGTCACTGTGGTACAGTCACTGTGGTACAGTGAGTCACTGTGGTACAGTCACTGTGGTACAGTCACTGTGGTACAGTCACTGTGGTACAGTCACTGTGGTACAGTCACTGTGGTACAGTCACTGTGGTACAGTCACTGTGGTACAGTCACTGTGGTACAGTCACAGTCACTGTGGTACAGTCACTGTGGTACAGTCACTGTGGTACAGTCACTGTGGTACAGTCACAGTCACTGTGGTACAGTCACTGTGGTACAGTCACTGTGGTACAGTCACAGTCACTGTGGTACAGTCACTGTGGTACAGTCACTGTGGTACAGTCACTGTGGTACAGTCACAGTCACTGTGGTACAGTCACTGTGGTACAGTCACTGTGGTACAGTCACTGTGGTACAGTCAGTGTGGTACAGTCACTGTGGTACAGTCACTGTGGTACAGTCACTGTGGTACAGTCACTGTGGTACAGTCAC
>NC_091367.1:1065401-1082901 GCF_038502225.1 Cherax quadricarinatus
CAGGGACGTAAGTATGAGCAGACGGTCAACAGTACTTTATTACTGAGAGATGGTGCGTAAGTAGCAACAGCAGCAACAGCGGTCAACAGTACTTTATTACTGAGGGATGGTGAGCCAGGGACGTAAGTATGAGCAGCAACGGTCAACAGTACTTTATTACTGAGGGATGGTGAGCCAGGGACGTAAGTATGAGCAGCAACGGTCAACAGTACTTTATTACTGAGGGATGGTGAGCCAGGGACGTAAGTATGAGCAGCAACGGTCAACAGTACTTTATTACTGAGGGATGGTGAGCCAGGGACGTAAGTATGAGCAGCAACGGTCAACAGTACTTTATTACTGAGGGATGGTGAGCCAGGGACGTAAGTATGAGCAGCAACGGTCAACAGTACTTTATTACTGAGGGATGGTGAGCCAGGGACGTAAGTATGAGCAGCAACGGTCAACAGTACTTTATTACTGAGGGATGGTGAGCCAGGGACGTAAGTATGAGCAGCAACGGTCAACAGTACTTTATTACTGAGGGATGGTGAGCCAGGGACGTAAGTATGAGCAGCAACGGTCAACAGTACTTTATTACTGAGGGATGGTGAGCCAGGGACGTAAGTATGAGCAGCAACGGTCAACAGTACTTTATTACTGAGGGATGGTGAGCCAGGGACGTAAGTATGAGCAGCAACGGTCAACAGTACTTTATTACTGAGGGATGGTGAGCCAGGGACGTAAGTATGAGCAGCAACGGTCAACAGTACTTTATTACTGAGGGATGGTGAGCCAGGGACGTAAGTATGAGCAGCAACGGTCAACAGTACTTTATTACTGAGGGATGGTGAGCCAGGGACGTAAGTATGAGCAGCAACGGTCAACAGTACTTTATTACTGAGGGATGGTGAGCCAGGGACGTAAGTATGAGCAGCAACGGTCAACAGTACTTTATTACTGAGAGATGGTGAGCCAGGGACGTAAGTATGAGCAGCAGCGGTCAACAGTACTTTATTACTGAGGGATGGTGAGCCAGGGACGTAAGTATGAGCAGCAACGGTCAACAGTACTTTATTACTGAGGGATGGTGGGCCAGGGACGTAAGTATGAGCAGCAGCGGTCAACAGTACTTTATTACTGAGGGATGGTGAGCCAGGGACGTAAGTATGAGCAGCAACGGTCAACAGTACTTTATTACTGAGGGATGGTGAGCCAGGGACGTAAGTATGAGCAGCAGCGGTCAACAGTACTTTATTACTGAGGGATGGTGAGCCAGGGACCTAAGTATGAGCAGCAACGGTCAACAGTACTTTATTACTGAGGGATGGTGAGCCAGGGACCTAAGTATGAGCAGCAGGGGTCAACAGTACTTTATTACTGAGGGATGGTGGGCCAGGGACGTAAGTATGAGCAGCAGGGGTCAACAGTACTTTATTACTGAGGGATGGTGAGCCAGGGACGTAGAAATAGGTTGAAATGAGAAGTTCAGAATGAAGAGAGAATAAATGGAGTAAAAAATCTAGGAGTGAGAGGGAAGTTAAGAAGTATTCAGTGTTACGGTTGTAGTCAAGTAGAATGAATTCGCTTGGGAAGTGGCGAAGGAAACCACCATACACAATTTCAAGACTAGGTACGACAGCTCAAGATGTCATAACAGGTGAGCAAACATGAATGAAATCCCACTTGAGTTAAGAACACTCACACTTAGAGGAGTCACAGAGATGTTAGAAAATATATCTTCAGTCTTAGAGTTGTTAGGAAGTGGAATAACCTGGAAAGTGAAGTAGTGGATGCGGGAACCATGCACAGCTTTAAGAAAAAGTACGATACAGTGGAGAGGCGGGGCCAGGAGCTGTGAATCGACCCCTGCAACCACAAATAGGTGAGTACATACTCACTAAGCAGAGAGCCAGACACACAAAGCAGAGAGCCAAACACACAAAGCAGAGAGCCAAACACACAAAGCAGAGAGCCAGACACACACACACAGCAGAGAGCCAAACACACAAAGCAGAGAGCCAGACACACACACTAAGCAAAGAGCCAAACACACAAAGCAGAGAGCCAAACACACACTAAGCAGAGCCAAACACACAAAGCAGAGAGCCAGACACACACACTAAGCAGAGAGCCAAATACACAATGCAGAGAGCCAGACACACACTAAGCAAAGAGCCAAACACACAAAGCAGAGAGCCAGACACACACACTAAGCAGAGAGCCAAACACACAAAGCAGACAGCCAGACACACACATTCAACAGACAGCCAGACACACACACACTAAGCAGAGAGTCAGACACACACACTAAGCAGAGAGCCAAACACACAAAGCAGAGAGCCAGACACACACACTAAGCAGACAGCCACACACACACACTAAGCAGAGAGCCAGACACACACACTAAGCAGACAGCCAGACACACACACTAAGCAGAGAGCCACAGACACACACTAAGCAGACAGCCAGACATACTCTCCCAAGTCTCACTCTCTCTGGCCAGACACACTCACAGAGATCATAAAAGCCTTACTTCTGGCCGGCCTACCCACCTCCTACCTCACACCCCTACCCCTACCACCCCCCTTCTCCTCTCCCCCCTCACAAGAATCTCGCAGCAGCAGCAGCAACAGCAGCTGGGGACCAAACATCAAGAACAACAAAGTTGATTCTGACTTTCTTAATTGCTTTCCACAAAATTCCTCCAAACAAGAAGTCATTTACCACTTCCGCCTTAAGTCAAGGACATTAAAGATCACTTCCAAAGACGTTAAAGATTACTTCTGCCTTAAATCAAGGACGCTAATGATCACTTCCGCCTTAAATCAAGGATGCTTATCATCACTTCCGCCTGAGATCAAGGACCTTAAATATCACTTCCGCCTGAGATCAAGGACCTTAAATATCATTTCCGCCTTAAATCAAGGACGTTAATAACTTCTGCTTTAAATCACTCGTAATTAAGACCGGTGACATAGTAATGGAATGATTGTAAACACCTCACTGAAGAGCTGGGGGGTTGAACCCCCTGCCAAGCCAGGCCTTAAAAAAAAATTAAATTCTCTAGGACCGAAAAAATAAAACACTCATTTAAAAGTTGAAAATCCATTAATTTTTCGTCTAAACAACAATAATTCACCATAGCGAAAAAAATATATATCCTTTTTGCTCTACATAACGAAAAAAAAAAAGTCTTTACAATGGACAACCCCAGATTTTTTTTATATCCCAAAAAATTCCATTTTTTTCTACCGACAAATACCATTTCTTTGAACAGAAAAAATTACAATTTCTTTGAATAGAAAAATAATGAAAAAATTGTATATAAAAAAAATAAAAAACTTAAAAAAAAAAAAAAAAATTCTCTGTACGGAAAAAATACTCAAATTCTTGAGGAAAACCTCACAAAGAACATTGGCATTTAACATGCGGTTGTAGGGGTCGAGTCACAGCTCCTGGCCCCGATGTGTGTGTCACTCATCAATTCCTCCATTACACATTCGATTCACAGAAATTAGGTCCAAGTTAATTATCATTAATTCCGTGGAGAACCCAAACATGAGAGAGAGAGAGAGAGAGAGAGAGAGAGAGAGAGAGAGAGAGAGAGAGAGAGAGAGAGAGAGAGAGAGAGAGAGAGCCTGGCTTGGGTATTGTCAGTGATATCCTAAGTATTGGCACTAGTGCCTTCTCAATGGCTCTGACTTCACCTTGGAAGCAGGAAGAGAGAGACAGACAAAGAGAGAGAGAGAGAGAGAGAGAGAGAGAGAGAGAGAGAGAGAGCCTGGCTTGGGTATTGTCAGTGATATCCTAAGTATTGGCACTAGTGCCTTCTCAATGGCTCTGACTTCACCTTGGAAGCAGGAAGAGAGAGACAGACAAAGAGAGAGAGAGAGAGAGAGAGAGAGAGAGAGAGAGAGAGAGAGAGAGAGAGAGAGAGAGAGAGAGAGAGAGAGAGAGAGAGAGAGAGAGTTCTGGAGGGAAGGCGGAAAGATGAGACTGGAACGGAGGGGGAGATAGGAAGGGAGATAAAGGGAGAATGTGGACCAATGCACCCTGAACCACTGTAATTAACATGACAGTAATTAACACCAGGGACAGTCTGGCTGGTCAGTAGCCAGGGCAGTGACTGACCTGCCTACAACAGTCTGGCTGGTCAGTAGCCAGGGCAGTGACTGACCTGCCTACAACAACAGTCTGGCTGGTCAGTAGCCAGGGCAGTGACTGACCTGCCTACAACAACAGTCTGGCTGGTCAGTAGCCAGGGCAGTGACTGACCTGCCTACAACAACAGTCTGGCTGGTCAGTAGCCAGGGCAGTGACTGACCTGCCTACAACAGTCTGGCTGGTCAGTAGCTAGGGCAGTGACTGACCTGCCTACAACAACAGTCTGGCTGGTCGGTCAGTAGCCAGGGCAGTGACTGACCTGCCTACAACAACAGTCTGGCTGGTCAGAAGCCAGGGCAGTGACTGACCTACCCAACAACAGTCTGGCTGGTCAGTAGCCAGGGCAGTGACTGACCTACCCAACAACAGTCTGGCTGGTCAGTAGCCAGGGCAGTGACTGACCTGCCTACAAGTCTGGCTTTTTAGTAGCCAAGGCAGTGACTGACCTGCCTACAACAACAGTCTGGTTGGTCAGTAGCCAGGGCAGTGACTGACCTGCCTACAACAAGTCTGGCTGGTCAGTAGCCAGGGCAGTGACTGACCTGCATACAACAACAGTCTGGTTGGTCAGTAGCCAGGGCAGTGACTGACCTGCCTACAACAAGTCTGGCTGGTCAGTAGCCAGGGCAGTGACTGACCTGCATACAACAACAGTCTGGCTGGTCAGTAGCCAGGGCAGTGACTGACCTGCCTACAACAACAGTCTGGCTGGTCAGTAGCCAGGGCAGAGACTGACCTACCCAACAACAGTCTGGCTGGTCAGTAGCCAGGGCAGTGACTGACCTACCCAACAACAGTCTGGCTGGTCAGTAGCCAGGGCAGTGACTGACCTGCCTACAATAAGTCTGGCTGGTCAGTAGCCAGGGCAGTGACTAACCTGCCTACAACAACAGTCTGGTTGACCTTACTCCAAAATCCAGGTTAACTGCTCTAATTACTCTAAGGTGTAATTAAACTAAATGATTAATAAACTAAGTGCGAAGAGTCCTTCAGGAGTGAAAAATTAGTGAAGGACTCCTGATGCTTCATGCTGAACACTTCACCCTTGGTGCTGAAGGGCTCTTGATCCCAGGAATCGAGGCTACCTTTCCTTTTGATCATACCTAGATACTTTCAATTTTCCAGACGCTGCATAACCCTTACGAGTTCAGCGCTTTCCCAGTGGACATGGGGAAACCAGTGGTTGGAACAATTCACAATCCACAATACCCCCCTGGAACAATTCACAATCCACAATACCCCCCTGGAACAATTCACAATACCCCCTGGAACAATTCACAATACCCCCCTGGAACAATTCACAATCCACAATACCCCCTGGAACAGTTCACAACCCACAATACCCTCTGGAACAGTTCACAATCCACAATACCCCCCTGGAACAGTTCACAATCCACAATACCCCCTGGAACAGTTCACAATCCACAATACCCCCTGGAACAGTTCGCAACCCACAATACCCCCCTGTAACAGTTCACAATCCACAATACCCCCTGGAACAGTTCACAATCCACAATACTCCCTGGAACAGTTCACAATCCACAATACCCCCTGGAACAGTTCACAATCCAAAATACCCCCTGGAACAGTTCACAACACACAATACCCCCCTGGAACAGTTCACAACCCACAATACCCCCTGGAACAGTTCACAACCCACAATGCCCCCTGGAACAGCTCACAACCCACAATACCCCCCTGGAATAGTTCACAGCCCACAATATCCTCCCTGTAACAGTTCGCAACCCACAATACCCCCTGGAACAGTTCACAACCCACAATACCCCCCCCCCGGGAACAGTTCACAACCCACAATACCCCCCTGGAACAGTTCACAACCCACAATACCCCCCTGGAACAGTTCACAACTCACAATACCCTCCTGGAACAGTTCACAACCCACAATACCCCCTGGAACAGTTCACAACCCACAATACCCCCCTGGAATAGTTCACAACCCACAATACCCCCTGGAACAGTTCACAACCCACAATACCCCCTGGAACAGTTCACAACCCACAATGCCCCCTGGAACAGCTCACAACCCACAATACCCCCCTGGAATAGTTCACAGCCCACAATATCCTCCCTGTAACAGTTCGCAACCCACAATACCCCCTGGAACAGTTCACAACCCACAATACCCCCCATGGAACAGTTCACAACCCACAATACCCCCCTGGAACAGTTCACAACCCACAATACCCCCCTGGAACAGTTCACAACTCACAAGACCCTCCTGGAACAGTTCACAACCCACAATACCCCCTGGAATAGTTCACAACCCACCATACCCCCCTGGAATAGTTCACAGCCCACAATATCCCCCCTGTAACAGTTCGCAACCCACAATACCCCCTGGAACAGTTGACAACCCACAATACCCCCCTGGAACAGTTGACAACCCACAATACCCCCCTGGAACAGTTGACAACCCACAATACCCCCCTGGAACAGTTCACAACTCACAATACCCTCCTGGAACAGTTCACAACCCACAATACCCCCTGGAACAGTTCACAACCCACAATACCCCCCTGGAACAGTTCACAACCCACAATACCCCCCTGGAACAGTTCACAACCCACAATACCCCGTGGAACAGTTCACAACCCAAAATACCCCCCTGGAACAGTTCACAACCCACAATACCCCCTTGGAACAGTTCACAACCCACAATACCCCCCTGGAACAGTTCACAACTCACAATACCCTCCTGGAACAGTTCACAACCCACAATACCCCCTCGAACAGTTCACAACCCACAATACCCCCCTGGAACAGTTCACAACCCACAATACCCCCCTGGAACAGTTCACAACCCACAATACCCCCTGGAACAGTTCACAACCCACAATACCCCCTGGAACAGTTCACAACCCACAATACCCCCCTGGAACAGTTCACAACCCACAATACCCCCCTGGAACAGTTCAGAACTCACAATACCCTCCTGGAACAGTTCACAACCCCGAATACCCTCTGGAACAGTTCACAACCTACAATACCCCCCTGGAACAGTTTACAACCCACAATACCCCCTTGGAACAGTTCACAACCCACAATACCCCCTGGAACAGTTCACAACCCACAATACCCCCCTGGAACAGTTCACAACAAACAATACCCCCCTGGAACAGTTCACAACCCACAATACCCCCTCTGGAACAGTTCACAACTCACAATACCCCCCTGGAACAGTTCACAACTCACAATACCCCCTGGAACAGTTCACAACCCACAATACCCCCCTGGAACAGTTCATAACTCACAATACCCCCCTGTAACAGTTTACAACCCACAATACCCCCTGGAACAGTTTACAACCCACAATACCCCCCTGGAACAGTTCACAACCCACAATACCCCCCTGGAACAGTTCACAACCCACAATACCCCCGTGAAGTTCACAACCCACAATACCCCCTTGGAACAGTTCACAACCAACAATACCCCACTGGAACAGTTCACAACCCACAATACCCCCCTGGAATAGTTTACAACCCACAATACCCCCGTGGAACAGTTCACAACTCACAATACCCCCTGGAACAGTTCACAACCCACAATACCCCCGTGGAACAGTTCACAACCAACAATACCCCCCTGGAACAGTTCAAAACCCACAATACCCCCCCTGGAACAGTTCACAACTCACAATACCCTCCTGGAACAGTTCACAACTCACAATACCCCCTGGAACAGTTCACAACCCACAATACCCCCCTGGAACAGTTCACAACTCACAATACCCCCCTGTAACAGTTTACAACCCACATTACCCCCTGGAACAGTTCACAACCCACAATAACCCCCTGGAACAGTTCACAACACACAATACCCCCCTGGAACAGTTCACAACTCACAACACCCCCTGGAACAGTTCACAACCCACAATACCCCCTTGGAACAGTTCACAACCAACAATACCCCCCTGGAACAGTTCACTACCCACAATACCCCCCTGGAACAGTTCACAACCCACAATACCCCCTTGGAACAGTTCACAACTCACAATACCCTCCTAGAACAGTTCACAACCCACAATACCCCCCTCGAACAGTTCACAACCCACAATACCCCCTTGAAACAGTTCACAACCCACAATACCCACTGGAACAGTTCACAACCCACAATACCCCCCCTGGAACAGTTCACAACCCACAATACCCCCTGGAACAGTTCGCAACCCACAATACCCCCCTGGAACAGTTCACAACCCACAATACCCCCCTGGAACAGTTCACAACCCACAATACCCCCTGGAACAGTTAACCCACAATACCCCCCCTGGAACAGTTCACAACCCACAATACCCCCTGGAACAGTTCACAACCCACAATACCCCCTGAAACAGTTCACAACCCACAATACCCCCCTGGAACAGTTCACAACCCACAATACCCCCTCGGAACAGTTCACAACCCACAATACCCCCCTGGAACAGTTCACAACCCACAATACCCCCTGGAACAGTTCACAACCCACAATACCCCCTGGAACAGGTCACAACCCACAATACCCCCCTGGAACAGTTCACAACCCACAATACCCCCTGGAACAGTTCACAACCCACAATACCCCCTGGAACAGTTCACAACCCACAATACCCCCTTGGAACAGTTCACAACCCACAATACCCCCCTGGAACAGTTCACAACCCACAATACCCCCTGGAACAGTTCACAACCCACAATACCCCCCTGGAACAGTTCACAGCCCACAATACCCCCCTGGAACAGTTCACAACCCACAATGCCCCTGGAACAGTTCACAACCCACAATACCCCCCTGGAACAGTTCACAACCCACAATACCCCCTGGAACAGTTCACAACCCACAATACCCCCCTAGAACAGTTCACAACCCACAATACCCCCCTGAAACAGTTCACAACCCACAATACCCCCCTGGAACAGTTCACAACCCACAATACCCCCCTGGAACAGTTCACAACCCAGAATACCCCCTGGAACAGTTCACAACCCACAATACCCCCCTGAAACAGTTCACAACCCACAATACCCCCCTGGAACAGTTCACAACCCACAATACCCCCCTGGAACAGTTCACAACCCACAATACCCCCTGGAACAGTTCACAACCCACAATACCCCCCCTGGAACAGTTCACAACCCACAATACCCCCTGGAACAGTTCACAACCCACAATACCCCCTGAAACAGTTCACAACCCACAATACCCCCCTGGAACAGTTCACAACCCACAATACCCCCCTGGAACAGTTCACAACCCACAATACCCCCCTGGAACAGTTCACAACCCACAATACCCCCCTGGAACAGTTCACAACCCACAATACCCCCCTGGAACAGTTCACAACCCACAATACCCCCTGGAACAGTTCACAACCCACAATACCCCCTGGAACAGTTCACAACCCACAATACCCCCTGGAACAGTTCACAACCCACAATACCCCCCTGAAACAGTTGACAACCCACAATACCCCCCTGGAACAGTTCACAACCCACAATACCCCCCTGGAACAGTTCACAACCCACAATACCCCCCTGGAACAGTTCACAACCCACAATACCCCCTGGAACAGTTCACAACCCACAATACCCCCTGAAACAGTTCACAACCCACAATACCCCCCTGGAACAGTTCACAACCCACAATACCCCCCTGGAACAGTTCACAACCCACAATACCCCCCTGGAACAGTTCACAACCCACAATACCCCCCTGGCCCGGTTCACAACCCACAATACCCCCCTGAAACAGTTCACAACCCCCAATACCCCCCTGGAACAGTTCACAACCCACAATACCCCCTGGAACAGTTCACAACCCACAATACCCCCCTGAAACTGTTCACAACCCACAATACCCCCCTGGAACAGTTCACAACCCACAATACCCCCTGGAACAGTTCACAACCCACAATACCCCCTGGAACAGTTCACAACCCACAATACCCCCCTGGAACAGTTCACAACTCACAATACCCCCCTGGAACAGTTCACAACCCACAATACCCCCCTGGAACAGTTCACAACCCACAATACCCCCCTGGAACAGTTCACAACTCACAATACCCCCTGGAACAGTTCACAACTCACAATACCCCCCTGGAACAGTTCACAACCCACAATACCCCCGTGGAACAGTTCACAACCCACAATACCCCCCTGGAACAGTTCACATCCCACAATACCCCCTGGAACAGTTCACAACCCACAATACCCCCCTGGAACAGTTCACAACCCACAATACCCCCCTGGACCAGTTCACAACCCACAATACCCCCCTGGAACAGTTCACAACCCACAATCCCCCCTGGAACAGTTCACAACCCACAATACCCCCCTGGAACATTTCACATCCCACAATACCCCCTGGAACAGTTCACAACCCACAATACCCCCCTGGAACAGTTCACAACCCACAATACCCCCCTGGAACAGTTCACAACCCACAATACCCCCTGGAACAGTTCACAACCCACAATACCCCCTGGAACAGTTCACAACCCACAATACCCCCTGGAACAGTTCACAACCCACAATACCCCCTGGAACAGTTCACAACCCACAATACCCCCTGGAACAGTTCACAACCCACAATACCCCCTGGAACAGTTCACAACCCACAATACCCCCTCCTGGAACAGTTCACAACCCACAATACCCCCCTGGAACAGTTCACAACCCACAATACCCCCCTGGAACAGTTCACAACCCACAATACCCCCTGGAACAGTTCACAACCCACAATACCCCCTGGAACAGTTCACAACCCACAATACCCCCCTGGAACAGTTCACAACTCACAATACCCCCCTGGAACAGTTCACAACCCACAATACCCCCGTGGAACAGTTCACAACCCACAATACCCCCTGGAACAGTTCACAACCCACAATACCCCCTGGAACAGTTCACAACCCACAATACCCCCCCCTGGAACAGTTCACAACCCACAATACCCCCCCTGGAACAGTTCACAACCCACAATACCCCCCTGGAACAGTTCACAACCCACAATACCCCCCCTGGAACAGTTCACAACCCACAATACCCCCCTGGAACAGTTCACAACCCACAATACCCCCCTGGAACAGTTCACAACCCACAATACCCCCCTGGAACAGTTCACAACCCACAATACCCCCCTGGAACAGTTCACAACCCACAATACCCCCCTGGAACAGTTCACAACCCACAATACCCCCCTGGAACAGTTCACAACCCACACTACCCCCCTGGAACAGTTCACAACCCACAATACCCCCCTGGAACAGTTCACAACCCACAATACCCCCCTGGAACAGTTCACAACCCACAATACCCCCCTGGAACAGTTCACAACCCACAATACCCCCCTGAAACAGTTCACAACCCACAATACCCCCCTGGAACAGTTCACAACCCACAATACCCCCCCTGGAACAGTTCACAACCCACAATACCCCCCTGGACCAGTTCACAACCCACAATACCCCCCTGGAACAGTTCACAACCCACACTACCCCCCTGGAACAGTTCACAACCCACAATACCCCCCTGGAACAGTTCACAACCCACAATACCCCCCTGGAACAGTTCACAACCCACAATACCCCCCTGGAACAGTTCACAACCCACAATACCCCCCTGAAACAGTTCACAACCCACAATACCCCCCTGGAACAGTTCACAACCCACAATACCCCCTGGAACAGTTCCCCACCCACAATACCCCCCTGGAACAGTTCACAACCCACAATACCCCCTGGAACAGTTCACAACCCACAATACCCCCCTGGAACAGTTCACAACCCACAATACCCCCTGGAACAGTTCACAACCCACAATACCCCCCTGGAACAGTTCACAACCCACAATACCCCCTGGAACAGCTCACAACCCACAATACCCCCTGGAACAGTTCACAACCCACAATACCCCCCTGGAACAGTTCACAACCCACAATACCCCCTGGAACAGTTCACAACCCACAATACCCCCTGGAACAGCTCACAACCCACAATACCCCCTGGAACAGTTCACAACCCACAATACCCCCCGGAACAGTTCACAACCCACACTCCCCCCCTGGAACAGTTCACAACCCACACTACCCCCTGGAACAGCTCACAACCCACAATACCCCCTGGAACAGTTCACAACCCACAATACCCCCCTGGAACAGTTCACAACCCACAATACCCCCTGGAACAGTTCACAACCCACAATACCCCCCTGGAACAGTTCACAACCCACAATACCCCCTGGAACAGTTCACAACCCACAATACCCCCTGGAACAGTTCACAACCCACAATAACATTACTGCATCACATATATTAAGGTGACTCAAGATCATATCTAGAAGATCATTCCTCTGAATGAACCTTAACATTCAGAGGCTGCAGGTGATTACACTGGTCCAGCAAGCACATTTAATCAATTAACTCATCAAATTCACCTCACTTGCTAATTGCCTAATTCAACTCAGGCAGTTGATCAATCAGACTGTTATTAATTAGCTGCAAGAACTATCACCTGCACTGTGGGGGGGGGATAAGGCTCATTATCTAGGCGATTACCAGTAGTTTATCGTTCGTAATTAATTCCTAGTGTATTAATATTTTTAATTTCAGGGGTCGTCGCCCCCTTCCCCTCCCCCGGCCAGGTTTCTTGAAATAAGAAAATATAACAGGAATAAGAACTATTAAGAAACAGAGAATGCATGTATATACTTTGCTAGCCTGCCCCTCCCACCTATCCTCTTCATCCTCCTGCCTCTTCCACCTATTCTCTTCATCCTCCTGCCTCTTCCACCTATTCTCTTCATCCTCCTGCCTCTTCCATCTATCCTCTTCAATCTCCTGCCTCTTCCACCTCTCCTCTTCCTCGTTTCCAACACCTCTTCTCTCACTCTCCTTCCCTCCTCACATTCACATACCATTACCTCTTAATTCCATTCCACATTTGTTAAGTTTTAACTGAATTAACGGAAATACTGTGAGTGGGTAGAGATGGGCCGGTGATGAGCGGAGGGAAGCGCGACCTCACTAACCCATACGGAGCTAATACATAATATACAAAACTACGCCCTCGGAGGCTCGGTCTGTGACCAGGCTTCGCGGTGGACCAGGGCCTGATCAACCAGGCTGTTACTGTTGGCCAAAAGCTAATAAAAAATAAAAGGCAGACAATTCTAATCTTGTTAGAATTTAATAAATATTAATCTAACCAATCTAAGTTAAGCCTAAGTAGAATTAGGATGATTTTAATATAAATAAAACATTTCGAGTAGTTAATACACACGTTGGATGTCTGGAGGCCTATAATTACGAGTCTTGAGGAGAAGCCTTGAACTGAGAAGACGGCCTACGGCCTACTGCCCACACGTGACGTCATAGCTAGTCAGGGAGCCTATCTATGACGTAGCTGGGATTATCCAAGTACACTACACAAGTACACCGTAACACTACTCACTTCTATTTACCAATACAGTCTTCCAATTTCTTCACTCCTTATTCTCCGTATAATATTCACACCACAGACTGATATTTAACCCACAACACCGTGAGTGGTACAATTCACAACCCACAATACCATAACTGGAACAATTCACAACCCACAATACCATAACTGGAACAATTCACAACCCACAATACCCTCCCTAGAAAATTTCACAATCCACAATACCATAACTAGAACAATTCACAACCCACAATACTATAACTGGAACAATTCACAACCCACAATACCCTCCATGGAACAATTCACAACCCACAATACCCTCCCTAGAAAATTTCACAATCCATAATACCATAACTGGAACAATTCACAACCCACAATACCATAACTGGAACAATTCACAACTCACAATACCCTCCATGGCACGCACCTCCACTGCCTTCAATCTTCTCCTCCTCGATGCAACATTCAAAGCTCACTCCTCACTCCCATACGGTACACTCTAGTGCATGTTCTTTGTCTCCACTGATAAACTCCCTCTCCACACACTCTTCAACAACACTCCCGACATATGCCCAATCTGTCCGGAAATCCGCTTCCCAAATATCTAAATATATTCACTTCCTCCACACTCATTCCCTCCAATCAGAGAGCTTCTCAGTAATGCTAGGGATCCTTAACCTTGTCAAATCCTGTATAGAGAGAGAGAGAGAGAGAGAGAGAGAGAGAGAGAGAGAGAGAGAGAGAGAGAGAGAGAGAGAGAGAGAGAGAGAGAGAGAGAATCTGCTATTCTAAGCTAACCTATTTTGACAGAAGTAGCTACAGCTACACAGTAAGATATTCACTTTCGGTAGATAACCTCTGTTATCTTTCAAATATACACACCCTAACTCCGATAGATTTCGAAAAAAACATTGACAACATGCCTATGCACTCAGCCCCGGGTCCAGACTCGTGGAACTCTTGTTTTCATTAAGAACTGCAAGAAACCCCTCTCACGTGCCCTAAATACACTATGGAGGAGGAGCTTGGACATGGGTGAAATTCCACAGTCACTTAAAACAACGGATATAGCCCCACTCCATAAAGGTGGCAGCAAAGCATTAGCTAAGAACTATAGACCAATAGCTCTGACGTCCCACATCATAAAAATCTTTGAAAGAGTGCTAAGAAGCAGGATTGCAAATCACCTGGATTCCCAAAATCTGCACAATCCAGGGCAACATGGGTTCAGGGCAGGTCGCTCCTGCCTCTCACAACTACTGGATCACTATGACATGGCCTTGGATGCACTGGAAGAAAATCAGAATGCAGATGTAATATACACAGACTTTGCAAAAGCATTTGACAAATGCGATCATGGCGTAATAGCCCATAAAATACGTGCTAAAGGAATAACTCGGAAAGTGGGGAGATGGATCTTCAACTTCCTAACAAATCGAACACAAAGAGTAGTGGTCAACAGAGTTAAATCGGAGGCTGCCATAGTGAAGAGCTCTGTTCCACAAGGCACAGTACTCGCCCCCATCTTATTCCTTATCCTCATATCAGACATAGACAGAGATATACACCACAGCACCGTATCATCCTTTGCGGACGATACTAGGATCTGCATGAGGCTGTCATCTGCTGAGGACGCGGTTAACCTCCAAGAAGATATAAACAAAGTTTTCCAGTGGGCAACGGTAAACAATATGATGTTCAATGAGGACAAATTCCAACTACTCCGTTATGGAAAACTGGAGGAGATAATAACTAGAACAGAGTATACTACTGACTCCGGCCATACAATAGAGCGGAAAAATAATGTAAGGGACCTGGGAGTAGTAATGTCTGAGGATCTCACTTTCAAGGATCACAACAGTGCCACGATCGCACGTGCAAAGAAAATGATAGGATGGATAATGAGAACTTTCAAAACGAGAGATGCCAAGCCTATGATGCTCCTTTTCAAATCACTTGTTCTCTCTAGGCTGGAATACTGCTGTACATTAACATCTCCATTCAAAGCAGGTGAAATCGCAGATCTAGAGAGTGTACAGAGATCCTTTACTGTACGTATAAGTTGTCAAGCACCTTAACTACTGGGAACGCTTGGAAGCACTTGACTTGTACTCGTTGGAACGCAGGAGGGAGAGATATATCATAATCTACACTTGGAAAATCTTGGAAGGAATGGTCCCAAATCTGCACACAGAAATCACTCCCTACGAAAGTAAAAGACTGGGCAGGCGATGCAAAATGCCGCCAATAAAAAGTAGGGGCGCCATTGGTACACTAAGAGAAAACACCGTAAGTGTCCGGGGCCCAAAACTGTTCAACAGCCTCCCATCAAGCATTAGGGGAATTGCCAATAAACCCCTGGCTGCCTTCAAGAGAGAGCTGGACAGATACCTAAAGTCAGTGCCGGATCAGCCGGGCTGTGGCTCGTACGTTGGACTGCGTGCGGCCAGCAGTAACAGCCTAGTTGATCAGGCCCTGATCCATCGGGAGGCCTGGTCATGGACCGGGCCGCGGGGGCGTTGATCCCCGGTATAACCTCCAGGTAACCAGCCTCCAGGTAACAAACTCTCTCCCTCTTACACAGGGTTTTACAAGGTTATGTTTAGGGTTCCTAACTTTATTTACTAGCTAAGAGCTCTAACATCATTCTCTCTCTCTCTCTCTCTCTCTCTCTCCCAAAGCTCTGTGTCTACATAAAACAAGATATTTGGGGAAAAAATTCCGGCTCTCCTTTCCCCCCATAAAAAAAAAAATTTAACTCCCAGTGTTGGAATTTACGATTAATGCCTAATACCGTAAAAACGCAAGGCAACGGGGAGGGGAGGGGAGGGGGAGGGGAGGGGGAGGGGAAGGGAGGAGACGGGATTTGAGATTTATGGCAAGGGGATAGGAGGGGGGAAACGCAAGGGAGGAGGGGAAGGGGGAGGCACCAGAAGAAACCAAGGATCTAAGTACAGGTTATGTACAGGTTATCGCGTACAAGTTATGTACAGGTTATCAGCTGATTATCACGTACAAGTTATCGACGAGTATACACATTACACCTCTCGGTGTATATAGAGAGATAAAGTCCTCAGTGTATATACACTGAGGGATATACAACTATTAGAGTATAAAGAGATATACACCTAGATGTTGTATAAACACAGAAATACTCATTCGGTGTACAGACACCTCTCGGTGCATACAGACATACACAACTCTATGTATGCACACTGATACACACGCACAGACGCACAGACACACACACACACATACACATATGATGTGAAGTTAATGAGGAGAATTAAATCAGATAAGGATCAGGCAGGACTACAAAGAGACCTGGACAGGCTGGACACCTGGTCCAGCAACTGGCTCCTCCAATTTAACCCCTCCAAATGTAAAGTCATGAAGATCGGGAAAAGGCAAAGAAGACCGCAGACAGAGTATAAGCTAGGCGGCCAAAGACTGCAAACGAGGTATAATAAGGCTTGTGAAGCAAGGAGAGGACCTAGTAGCGACCAGTGAAGAGGCGGGGCCAGGAGCTGAGTCTCGACCCTTGCAACCACAATTAGCTGAGTACACGTCCATCTTTTCATATACAACCAGGGATACACACTTCACGGCACACGTATACACTAAGGAATACACACTTCACGGTGTATATACCTTTACAAGAGGTTTCGCCCACTCCATGAGGGGTGACAGAACAGTGGTCTGGTAGGCAACGTTCTCGCATCACACAATGTCCGTTTATCTGGAGTTTACCTGGAGAGAGTTCCGGGGGTCAACGCCCCCGCGGCCCGTTCTGTGACCAGGCCTCCTTAGGTCAGTGTCCCAGGATGCGACCCACACCAGTCGACTAACACCCAGGTACCCATTTTACTGATGGGGAACATAGACAACAGGTGGAAAGAAACACGTCCAATGTTT
>NC_091367.1:1087901-1092901 GCF_038502225.1 Cherax quadricarinatus
GAGAGAGAGAGAGAGAGAGAGAGAGAGAGAGAGAGAGAGAGAGAGAGAGAGAGAGAGAGAGAGAGAGAGAGAGAGAGAGAGAGAGAGAGAGAGATTGAGATTCTCTGGATCAAGAATCCTTCAACAGCATTAAGGCTAGGAGTAAGACTGAAGGAGCAGAGCAGTTGTCAGCCAGTGAACGTGTAAAACTGTCAGCCAGTGAAAGTGTACAGGTGTCAGCCAGTGAAAGTGTACAAGTGTCAGCCAGTGAACTTGTACTGTCAGCCAGTGAACGTGTACGAGTGTCAGCCAGTGAACGTGTACAAGTGTCAGCCAGTGAACGTGTACAAGTGTCAGCCAGTGAACGTGTACAAGTGTCAGCCAGTGAACGTGTACTAATGTCAGCCAGTGAACGTGTACAAGTGTCAGCCAGTGAACGTGTACAAGTGTCAGCCAGTGAACGTGTACAAGTGTCAGCCAGTGAAGGCGTACAAGTGCCTGGCCACAGAAGCAACAAGTCTGGTTGAAGTACAGCAAGAGATTACCACCTTTCCAGCCTCATGTGTGTGTGGCTGCAGGGGTCGAGTCACAGCTCCTGGCCCCGTCTATCTGCCGGTCGCTACTGGTTCCACTCCCTGCTCCATGAGCTTCACCGTACCTCCTTCTGGCATGCAAAGAGTACGTTACATTTTATTCAGCCTATGTCACACTCCCATATAGGCTGCCTCCCAACCAGTGAATCGGGTGCTAAGTGTTCAACGATCAATAGCTTACCCGTCGTTAAATCAATATCTTGGTTCACTGGCCAATCAGAGGCAAGCCCGCCAAAGCTGAAGCAACGTGTTACTTGCGATAAGCACTGGCAGACTTGCCTACCTGCTGGTTGAGTACGGTGCACTCTGGCTTCTGCTTTGCCATCTGTCACCGTGTACACTTATTACTCTATCTGTAAATATTGTACATATCTGTATATAGTGAGTGAAGGCAAAATATATATTATAATCTACTGCTGAGTTTGTTTGTTCCAATTCCCATTACGACCAGGTCTCACAGGCCATTCATTATCTGTGTTTGTAATACTCTTCTTAAAACAATGTATGGATCCTGCCTCCACTACAGCACTCTCCAGAAGAAATTCTTCCTAACATCCCTCTGACTCATCTGAGTCAACTTCCAATTGTGTCCCTTTGTTTACTTACTTGATTTTAAAGATTTAAGTTATCTTACCTAGTTTTATCAAGTTATGATAAAGCTAAAGCTTTATCAGTTATGATAAAGCTAAAGCTTTATCATAACTGGTAGGGCACTCAGCTTCTCTTCTCCTTCCCTTCATCTTCTCTTCTCTCTACCTCCCCCTTCTCTTCTCTCCTCATGTACTTCTCTTCTCCTCCTCCTCCTTCACTTCTCAAGTCCTCCTCTTCTCTTTTCTCCTTCTCCTCTTCTCTCCTCCTACAGGAAAATCCACTTAGACATTCTTTAAGCAAACAAAATTAGAAGCTGGAAATCTCTTCTTTCAAGAAACATTTTTCTTAAGTAATCTCTGAAGAGGCACTTGAAGAGATCCACTTCATTTGCTTGTATTGCCTCTCACACGCTGCTCTTCACCTCCGTCAGAAAGCACATACAAAGGCACCGTAATTAACACCAAGACAGTCCAGGTGACAAATAGCCTACCATCTCTGGCATTTACTGTATTTTCTTCCTTATTGCTTCTTCTTCTTCTCCTCTCCCACTTCCCTGCTCTATCTCGTCATATCCTCCGCCTCCCTTCTCCCTCTTACCGTATTCTCTCCCTCCTCCCCTGCATCTTATTATACTCTATTCCTCCCCAATTCTCTCTTTCTCTCATCACATTCTCTTTCTCCTCATTTCTGTCCCTCTATCTCCAAATCATTCCCACATCTTTACGACGCAATCCTTTGTCCATTAGCCAGTGAAGGAGAGGGAGGGTAGAGAGAGGGGAGAGAGGTCGCTTCATGACCTCCCAAAATCTGGCAGTGTTATGGTCAGCAACTTGGCGGCAGTCACTTGGTTTTAGGAACCTGACTCAACACACGTTACTAAGTTTGTCTTGAGTGATGCCATAATGTCATGGCCACAATGTAACAGCGGAATCTTTTGGGGAGGCTGGCGGGGAGAAGCCAGTGTATAGCGTGAGGCGGTGTTAGTGATAATGGTGGTGTAGTAGTGATGGTGGCGGAGCAGTGCTTGTGGTGGAGCAGTGATGGTGGTGGTGTAGTAGTGATGGTGGCGGAGTAGTGCTTGTGGTGGAGCAGTGATGATGGTGGTATAGTAGTGATGGTGGCGAAGCAGTGCTTGTGGTGGAGCAGTGATGATGGTGGTGTACTGATGATGATGATGGTGGAGGGAGTAGATGAGGATGTAGAATACAGTAGTGATGTTTGACATACGAAGTATGGCAGACATCAGACACACAACCTGTCCGAGACGTGTACATACACCCAGGGAGGTACTAACATTCTGCCAAATGAGTCTGAAACGGAAGCCTATTCAACTTTTTGCACTCTGGCAGGATTGCTGCTCTCTTCTCTCACGAACACGTAAGAACGTGCAAATCTTACAAGCTTCTACTGACATTCAGTCGCCATCTTGTACATGAATGGTACACAATACCAACAAGATGAAGAATTAGACACACATGCAACATCTGGGTATTTCGCCATCCAGTGACTTTATCAATACAAGGACATAATGTGAAGACAGTAGAACTACATACAAAAGATGAGGTAATCAGTCCCTCAGTCTTGGAGTTGGTGAAGACCACCGTAGTCTTGAAGACTACGGTGGTCCTTGAAGCATCTTCAACCAACTCTTCACCAACTCCAAGACTGAGGGACTGATTACCTCATCTCTTGTATACAGTTCTACGGTCTTCCCATTATGTCCGTGTATTGATGAAGCCACTGGTTGGCGAAACGTCTACAAATAAAAGATACCCAGATGTTGTACAGTAGATATCTTACTGTTGCCAAATATTCCTTATTCTTGAAGCATTACCTTCAGAGGTCTGGAAGACAGGTGTGAGCACGGGCAAGATAATATAAAAAACTATTTCTCCACTCGTAGTGTAAGAGAATAGTAAAATGTCATCCACTGGTAAGATAGGATAGTACGTACTTTAACAGGAGGCAAGATATCACACACACACACACACAAACGTACATAACAGGCCAAGTGTCTACTGATAAGCGCCTTTGACAACTGGTAACTAATTACACAAAGAGTATAATTTTCCGTACATAAATTTATACTTAAAAGGTTCATCGTCAAAGGTTCAACGCATAATAATGAAACGCTAATGACTCTATAGAAAGCATTCTATTTACGAAGGAAAATACTAACAGAGAGAGAGAGAGAGAGAGAGAGAGAGAGAGAGAGAGAGAGAGAGAGAGAGAGAGAGAGAGAGAGAGAGAGAGAGAGAGAGAGAGTGAGAGAGAGAGACAGAGAAATTTCTTAACGCCCTCTTTACACAAACATCATTTCCCTATTAAAACTAGCCTCAAACACTTCAAACGCAACACTCCAAGGTTTAACCTGCTTACAATCACCACCACAACAACAACTACTACCCTTCAGGTAAACAAGAGTAATGGGACTAGTTAACGTATCTCCTTGAGTGCTGGGAGAAAAATACTGTGATCCAATATCAAGGGTCTTTAACCTCTCCAGAACTACCGTGTGATCCAATAACAAGTGTCTTTAACCTCTCCAGAACTACCGTGTGATCCAATATCAAGGGCCTTTAACCTCTCCAGAACTACCGTGTGATCCAATATCAAGTGTCTTTAACCTCTCCAGAACTACCGTGTGATCCAATATCAAGTGTCTTTAACCTCTCCAGAACTACCGTGTGATCCAATATCAAGGGCCTTTAACCTCTCCAGAACTACCGTGTGATCCAATATCAAGTGTCTTTAACCTCTCCAGAACTACCGTGTGATCCAATATCAAGTGTCTTTAACCTCTCCAGAACTACCGTGTGATCCAATATCAAGTGTCTTTAACCTCTCCAGAACTACCGTGTGATCCAATATCAAGTGTCTTTAACCTCTCCAGAACTACCGTGTGATCCAATATCAAGGGCCTTTAACCTCTCCAGAACTACCGTGTGATCCAATATCAAGTGTCTTTAACCTCTCCAGAACTACGTGTGATCCAATATCAAGGGCCTTTAACCTCTCCAGAACTACCGTGTGATCCAATATCAAGTGTCTTTAACCTCTCCAGAACTACCGTGTGATCCAATATCAAGTGTCTTTAACCTCTCCAGAACTACCGTGTGATCCAATATCAAGTGTCTTTAACCTCTCCAGAACTACCGTGTGATCCAATATCAAGGGGCTTTAACCTCTCCAGAAACTACCGTGTGATCCAATATCAAGTGTCTTTAACCTCTCCCAGAACTACCGTGTGATCCAATATCAAGTGTCTTTAACCTCTCCAGAACTACCGTGTGATCCAATATCAAGGGCCTTTAACCTCTCCAGAACTACCGTGTGATCCAATATCAAGGGCCTTTAACCTCTCCAGAACTACCGTGTGATCCAATATCAAGGGCCTTTAACCTCTCCAGAACTACCGTGTGATCCAATATCAAGGGCCTTTAACCTCTCCAGAACAACTGTGTGATCCAATAATATAGGATTTTCCCCTCTCCAATCATCACAAGTGCCAGAAAATGGGGGGGGGGGGAAATGGTCCTTCTTCGTAAAGAGGAGAGGCAAGACACACTGAACTATAGGAAGGTATCTCTGGTATGCGAGGTATTCTTTACAGAACCTGCTGGAGTTCCATGACAAGAGTCACAGAGATAAAACAAGAAAGGCAAGGCTGGGTGGGCTATATCTTCTTGGACTGAAGGAAAGAATCTGATACAGTACCACAGCAGAGATTAGTTCAGAAACTACAGGAACAATCAGGGTTAAAACGCACAGTCCTTCAGCACGTCAGTGAGTGCCTTACATAAGTCAGAGAGTAACAGTAAGGGATGACACACAAGT
>NC_091367.1:1105401-1185401 GCF_038502225.1 Cherax quadricarinatus
ACCTCCCCACACCACTTACCTCTCCACATCCTTGACAACCTCCCCACACCCCTGAAAACCTCCCCAATACACCTGACATGTATGAAAAGTGGCAGAGGAAAAACTCATACACAGTTTTCATAGTACGCACGACAGGAGACTAAAGACAGGAACTAACGCCTTAGGATGACAGTTAGGAGTCGGGACCAAGAACTATGACTCGACCCCCGCCAACATAATTCTGAGAGTACACATACTGGTGCAAGCAAAATTACATCTGCAACACAAAAACCAAGCTTGCAACACAACCTATCTTGCAAGGCTATGTCGGTTCAGTATTGACGTACGCGGAGCCGGGCGGCCCTGCAATGTTCCCTGCAACACAGTGTTTCAAAGTAGGGCAGTGTTTCCTGCCAGTTCCAAGGCAAGACAGTGTTCCCTGCAAGATCCAAATGTTCCCCTGCAAGATCCAAGTGTTCCCTTGCAAGATCCAAGTGTTCCCCTGCAAGATCCAAGTGTTCCCCTGCAAGATCCAAATGTTCCCCTGCAAGATCCAAGTGTTCCCCTGCAAGATCCAAGTGGTCCCCTACAACAACGATGTCAAAAATTAAAATGTCTGGCTAGTTCTGGTTGCAGATAACGCTGGTCTACACACCACCGTCCATCAGCACCAGATGATCTTCCTCTCTACATCCGGCATCAATCCCTCGATAATTTACCCTGCGTATATTTATAACTTATCTCACCTACGTCCCAGGGAGTCAAGTTCGAGGGACTTCACACTCGTTCCCAGTAATTTATACCTCTGATGTACCTTTGATGACTTTCGAGAGTCTTACTACTTTCGTCTGTTGCTAGCCTGGTCAACCAGGGTGTTGCTGCTGGAGATCAATTTAGGTGTAGATTTGGGACCAATACCTCAGGAGTTTTTCCTGTGTAAGATTATAACATCGTCCCAGGAAGTCCAGTTTGAGGGACTTCTCACTCGTTCCCAATAATTTAGGCGCAGGACTCAATTTGGAGGAGCAATTACAGGTTTTCTGTACATTGTTCAGATCCGCGATTCTGGCCGTCATGAAAGAGGCTGTCAGAGTGTAGCAATATTCCAGTCTAGAGAGAGAGAACAAGTCACTTAAAAATAATTATCAATGACTCACTAAATCGTAATAGAACGATTGCAAACCACGTAACGGGTGGAATTTGAACCCATGGCGAGTGAGTCGTAAAGCTCTGGGATACGGGGATACTTGACTCAAATCTTTGATATAGGTATCCTCATATTCCATTACGAATACAAGGATACCTTTCTCGGATCTTTAGGATACTGGTGGCTGGGCTTAATGGAATACGGGAATACTCTTCTCAGGTCTTTATGGTAGAGGTGGCTGGGCTTATGGAATACGGGGATACCTTTCTCAGATCGTGCAGACAAAAACATCCTGATTATATTATCAATTCACAGTAGCGGTAACAACAAAACACTTTCTTGATCATCCTAACACTAAAAAGTACTTCCTAACATCTCTATGGCTCATCTGTGTCTTCAACTGCCAACTGTGTCCCATATATCCCTGGCCCTTTTAATTCGTCCCATCTCTTAACTGCCGTACCAATTATACTTAATATTTAGTATGGCATATCTCCATATGTCGTTCTATAGTTTGTAACCTACACAAAAGCGCTCTAGTAAATTATGTGCTTAATATGCGGCCCAGAGCGAGTCTGATGACAAGTGAAGGCGTGTTTATATGCAATAAAAAGTAAATTGTGGTAAATGCTTGCGGTTCGCAAGTAAAAATTTAGAATGTCAAAAAGAAAAAAAAATGCCTCAAAACACTATGAAACGTAGAGTGTGCTCTTACGAATTATGACACACACACACACACACACACACACACACACACACACGCACACTCGCTGGTCCTAGGACCAGTGCTGTTTTTGGTGTATGTGAATGACATGACGGAAGGGATAGACTCAGAAGTGTCCCTGTTTGCAGATGATGTGAAGTTATTGAGTAGAATTAAATCGGATGAGGATTAGGCAGGACTACAGAGAGACCTGGACAGGCTGCAAGCCTGGTCCAGCAACTGGCTCCTCGAATTTAACCCCGCCATATGCAGTCATGAAGATCGGGGAAGGGCAAAGAAGACCGCAGAGTATAGGCTAGGTAGCGGTCAGTGAAGAGGCGGGGTCAGGAGCTGAGCCTCGACCCCTGCAACCACAATTAGGTGAGGTGAATACTGCAAACCTCACTCAAGGGAAAGGATCTTGGGGTGAGTATAATACCGAGCACATCTCCTGAGGCGCACATCATCCAGATAACTGCTGCAGCATATGGGCGCCTGGCAAACCTAAGAATAGCGTTCCGATACCTCTGAGAAATCGTTCAAGACTCTGTACATCATGTACGTCAGGCCCATATTGGAATATGCAGCACCAGTGTGGAACCTACACCTGATCAAGCACGTCAAGACATTAGAGAAAGTGTAAAGGTTTGCAACAAGACTAGTCCCAGAGCTAAGGGAAATGTCCTACGAAGAAAGGTCAAGGGAAATCGGCCTGACGACACTGGAGAACAGGAGGGTTAGGGGAGACATGATAACGACATATAAAATACCGCGAGGAATTGACAGTGTGAACAGAGACAAAATGTTCCAGATATGGGACACAGAAACAAAGGGTCACAATTGAAACACGAAGACTCAAACGAGCCAAAGGGATGTTAGGAAGTATTTCTTCAGTCACAGAGTTGTCAGGAAGTGAAACAGTCTGGCAAGTGAAGTAGTGGAGGCAGGAACCACAGTTTTAAGACGAGGTTTGATAAAGCTCATGAAGCAGGGAGAGAGGACCTAGTAGCGATCAGTGAAGAGGCGGAGCCAGGAGCTATGAATGGACCCCCTGCAAGCACAAATAGATGAGTACACACACCTCTGCCCCACCCAGGTCCGATTCACGGGCTGGGCGAGACGTGTTGGCACATTTTCTTACACCTGTTGCCCCCCCCCCCGTTCACCAAGCAGTGAGTAGGTACCTTGGTATTTCCCGACTACAGTGGATGGCATCCTGGGTGGTGGTATAACATACCATAGATTTCACTGGCTTGACGCTGAGGCTCTCAACTTATAAATTCAACTGCCAAAAAACCCACCCACCCACATCAAACTCAATTACCCACCTAAAAACCCATTCACCCCCCATAACCCAATTTTATTGGCCAATTTACACAAACTTCAACTCCAATTACCCACCTCACAATCCATTCACACCCTCCCCCCCCCCACCAATCACCCGCTTATGAGCCAACCATAAACATTCACCTAACAACCCACCTACTTTCTAGTTATCCACACCAATGCGTCACACGACAACCTTCCTTAGTATCAATGTACATAAGGTCGAGAACCAAGCACCATAATCACCAGCTCATTTTTTTAAACAAAACTAAATACACCATTAACGTCCTGCTCTTCTATAACTCAGGCATAATAAAAATAATAATAAATTATAATAATAATAAATTATAATCATAATAAATTATAATCATACATAAAAATTATTAATGGAGAAGGGCAAAGGCCTAGTCATACAGCTCTTGGGGGAATTGTAAGCAGAATCGGATTTTGAGGACTCGCTCCTCCGTTCTCATATGATGGAGAGGACAGCAGTAACTGCATGGATCAAGAGCCCTTCAGCAGCATTAAAACACTCACTGGAAGGTATAAACAAACACTGTTATCCATCCCATCACATTATAAATATCTTACTGCAACATTACCAGCTTGTGGAGTTCAATGTTTATTTTTCTAAGGTATTTCAATCGCGTTACTTTATTAAGGATTTAAAGGAAATTATTTTCGCTTTTTTGAGTTTTTTCAAAACTTTTTTTTTATAGGAAATTTGTTTTTCCACTAAAAATTACGATTTTTTTAGTTTTTAATAAAGCAGTAGAGTAAAAGTAATTTCTCTCATTTATAATTTAACCACAAAAAAACTGATGCTTTTCAAATAATATATAAAATTTCAGTGAAAAAAAATAAAATTTCAGTGAAAAAAATACAAAAAAAAAAGTTAGAAAAATGTAATTTGATACATTTGAATGTATTAATTACCAGGAAGGTGCATAATGTTCATTTCGGTCACCAGTTCATTTCTGTCAGACTTCAAAGTGACGTAAGTCTTAGAGACGTTACTGACGTCTTCATTGGCTGGCGTTTCCAAGCCTCGCAAAAATGATACAACGGTAATGTTTGCTTGTGTTATCAGAATTGCGTGTGTGTGTGCGGGCTTACCACTGCCGACACAGCCCTAGGCTCACACTACACTAATATAGGCTTCACGTCCCCTGTCGTGGAGCTACGACGTAGTCCCGGGGGGAGTGGGACCAGCAGACGTGCTTCCCCGACGGTGTCCCGCCACCAACTGACGGACTCCAGCCACTGCCACTCACCCATGTGAGGGGAGAGAGAGGGGAAGAGGGGAAGAACAGAGAGAGAGAGAGAGAGAGAGAGAGAGAGAGAGAGAGAGAGAGAGAGAGAGAGAGAGAGAGAGCGAGAGAGAGAGAGAGAGAGAGAGAGAAGAAAAGACATCACAGAGAGTAGTCAGACCAACTGATCAGGACTCTGCCAGCTGCACACTTTCTCTGAGGAGAAAGCACAAAACACAAGAGGGAGAGGGAAAGAGAAATGATAAGAGAGCGAGAGAGAGAGAGAGAGAGAGAGAGAGAGAGAAGAGAAAGCATTCACACAACTATCTGCTCCTCCACTCCTATTCCCCAACCAAACATCCTATCAATCACCATTGCCAAAAAAAGGTGAATTACTTCAGAAGCTAAATAATTCCCACTAATATTCCATTAATGTTATTCTAAGTACATCAATGAAGCCATAATGGAGGAGGCGACCTGTGGCAGCTCTAGCCCTGGTGATGCCATCTGGGAGATCAGGTCTCCACCGCCACTTAATACCTAGACCTTATCAACTTTGTTTCCCGCTGAATATTGCCCAAGACCATAACATGACTATGAAAAGATGAGCTGTGAAGGAAATAAGATGGTGCCGAAATTAAGAGACATCTTGAAGATTTGAGATGCATCTTAGCTGACCTGTGCGTCAGCTTAAGTTACAAATGATGCAGTAAGCTGACAAGAGCTCAGCTTAACGTTTGCATTTCAGGAAATAATGCTTTACAGACTACAAACCTTTAGTAACAGACAAATACATCCCCAAATGCGAAAGATAACTAGGAGGGAATATAGCAAGTGCTATCTTGTTTTATTTAGATGTTCTGTTAAATTTTTTCGGGCCTAGTTCTTAGTGACCATGTCTTGCATCCATACTTCTTGCCATACCCTCCACAAATCAAACATGAGTACAAATAAACTAGCCACTACCCTCCACAAACAACACAGGACACAATAATGCACCTCAAAAACATGGTACACAATAAACTAGCCACTACCCTCCACAAAACAAACATCGGGTACACAATAAACTAGCCACTACCCTCCACAAAACAAACATAGGGTAAACAATAAACTAGCCACTACCCTCCACAAAACAAACATACGGGTACACAATAAACTAGCCACTACCCTCCACAAAACAAACATACGGGTACACAATAAACTAGCCACTACCCTCCACAAAACAAACATACGGAGTACACAATAAACTAGCCACTACCCTCCACAAAACAAACATACGGGTACACAATAAACTAGCCACTACCCTCCACAAAACAAACATACGGGTACACAATAAACTAGCCGCTTCGGTGACAAAATCCAAAGTATCTGTTCTTAGCTTTTAACCCCAAAATCCGGCCCTAATAAACATGACAGCGACCCAAACCACCATATCCACCACTCTCATCCAACTCTCCCTAGTCCTGGACGGTAAGTCCCACAACTTCTCCTCCTTGCCTCTCTTCCATTCCCTCCATTACTTCCACTATTCCGCACCAGGGAAAAAAAAAATGCCAAGCGTATCAAAAAGAGTTGCATGTTGCTGAGAATAGCGCTGGGCTCGCCACATGTCCCCTGAAAGACCATACCAGAACTGTAATGACCTTTACCTGGAGTTTACCTGGAGAGAGTTCCGGGAGTCAACGCCCCCGCGGCCCGGTCTGTGACCAGGCCTCCTGGTGGATCAGAGCCTGATCAACCAGGCTGTTACTGCTGGCTGCACGCAAACCAACGTACGAGCCACAGCCCGGCTGATCAGGAACCGACTTTAGGTGCTTGTCCAGTGCCAGCTTGAAGACTGCCAGGGGTCTGTTGGTAATCCCCCTTATGTATGCTGGGAGGCAGTTGAACAGTCTCGGGCCCCTGACACTTATTGTATGGTCTCTTAACGTGCTAGTGACACCCCTGCTTTTCATTGTGGGGATGTTGCATCGTCTGCCAAGTCTTTTGCTTTCGTAGTGAGTGATTTTCGTGTGCAAGTTCGGTACTAGTCCCTCTAGGATTTTCCAGGTGTATATAATCATGTATCTCTCCCGCCTGCATTCCAGGGAATACATGTTCAGGAACCTCAAGTCTCAGTAGTAGTACCAGTTCCTAGTAACCAGTTACCAGTAACCAGTGTACCAGTAGATGACTCACTACCAACCGTCTCTGTGTGAATCACTGACTGTATTCATGCTGCTGACCATAGCAGGATTTCAAACACCCCCTCACATAGGCACTGTGGGTCAGTTAGTCTTACGATAGAGAGCAGAGAGGCAGGACGGCGGTTGGCGCCTTCACACACATTCCGTTATATTATACGTACTACCAGCCTACGTGAGTATTTTTACCATATCCACGTTTTCGAAACCCACATGACAAATGGTGGCAGCGGTGTGGGAGCGTGGATTTAAGGGTATTTCAAGACGTTAGAAGACTGTGGGGAGCCGGCAGGTCAAAGGTGAACCATCCGCCACCTCCAGCTAGCAGCTTACCCTCAGCACACCACCTTGTGTACTCCAGCCTGCAAGCCTGTTGCAGCCGATTTTCAAGCTTCCTGGCTTAGTTCGTGTGCTAATTGCTTCAATCTCCGAGGGGTTGACCCGGATTTTGCAATTAAGCCAGACTGTGGAAGTGAACGCTAGTCAGCCTGCCTCAGCCTACCATCCAGCCTGTCTCTTGTCATCCACCTGCTCCTTCATGCTGTGTGCATCGTTACACGTCTTCCAGTCAGCCATTCTCGTGGGTTAAGCCAGTCAGCCAACCCAGCTTCTAACCCAGCTGAGAGAGAAGTAAGCCACGCAAGTTCCTCTGAAGTATTGTCTCATATATCGCTTGTGCTTGGATGCTGGTAAGAGTAGTCTTCATCATTCCTGTGGCATTGTGATTTAGTTAAGCCACCTTGTGCGTGTGAGAAGTGCGTGGCAGTGAGAGCGCACAGGGCCAGCTTGTTCCGCTGCCCCAACACCACCACCACCACCACCAGCCACCCACCTCACCTACCTGTGGCTGTTTGCACCCTTGTACCGGGTCCTAATACTGTTTTGACTCTCATAATTGGTCAAGATTGTAGCTGAGCGCCAACGATAAAGCCAGTTATGTGAGTTCACCTAGAAAGCTCATTTCTTCCGACAATGTCATGTGGGTTTCGAAAACGTGGATAGGGTAAAAATACTCACGTAGGTTGGTAGTACGTATAATATAACAGAAAGTGTGGGAAGCGCCAACAGCCGACCTGCCTCTCTCTGGCTCCCTGACTAGACTAACTGACCCACCAGTGTCTATGGGTGAGGTGGCTCTCAGTAGTAGTATCAGTTCCTAGTAACCAGTTACCAGTAACCAGTGTACCAGTAGATGACTTGCTACCAACCGTCTCTGCATGAATCACTGACTGTATTCATGCTGCTGACCATAGCAGGATTTCAAACACCCCCTCACATAGGCACTGTGGGTCAGTTAGTCAGTTAGTCTTATGATAGAGAGCAGAGAGGCAGGACGGCGGTTGGCGCCTTCACACACATTCCGTTATATTATACGTACTACCAGCCTACGTGAGTATTTTTACCCTATCCACGTTTTCGAAACCCACATGACACAAGCGCTCCCAGTAATTGAGGTGTTTTATCTCCGTTATGCGCGCTGTGAAGGTTCTCTGTACATTTTCTAGGTCAGCAATTTCACCTGCCTTGAAAGGTGCTGTTAGTGTGCAGCAATATTCCAGCCTAGATAGAACAAGTGACCTGAAGAGTGTCATCATGGGCTTGGCATCCCTCGTTTTGAAGGTTCTCGTTATCCATCCTGTCATTTTTCTAGCAGATGCGATCAATACAATGTTATGGTCCTTGAAGGTGAGATCCTCCGACATGATCACTCCCAGGTCTTTGACGTTGGTGTTTCGCTCTATTTTGTGGCCAGAATTTGTTTTGTACTCTGATTTAATTTCCTTGTGTTTACCATATCTGAGTAACTGAAATTTCTCATCGTTGAACTTCATATTGTTTTCTGCAGCCCACTGAAAGATCTGGTTGATGTCCGCCTGGAGCCTTGCAGTGTCTGCAATGGAAGACACTGTCATGCAGATTCGGGTGTCATCTGCAAAGGAAGACACGGTGCTGTGGCTGACATCCTTGTCTATGTCAGATATGAGGATGAGGAACAAGATGGGAGCGAGTACTGTGCCTTGTGGAACAGAGCTTTTCACCGTGCCTGCCTCGGACTTAACTCTGTTGACTACTACTCTCTGTGTTCTGTTAGTGAGGAAATTATAGATCCATCGACCGACTTTTCCTGTTATTCCTTTAGCACGCATTCTGTGCGCTATTACGCCATGGTCACACTTGTCGAAGGCTTTTGCAAAGTCTGTATATATTACATCTGCATTCTTTTTGTCTTCTAGTGCATCGCTTACAACAACTTACTGAAAGCTTTTCTGAAACATCGTGAACATTACATACAGTGAACAATATAAACATGTGAATGACGTTAAAATAGTGAGAGGAATTCTTAAATGTAGAGATACAGAAGCTCTCAGATACAGAGTTACGGTAAGCTTTTAAATACAGAGCTACGGTAAGCTTTTAAATACAGAGCTACGGTAAGCTTTTAAATACAGAGCTACTGTAAGCTCTTAGATACAAAGCTAAAGTAAGCTTTTAAACATAGAGCTGCGGTAAACTTTTAAATACAGAGTTACGGTAAGCTTTTAAATACAGAGCTACGGTAAGCTCTCAGATACAAAGCTAAATCAAGCTCTTAAAAACACAGCCACAGTAAGCTCTTAACTACAAGCTCTCTTACAAAGCTTCTCTATATAGCGTGATTATTTTAAAATATAATTGAAAATGTCCATCCAACATGAAACACTATGAAGGCCTTTCAACACGTTACTAATATTTACATGAACTTTATCAGTCGCATTAACGAAAAAAGCTCCATACAGCGAAGCTTTATAAGAGGACTGACTATAATTTAGTGGACACTAAAACAAACTAACATCTCTCTGATACTAAAACAAACAGATGGTTTTATGCTGGCGGTCTCTTTGATTCGAGGAACTGGAACTACACTTATTGCTTGGATCAAGAGCCCTTGCCTGCGACCATGACCTGGTCTGCACCATTCCACCCTCCAAGGGAGAAAGGGTTCTTTATTTATGAGACTGAAGCTACTCTCCCTTGGATCAAACCTGAGTACGTCTTATTTCCCTCGACCTGGCTTGACCTGGTATATACGTGAAGCCTTCAAATATGACTTAACCCACACATAGAGCCTTCAAGTATGACTTAACCCACACCTAGAGCCTTCAGGTATGACTTAAACCATACAGAGAGCCTTCGGGTATGACTTAAAACATGCATAGAGCCTTCAGGTATGACTTAAACATACATAGAGGCATCAAGTATGACTTAACCCATACATAGAGCCTTCAAGTATGACTTAACCCATACAAAGAGCCTTCAAGTATGACTCAACTCGTACACAGAGCCTTCAAGTATGACTTAACCCACACATAGTCTTCAAGTATGACTTAACCCAAACAGAGAGCCTTCAAGTATGACTTAACGCATACATAGAGCCTTCAAGTATGACTTAACCCATACATAGAGCCTTCAAGTATGACTTAACCCATACATAGAGCCTTCAAGTATGACTTAACCCATACATAGAGTCTTCAAGTATGACTTAACCCATACATAGAGTCTTCAAGTATGACTTAACCCATACATAGAGTCTTCAAGTATGACTTAACCCATACATAGAGCCTTCAAGTATGACTTAACTCGACCCATCATACTCGATATCCTTTTCTAACCTTAACAGGAACTCTGTGAGCCGTTGTGGGGATAACGAGCAGTAATCCGAGACTTTACCCATGACCTCACTAAATGGGGAAGAGGAGGAGGAGAAGGAAGAGGAGGAAGAGGAGGAGGATTAGCAGGAGGAGGAGGAGGAGAAGAATCAAACAATTCAACACCCATGGTTATTATATTCACGAAGAAGCGCTAAATCTGTATGAGTCACACTGGACCTGGGGGTTTGAAGCAGGGGTTGATAACCTCCTTGGAAGAAACTGTCATAAGAATGGATAAAGAAAAGAAACTACGTAATAGTGGTAGAGGAAGAAGTGAAGATAAAGAAGGGTTAAAAGTATGAAAGAGAGGAGGATGCAGGTATGAGAAAAAAAGAGAGGAAGGAGAGTAAAGAAATTGAGAGAGAAAGAGAGACAAAGAGATACGAAGAATGTTAAACATATCAAAAAAGAGACAAGAATGGATCAACGCCCCCGCGGCCCGGTCCATGACCAGGCCTCCCGGTGGATCAGGGCATGATAAATGAGGTTGTTACTGCTGGCTGCACGTAGTCCAACGTACAAACCACAGCCCGGTTGATCCAGCACCGACTTTAGGTATCTGTCCAGCTCCCTCTTGAAGACAACCAGGGATCTATTGGTAATGCCCCTTATTCCTGGTGGAAGGCTGTTGAACAGTCTTGGGCCCCGGACACTTAGTGTTTTCTCTTAGTGTACCAGTGACGCTCCAACTTTTCACTGGGGGTATGTTGCATCGCCTGCCAAGTCTTTTGCTTTCGTAGGGAGTGATTTCTGTCTGTATATTAGGGACTAGTCCCTAATAAAGGTTCTCTGTATATTCTCTAGATCTGCAGCTTCACCTACCTTGAATGGGGATGTTAATGCACAGCAGTATTCCAGAAATCACTCCCTACGAAAGTAAAAGACTGGGCAGGCGATGCAAAATGCCCCCAATTAAACATAGGAGCGCCATTGGTACACTAAGAGAAAACACTATAAGTGTCCGGGGCCCAAGACTGTTCAGCAGCCTCCCATCAAGCACTAGGGGAATTACCAATAAACCCCTGGCTGCCTTCAAGACCCCTGGCTGCCTTCAAGACCCCTGGCTGCCTTCAAGACCCCTCTGGCTGCCTTCAAGACCCCTGGCTGCCTTCAAGACCCCTGGCTGCCTTCAAGACCCCTGGCTGCCTTCAAGAGAGAGCTGGACAGATACCTAAAGTCAGTGCCAGATCAGCCGGGCTGTGGCTCGTACGCTGGACTGCGTGTGGCCAGCAGTAACAGCCTGGTTGATCAGGCCCTGATCTATTGGAAAACCTGATCGTGGACCGGGCCGAGGGGGCGTTGACCCCCGGAATAACCTCCAGGTAGACTCCAGCCTAGAGAGAATAAGTGATTTAAAAAAGGATCAAGAATAAAAAGGGAAGAGAAGGAGGTTAGAGGGACAAAAAAAAAAGGTAAATTAAAGAAGGTTAAACGTATGAAAAAAAAAGAGAGAAAGAGGAAATTAAAGTTATGACAAAAAATTGAAAAAGAAGATTAAAAGGTATGAACAAAGAGAAAAAAAAGGCTAAAGGGAATGAAAAAAAAAAAAGAAAAATGAAGAAATTTAAAGGTATGAAATAAAGGAAGACAAAGAGAGAGAGAGAGAGAGAGAGAGAGAGAGAGAGAGAGAGAGAGAGAGAGAGAGAGAGAGAGAGAGAGAGAGAGAGACAGAGAGAGAGAGAGAGAGAGAGAGAGAGAGAGAGAGAGAGAGAGAGAGAGAGAGAGAGAGAGAGAGAGAGAGAGGAATAACTTTAGTTATGAAGAAAATAAAGGAGAAGACAGTTTAGCCGAGTGTAAACTTTAGTTAAGCTTCGTCAAGTTGGTGAAGCTTGAGAAAGCTTGGTTACCAAGCTGAATGTTACTGTCAGGTTTACAAGCCAATAAAACTTAGTTTTATTCTGCAAAAAAAAAAAATAAATAAAAAATAAAACCAGCAGGAAAAGCGAACTACGAAAAGTGGACAAAGTTTGGAGGAGGAGGAACATGTCAGCCGTACTCCTGCAGGAGGAAGAGAGGAGGAAGAGAGGAGGAAGAAGAGAGAAAGAGAGGAGGAAGGAGAGAGGAAGAGAGGAGGAAGGAGAGAGGAAGAGAGGAGGAAGGAGAGAGGAAGAGAGGAGGAAGAAGAGAGGAAGAGAGAAGGAAGAAAAGAAGAGAGAAGGAAGAAAAGAGGAAGAGAGAAGGAAGAAAAGAGGAAGAGAGAAGGAAGAAGAGAGGAAGAGAGAAGGAAGAAGAGAGGAAGAGAGAAGGAAGAAAAGAAGAGAGAAGGAAGAAAAGAGGAAGAGAGAAGGAAGAAGAGAGGAAGAGAGAAGGAAGAAGAGATGAAGAGAGAAGGAAGAAAAGAAGAGAAGGAAGAAAAGAGGAAGAGAGAAGGAAGAAGAGAGGAAGAGAGAAGGAAGAAGAGAGGAAGAGAGAAGGAAGAAAAGAGGAAGAGAGAAGGAAGAAAAGAGGAACAGAGAAGGAAGAAAGGAGGAAGAGAGGAGGAAGAAGAGAGGAAGAGAGAAGAAAGAAGAGAGGAAGAGAGAAGGAAGAAAAGAGGAAGAAAAGAGGAAGAGAGAAGAAGAAGAGGGAAGAGAGAAGGAAGAAAAGAGGAAGAGAGAAGGAAGAAAGGAGGAAGAGAGGAGGAAGAAGAGAGAAGAGAGAAGAAAGAAGAGAGGAAGAGAGAAGGAAGAAAAGAAGAGAGAAGGAAGAAGAGGAAGAGAGATGGAAGAAGAGAGGAAGAGAGAAGGAAGAAAAGAGGAAGAGAGAAGGAAGAAAAGAGGAACAGAGAAGGAAGAAAGGAGGAAGAGAGGAGGAAGAAGAGAGGAAGAGAGAAGAAAGAAGAGAGAAGAAAGGAAGAAAAGAAGAGAATGGAAGAAAAGAGAAGAGAGAAGGAAGAAGAGAGGAAGAGAGAAGGAAGAAAAGAGGAAGAGAGAAGGAAGAAAGGAGGAAGAGAGGAGGAAGAAGAGAGGAAGAGAGAAGAAAGAAGAGAGGAAGAGAGAAGGAAGAAAAGAAGAGAGAAGGAAGAAAAGAGGAAGAGAGAAGGAAGAAGAGAGGAAGAGAGAAGGAAGAAGAGAGGAAGAGGAAGAAGAAAATAAGAGAAGGAAGAAAAGAGGAAGAGAGAAGGAAGAAGGAGGAAGAGAGGAAGGAAGAAGAGAGGAAGAGAGAAGGAAGAAAAGAGGAAGAGAGAAGGAAGAAAGAGGAAAGAGAAGGAAGAAAAGGAGGAAGAGAGGAGAAGAAGAGAGAAGAGAGAAGAAAGAAGAAGGAAGAGAGAAGAAGAAAAGAAGAGAGAAGGAAGAAAAGAGGAAGAGAGAAGGAAGAAGAGAGAAGAGAGAAGGAAGAAGAGAGGAAGAGAGAAGGAAGAAAAGAGGAACAGAGAAGGAAGAAAGGAGGAAGAGAGGAGGAAGAAGAGAGAAGAGAGAAGAAAGAAGAGGAAGAGAGAAGGAAGAAAAGAAGAGAAGGAAGAAAGAGGAAGAGAGAAGGAAGAAGAGAGGAAGAGAGAAGGAAGAAAAGAGGAAAGAGAAGGAAGAAAGGAGGAAGAGAGGAGGAAGAAGAGAGAAGAGAGAAGAAAGAAGAGATGAAGAGATAAGTAAGAAAAGAGGAAGAGAGAAGGAAGAAAAGAGGAAGAGAGAAGGAAGAAGAGAGGAAGAGAGAAGGAAGAAGAGAGGAAGAGAGAAGGAAGAAAAGAGGAACAGAGAAGGAAGAAAGGAGGAAGAGAGGAGGAAGAAGAGAGGAAGAGAGAAGAAAGAAGAGAGGAAGAGAGAAGGAAGAAAAGAAGAGAAGGAAGAAAAGAGAAAGAGAGAAGGAAGAAGAGAGGAAGAGAGAAGGAAGAAAAGAGGAAGAGAGAAGGAAGAAAGGAGGAAGAGAGGAGGAAGAAGAGAGGAAGAGAGAAGAAAGAAGAGAGGAAGAGAGAAGGAAGAAAAGAAGAGAGAAGGAAGAAAAGAGGAAGAGAGAAGGAAGAAGAGAGGAAGAGAGAAGGAAGAAGAGAGGAAGAGAGAAGGAAGAAAAGAAGAGAAGGAAGAAAAGAGGAAGAGAGAAGGAAGAAGAGAGGAAGAGAGAAGGAAGAAGAGAGGAAGAGAGAAGGAAGAAAAGAGGAAGAGAGAAGGAAGAAAGGAGGAAGAGAGGAGGAAGAAGAGAGGAAGAGAGAAGAAAGAAGAGAGGAAGAGAGAAGGAAGAAAAGAAGAGAGAAGGAAGAAAAGAGGAAGAGAGAAGGAAGAAGAGAGGAAGAGAGAAGGAAGAAGAGAGGAAGAGAGAAGGAAGAAAAGAGGAACAGAGAAGGAAGAAAGGAGGAAGAGAGGAGGAAGAAGAGAGGAAGAGAGAAGAAAGAAGAGAGGAAGAGAGAAGGAAGAAAAGAAGAGAAGGAAGAAAAGAGGAAGAGAGAAGGAAGAAGAGAGGAAGAGAGAAGGAAGAAAAGAGGAAGAGAGAAGGAAGAAAGGAGGAAGAGAGGAGGAAGAAGAGAGGAAGAGAGAAGAAAGAAGAGAGGAAGAGAGAAGGAAGAAAAGAAGAGAGAAGGAAGAAAAGAGGAAGAGAGAAGGAAGAAGAGAGGAAGAGAGAAGGAAGAAGAGAGGAAGAGAGAAGGAAGAAAAGAGGAAGAGAGAAGGAAGAAAGGAGGAAGAGAGGAGGAAGAAGAGAGGAAGAGAGAAGAAAGAAGAGAGGAAGAGAGAAGGAAGAAAAGAAGAGAAGGAAGAAAAGAGGAAGAGAGAAGGAAGAAGAGAGGAAGAGAGAAGGAAGAAAAGAGGAAGAGAGAAGGAAGAAGAGAGGAAGAGAGAAGGAAGAAAGGAGGAAGAGAGAAGGAAGAAAAAGAGGAAGAGTAACACGTCCACACACACTACTCTCGCAAAGTTGCATCAATTTAATGTAAATTTGCTACAGTGTATAACACCGTGTAAAAACCTTGCTAGTGTTTTGTGACTCCATATTCTGGAAAGTTGGTGTAGCAACACACACACACACACACACACACACACACACACACACACACACACACACACACAGTACGAGATATGATAAAGCTCATGGAGCAGGAGAGAGTGGGCCTAGTAGCAACCAGCGAAGAGGCGGGGCCAGGAGCTATGACTTTACCCCTGCAACCACAATTAGGTGAGTACAAATAGGTAAACACACACACACATACACACACACACATACCTAATAGCGACCAGCGTAAAGACGGGGCCAGGAGCTGTAACTCGACCTCAGATACCACAAAAAGGCGAGTACGAGCCCGCTCACAAAAAGCCCAAATGCGAGTGCAGGAACGGGCTGTTTGAGATGCAGGGAGCAGCCAGGGACACAGCCGGCAGTTAATGAAGCAAGATGGGCTGTAAGGACGTCAGGAAATATTGGATCAATCTCGGTGGAAGTGGAACTTGCTAGACGGAGCGCTGGAGGCAACCGTCACACACACACATAAGGACGTGTTTCCTTAAGACATCTGTTGTCCTTGTTCACCCATCAGTAAAATGGGTACCTGGGTGTTAGTCGACTAGTGTGGGTCGCATCCTGGGGCAAAATTTACCTAATTTTCCCGAAATGGTCTACATAACAAGCGGCTTTATATACAGTAGTATGTCACTGATGTCAGCTAGGACTGTATACCTTGTACTTGTAGGAATGAAGATATTAATATTTATATTGGACACTGGAGATCGGTAATCAGGCGCTCGATAGCACCTGATAGACGGACCTAAGGTCTAGAGATGGTTCCTGAGATGATGGCCCCAAACCAGGCGACCTGATCAGTCAGGAAGTTGTTGCTCTCTGCAGGGGAGAACCAGAATACACCCACACATCAGTGTGTTTATCCAAAAACAAAAAAACAAAGACGTGTTATTATTTTATTGTGGCAACGTTTCGCTCTCCAGGAGCTTTGTCAAACCGCTGATAAACGTTGCCACAATAACATTTATCATTCTCCAGATCTTCCCAAAGTTTGGCTCTGCATTATTATTATGCAGAACAAGCCACGTGGGGATGGAAATCTTTACCTGAAGATCTTTCGCACTTGTGCGTCATCAGGAGCTATGCAATGTTGCAAGACTACCAACAGATAGTAGGGAAACAATTCTCTCTAAGGTAAGGCAGAAGCGTAAAGCGTAGTGTCCGGCGCTTTACGCTCGGAGAGAATTTTCCCCCTACTATCTGTTGCTAGTCTTGCAACATTACATAGCTCCTGATGACGCACAAGTGTAAAAGATCTTGAGTTAAAGGTTTCCATCTGCACGTGGCTTGTTCTGCATTGTTAAGATTGCCTGTTTGCCACTATATTGCATTATTGTAATTATGGAAGCTCAGAGAGTCGGTGGAATCGTGACATCCACACACTGCCGGCAAGACAACTATGGAATGAATGATGGTAAATGTGTTTCCTTCTCTGGGTCGCCCTACCGTGGTGGGAGGCGGCCGGTGTGGTTAAAAATATCACTTTACTAACATTAAACAACAAACAAGGAAGAGTGAAGCTCAAGCCAGCTGCGAGTCGCAGCTTTCATACATCAGCTTACTCCATAACCTGCAGGTTACCTGCACCTAATTCCGGGGGTCACCGCTCCCCTTCCCCTCGGCACAGTCGCAGACCAGGCCTCATAGCTGGCAGCCTGATCGATAAAGTTGTTGATGCTAGCCGCATGCAATCCAACGTAGGCACCACAGCTCTGTTACTCAGAAACTAGAGGAACTTACATCAATAACCCGCACATAGGAGAAAGAAACTTGCAATGACCTTTTGGTCAGACTTGGACCATTAACTAGTCACTGTATTTTGCCTTTTTATTGTTTGAGGAACTTACCAAGCGCCATCCCTTACTATAACGTCCACATGTTGTGAGAAGCTGCTTCAAGGTATCAAAGACAGAATTATTTAAATAAAGAAGTAAGTCTGTGAGTGTCACACTGCGACAAGAGTTGCAGGTTCAGTCTAGTGTCTACAACACGTCCACTCAAGACTACTGATAATTGCAGGTTCAGTCTAGTGTCTTCAACACGTCCACTCAAGATTACTGATAGTTGCAGGTTCAGTCTAGTGTCTACAACACGTCCACTCAAGATTACTGATAGTTGCAGGTTCAGTCTAGTGTCTTCAACGCGTCCACTCAAGATTACTGATAGTTGCAGGTTCAGTCTAGTGTCTTCAACACGTCCACTCAAGACTACTGATAGTTGCAGGTTCAGTCTAGTGTCTTCAACACGTCCACTCAAGATTACTGATAGTTGCAGGTTCAGTCTAGTGTCTTCAACACGTCCACTCAAGATTACTGATAGTTGCAGGTTCAGTCTAGTGTCTTCAACACGTCCACTCAAGATTACTGATAGTTGCAGGTTCAGTCTAGTGTCTACAACACGTCCACTCAAGATTACTGATAGTTGCAGGTTCAGTCTAGTGTCTTCAACACGTCCACTCAAGACTACTGATAGTTGCAGGTTCAGTCTAGTGTCTTCAACACGTCCACTCAAGATTACTGATAGTTGCAGGTTCAGTCTAGTGTCTTCAACACGTCCACTCAAGATTACTGATAGTTGCAGGTTCAGTCTAGTGTCTTCAACACGTCCACTCAAGATTACTGATAGTTGCAGGTTCAGTCTAGTGTCTACAACACGTCCACTCAAGATTACTGATAGTTGCAGGTTCAGTCTAGTGTCTTCAACACGTCCACTCAAGACTACTGATAGTTGCAGGTTCAGTCTAGTGTCTTCAACACGTTCACTCAAGATTACTGATAGTTGCAGGTTCAGTCTAGTGTCTTCAACACGTCCACTCAAGACTACTGATAGTTGCAGGTTCAGTCTAGTGTCTACAACACGTCCACTCAAGATTACTGATAGTTGCAGGTTCAGTCTAGTGTCTACAACACGTCCACTCAAGATTATTGATAGTTGCAGGTTCAGTCTAGTGTCTACAACACGTCCACTCAAGACTACTGATAGTTGCAGGTTCAGTCTGGAGTCTTCAACACGTCCACTCAGGTTCTAGCCAAGTAATGTCACTGAAAGTGGCAGAGGCAAGGCAGGGAAACTGCTGATGACTGCCCGTCGTGTGGTGTAAGTCTTCTTGGAAGCCGAGACTCTCCGTGAAGTTGGACCAGGTGTGTAATTTCAAGAACGCCTCATTCGTACATAAAAGCAAGACTAACGACATCACCAGCTTTGAAGGTCTGGTTGATATGACGGGTCCAACCACCTCAGCTCCACCAGAAAAATGAGAACCCTTGCCCAGAAGTAGAAGATGGGATGGAGGAAAGGCAATCTCCTCCCTTCCCACTCCCACTCCCTCTCTCTTTCTCTCTATCCCTCTTCTTCTTTCCTTCTCTCTCTCTCTCTAACCCTCTCCTCCTTTCCTTCCATCTCTCTCTCTCTCTCTCTCTTAAAGCACTGGAGATGTAACCCCTGTGAGAAGAGAGAGGAAAAGAGAAGAAACAAAAAAGATAAGGGAAGGAAAAAAGAGCGTTAAACAGGGAAAGAGGGAGGCAGCTGGGGGAGAGAAGAGGAGGGAGATGAGTGGGAAGGAGAGGGACTAGAACCGGATACAGAAGAGATGGAAGATAAGAAACAGGAGATGGAAGACAAGAAGAAACATGGAAGATGAAAGGCAAGAAGAAATACAGGAGATGGAAGACAAGAAGAAACATGGAAGATGAAAGGCAAGAAGAAATACAGGAGATGGAAGACAAGAAGAAACAAGAAAAATGGAAGACAAGAAGAGGGAATAGAAGACAAACAGATAAGATACAAGGGGAAGGTTACTCCAAATCCATGGATCAAGAGACCACTGATATTCAAGACATCGCCTTGAAGGTAGAACCAAAAAAAATTTATGAAATACCCGATATACATACATTGTGTGTGTGTGTGTGTGTGTGTGTGTGTGTGTGTACTCACCTAGTTGTACTCACCTAGCTGAGGTTGCAGGGGTCGAGTCCTAGCTCCTGGCCCCGCCTCTTCACTGGTGTATGTGTGTGTGTGTGTGTGTAACACACTTTTAAACATTATAGACAATCACCAAAATTCTCTTTTATTTTCTTTCCATTTTCAGTTATCTGACCGAAACAGACAATAAATAAGCACCAAAACTCAACATCAACCATCACATCCTCCATCGCACTGCACACGACCTGGTAGAAGAAAAGAAAACTGGACCTTAACTCTGGAGGAGTGACTATTTATGTTGAGCCTCTGGCTGAGCTTTGTCAGGAGACAATAACAAAACCCTGATAACAACGCCTCTCAAAGCTGAAATATTACTCCTTCCGCCCCCCTCCCACTGATACTGAGAGAAAAAGTATTAGAAGGGGAGGTATGAGGGAGGAGGTGGAGGGATGAGGGGGAGGTATTTGGAGGAGGGAGGTATTAGGGGGGGACATATTAGGAGGGGGAAGTATTAGGAGGGAAGAGGGAGAGGTATTAGGAGGGAAGAGGGGGAGGTATTTGGAGGAAAGAGGGGGAGGTATTAGGAGGAAAGAGGGGGAGATATTAGGAGGGAGAGGTAGAATGGTGGGTGGGTTTTGGAGGGAGGAGAAGACATTAGGAGGGATGAGGGAAGAGGTATTACGGGGAAGGAGGGATGAGGGGAGACGTACTACAAGGAAGGAGGGATGAGGAGAGAGGTACGTATTACGAAGAAGGTGGGAGAGGCATTAGGAGTAGGAAGAGATAAGAGCAGGAGGAGGAGAGTTGTTTTTAGGATTGAAGATGGGAGGTATTACAAGTGGAATAGAGTATTAAGAAGGAATGAAGGAAGGAAGGATGGGTGGGTTTACAATTACAATGCCAAAAGATAACTAGATGTATCTTATGTTAGAATGCTCATGAGAGGAGCTGCAGTTCAAAAGGCCCAGGAGCTAAAACACAACCAACTCAAACACTGAAAATTCGAGACTTATCAGATGAAACAAGACAATTTTTGCTACTTACCACATAGAGGAGATAATATGAGATTTGTTCTGATAACCCAAGAAAGTCAGTGCTTCTTGTCCCCCAGGATGCGAACCAAACCAACTGAATAACATGCATGTACCTACTTACTGCTAGGTGAACAGGGACAGCAGGTGCAAGGAAACATGCCTAACATTTCCACCCACGTCAGGAATCGGACTACAGACACTCAGTGTGTGAGGCGAGAGTGCTGCCAACCAGGCCACGGGACACAATAATGGTTTTGCAGGTGCAAGTCTTGATGTCACTTCGCAGAAATAAATAGTCAAATCCTTATACTGTGAATCTCAAGATAGTTATTTCAGCCCACTGTCAGATTCATAAGCTAGCTTTTCCTTAGTCAATATAAGTACATAGCAATTTCAACATACTATACTGTATATATATATATATATATATACATATATATATATATATATATATATATATATATATATATATATATATATATATAAATATATATATATATATATATATATATATATATATATATATATATATATATATATATATATATATATATATATATATATATACATGTATATATATGTCATGCCGAATATGTAAAACTGGTCAATTAGCAAGAACTCATTTAAAATTAAGTCTTTTCTAAAATTTTCTCTTATACGTATAAATATATATTTTTTTCATTAATGTTAATGTAAAAACTTTTAATTTTGCACCAAAAGAATCTTAGAAAACTTACCTAACCTTATTATAACAAGGACAATTTATTTTAGCCTAACCCAACTAAATATATTTTAGATTTGTTTACAATAATTTAATACTAAACAAACACAGTGAAATATTTTTTTTTCGTTAGGTTCAGAATGATTTTGGCGAAATTATTGCATACACAAATTTTCACTTGTCCTATATGGCAAGATGAGCGTTGCTATTTAAGCCAAGATTGCAAGTTCTGCCTATTCGGCACAACATATATATATATATATATATATATACACTTATATATATACTTATATATATACACTTTCACCTCCCTCTTACTTGTTGTTGCCACCTTCCTATATATATATATATATATATATATATATATATATATATATATATATATATATATATATATATATATATACAGCAGGGCCCCGCTTTACGGCGGTTCGCTTTACGGCGTTCCGCTAATACGGATATTTCAAATTATGACCAAAACTCGCTATACGGCTTCCCCCACCTGTCTTTCTAATAAGGTCACAGCTGCCCACCGAGTTTGTTTACATTCTCCCTGAGCACATCTCCTTATTATGTCTGGAAACTTTCCAAAATTTCAAGTGTTTTAAAGTTATTGTATATTTTATATGTATTGTACTTGATAATTAAACTTGTGTACACCTGTACCTAAATAAACTTACACACTGTGCTGGCATGTAGGTACACATTAAAATCACTAAGTCTCTCTACTCTTGATGCAATAATAATAATAATAATAATAATAATAATAATAATAATCATCTCTTGGGCGCATTAATGTCGCATATTACGTTAATATAGACATTTCCCTTAATCTATCTATGATATTTTTTTCAAAATTATATAAGAAACACATTATGTAACATACAAACATGATACATGCACCCACAGTATAAAAATTTATACAAATATATATGAGATGTTTACCAAACGGTTTGTAGAAGTGTCGGAAGAATTACGTTTTCTCTAGCCCATCACCTGTTACTAGGGATAACTGTAGAAAAATATTCCTTTCGTATGCCTTCACTTTATAGCTATAATTCTGTACTAACTTGTACACAGTGTAAGAGTATTTGTTTCGTGATTTAATTATTATAATAATAATAAAAATATTATAAGGTAAAAGTTTCACAAACTCTTACAAATGTACATGAATGAACTAAAACTGGACACGTATTAATACCGTCTATTTCGCCTGACCGAGTGATCGTCCACAACCTGTTCAGTTTGTTTGTTTACGCTGTCTGAGCTCGGTGTATCATTAAATGTTGTATATTACGTTAATATACACATTTTCATTAATCCATCCGTGATATTTTTTTCAAAATTATATAATAAACACGATACATAACATAAATACATAACAACATATGTGTAGAGAACCTAGGATAACCCAAAAAAGTCAGTGACTTACTTCCATTGCCTTCACTCAGAGCAACATTTCTTCTCAAAATGATGTTACATGAGAATGGGAGTATTCTTCTTTATTTATTCTACCATATCAATGTAGAGACAACCTGTACACAATGTAACTTGTACACAAACCAGACGTGTACACTGTTTACAAAACTTACCTTCGCCTGGTTTGTTTACATAACTCTGCGCCTGTCCTCTCTCATGCACTCATTCTTTCTCTCTGGTATGGTAGCCTGGCTGACTACCATACATACCACACTTGATTTTTTACAATAAATACTACTCATCTCACCCTATATTTTAAGGTAAGTAATGAGTGAACTGTATATACATTTTATTGCTCTGGGATGCTTAAATATCATAGAATAGTATGTGTGGGTGGGTTGGCCTGGTATGGTAGCCTGGCTGACTACCATACATACCACACTTGATTTTTTACAATAAATACTACTCATCTCACCCTATATTTTAAGGTAAGTAATGAGTGAACTGTATATACATTTTATCGCTCTGGGATGCTTAAATATCATAGAATAGTATGTGTGGGTGGGGTGGCCTGGTATGGTAGCCTGGCTGACTACCATACATACCACACTTGATTTCTTACAATAAATACTACTTGTCTCACCCTAGATTAAGACTATAAATATTTTAAGGTAAGTAATGAGTGCACTATGTGTGTATTGTACTTTTTTATTGTTTTTTTGATGCACGTGACGCACGTGACCTGAGGTCACGTGCGTCACACCTCACTCTCCGCCTGTATATATAATGTCTTTCTACCTCTGTATGTTAGAAGTGATCAAGGTCCCAGGACCGAAACGTTTTCTAATAAATATGTCATAGTGTTTGCTTACGTGTCTTTTTAAACCAACTTGTCGGTATTTATTACCAAGGTTTATACCATGTTTCACTGTAAACACCTGGTCCACACACCCCCTACCTTTCCTAAAGCCTCCTTGTTCATCTGCTATCCTACTCTCCGTCTTACTTTTAATTCTTTCAATAATAACTCTACCATACACTTTACCAGGTATACTCAACAGACTTATTCCCCTATAATTTTTCCACTCTCTTTTATCCCTTTTCCCTTTATACAAAGGAACTATGCATGCTCTCTACCAATCCCTAGGTAACTTACCCTCTTCCATACATTTATTAAATAATAGCACCAACCACTCCAAAACTATATCCCCACCTGCTTAAGTAAATAATTTGAATATTAGTAATCTGAGGTCAGATGTGTTAAAATAGAATAGTGAAGAATTAAGATGCAGCGAAAGTTTGAATAAATATAATTTTCTCAAGCCAATGTAGGGTGTAAGATAAATACTAATGTATCCTTAACAATTAAGGAAAATAAAAGTAAAAAATACCGATGATGATGTTCAATTTAATTCTTTAACTTAATTCCCCCAGTTACTTAGTGATCCAAAAAAAGGCAAGTATAATAATGTTGGATTGTGTACTGCCAGCAGTTACAGGCTGGTTGATCAAGCCCTGATCCACTACAAAGCCTGGTCATGGACTGGGCCATGGGGGGTACCGACCCCCGAAACATACTCCAGGTATAGTGGTGGAGACGAGGGTAAGAAAATGAGATGGAGAAGTGAACAAAAGAAGGGATGGGAGAAGTGGGGGTAGGAGGTAAGTAAGATAATCTTACCCCTTTCTCATCCTCTTCCTTCTAACCACTACCCCTTCACTCCCTCCTCCAATTCCTCCTGAGGTAAAAACTTCAGCCAAGCAGGAAATAGGTAGGAAATAGGACGGTTGGTCACCCTAAACTAATCTCCCTCGGGTCCTCCTCCCAAGACGATACCTCTCACACCACCTGCAACACCATATCTATCACCCACACCACCTGCAACACCATATTTATCACCCACACCACCTGCAACAAAATATCTATCACCCACACCACCTGCAACACCATATCTATCATGCACACCACCTGCAACAACATATCTATCACCCACATCACCTGCAACACCGTATCTATCACCCACACCACTTGCAACACCATATCTATCATCCACATCACCTGCAACACCTTGTCTATCACCCATACCACCTCCATTAACAATGATGATGATGATTGTTAATCAGGGGAAGCATTAAACTGTAAGGGTCATATAGTGCCTGCAGAACGGGAGGCATTCAAGTTCGAGCCAAGAAAACTGAGCATAAAATCCAGTTCCTCAAATCAAAAGCCCCTGACTGGTGTCAAAGTACCTCCCTTGAAAGACATGAACATATACTATCTGTGAGACAGGCATCTTGGTTCGTCACTGCACTTGCAAGTGAGGCGCTCATGCACGTCCTTCTCACTGGCATTCGATAAAAGTTAACTTGCTAGTTATACTCAAATAACCAGCACATACACGAGACAGAAACTTATGACGACGTTTGGGTCCGACATGGATCATTCACTAGTCGCATGGTACTGTGCCTTTCTATTCTTTACGCTAGTCATTCTTGAGAAACTGCTACCAACAAAATTTTTTTCAGCACACAGTAGTAGATCAATGGTATGAATTAAAAGAGAATGTAGCAGGCTCTACAACCACTGATTGTAGCACTTAATACAGTATTGTAAATGAAGAATACAGATACAGTACGTACTCCATTTTTGAGATATTTACAGTGCTCTAAGCCAATACTTAAATTTTTTGTTACTGCCCCCACAACTAACTGAGACTTATATAGTACCCTTTAATCTCATCCCAGGTTGACTTTAGAAGGGATTTATAATGTGAGGGGTCAAGGTCCTTCCCTGGAAAATTGTGGAGAAAAAAAAAATTGAATATTTGTGGACATATAAATCATTTTCAGTATACTTTCAAACTAGATATTTGATCAATCATCTCTTTTATTTTCAGCTTGAAAATTATGTAAAAACGGGTAACAAAATTATACAAGAACACCTGAAGTCTGAAGTCCAAGCCTTCCCCACTTTCAGAGCAAGACTAATCTTTCAGCGCAAGATAAATATGCAACAATAGCATCAACGCTCAATCAAACAATAATCCAGTTTCAATGTGTCAGTCAGCTGTATCAGAACTACAAAACTGGAAAAAATTATGACCATTTTTTCCTTTTTTTTTTTGTTTACCATGTCAACCATTACCCACCAAGGACCTCTAATGGCTCTCCAAACATCAAAAAGCACATCCATCCTGAAGAGTGGAGCCACTGTACTTCCCACTTCCAGAACTCAAGACCAGGTAAACCATTTCCAGCTACTGCCATATTTACAAATTTTTTAGACAAGTACAAAACACTGGAAATCTAAGGAACATTTTACATTTCCACATACAACATGTACAAGTTATAAAACTTACCTTTTGTTAATTTCACTACATAACAGCATTATGGATGATCCACTCCCACGAAGAAACAAATCCATTTTCACTTCTATATTAAAAACATGACACTATATATGCAGTAAAACTTACGACCGAACACTATTCAATTTCTCCCAGTCGCAAAAGAATTACAATAAAATACAGCCTCTCCTCACTTAACGACGGAGTTCTGTTTCTAAGACCACGTCAGTAAATGAATTCGTCGCTAAGCAAGGAGCATACTACAATCATAGTGGGTTTCTGTCAACCATCTTTGATACTGTTTTAATTTCAGCTTTGCACCATTTACAACATCTTTAGTACAGTGGACCCCCGCATAGCGAACGCCTTGCATAGCGAACATTCCGCATAGCGAACGCTTTGTCCGCTAAAATTTTGCCCCGCATAGTAGACAAAAACCCGCTCAGCGAACTTCGTCCGAGACGCGTCCAATGTGGGCCCTCAGCCAGCCTCACATGTGCCGCCCGTCCCATTGTTTACCAGCTAGCCTCCGCGGTAACATTCAAGCATACACTCGGAATATTTCGTATTATTACAGTGTTTTCGGTGCTGTTTGTGGAAAATAAGTGACCATGGGCCCCAAGAAAGCTTCTAGTGCCAACCCTACACCTCAAAGGGTAAGAATACCCATTGAAATTAAGAAAGAGATCATTGATAAGTATGAAAGTGGAGTACGTATCACCGACCTGGTCAGGTTGTACAAGAAACCAAAATCAACCATCGCTTCTATTGTGGGCAAGAAAACGGCAATCAAGGAAGCTGTTGTTGCCAAAGGTTTAACTGTGTTTTCGAAACAAAGATCGCAAGTGATGGAAGATGTTGAGAGACTCTTATTGGTGTGGATAAATGAAAAACAGCTAGCAGGAGATAGCGTCTCTCAAGCGATCATATGTGAAAAGGCTAGGAAGTTGCATGACGATTTAATTAAAAAAATGCCTGCAACTAGTGATGATGTGAGTGAATTTAAGGCCAGCAAAGGTTGGTTTGAGAGATTTAAGAAGCGTAGTGGCATCCATAGTGTGATACGGCATGGTGAGGCTGCCAGTTCGGACCACAAAGCGGCTGAAAAATATGTGCATGAATTCAAGGAGTACATAGAAACTGAAGGACTGGAACCTGAACAAGTGTTTAATTGTGATGAAACAGGCCTGTTCTGGAAGAAAATGCCAAGCAGGACCTACATTACTCAGGAGGAAAAGGCACTCCCAGGACATAAGCCTATGAAAGACAGGCTTACTTTGTTGATGTGTGCCAATGCTAGTGGTGATTGCAAAGTTAAGCCTTTATTAGTGTATCACTCTGAAACTCCCAGAGCGTTCAGGCAAAAGAATGTCCTCAAGGATAATTTGTGTGTGCTGTGGAGGGCAAACAGTAAGGCATGGGTCACTAGGGAATTTTTCTATAACTGGTTACACCATGCATTTGCCCCCAATGTGAAAGATTACCTAACTGAAAAGAAATTAGACCTTAAGTGCCTCCTGGTGTTAGACAATGCCCCTGGTCATCCTACAGACGTGGCAGAGCGACTTTATGGGGACATGAGCTTCATTAAGGTGAAGTTTTTGCCTCCTAATACCACTCCTCTCCTGCAGCCCATGGACCAGCAGGTCATTTCCAACTTCAAGAAACTGTACACAAAAGCTCTGTTTCAAAAGTGCTTTGAAGTGACCACAGACACTGGATTGACTCTAAAAGAGTTTTGGAAGGATCACTTTAATATCCTCAGTTGTGTAAACCTTATAGGTAAGGCTTGGGAGGGAGTGACTAAGAGAACCTTGAACTCTGCTTGGAAGAAACTGTGGCCAGAATGTGTAGACAAAAGGGATTTTGAAGGGTTTGAGGCTAACCCTGAGAGGAGTAGTATACCAGTTGAGGAATCAATTGTGGAATTGGGGAAGTCCTTGGGGTTGGAGGTTAGTGGGGAGGATGTGGAAGAGTTGGTGGAGGAGGACAATGAAGAACTAACCACTGATGAGCTGATAGATCAACTTCAAGAGCAAGAGGCCAGACCTGGGGAAACTGGTTCAAAGGAGGGGAGAGAGAAATTGAAGGAATTGCCTACTTCAAAGATTAAGGAAATGTGTGCAAAATGGCTTGAAGTGCAAACCTTTTTTGATGAAAATCACCCTCACACAGCTATTGCAAGCCGTGCTGGTGACTGTTACAATGACACTGTTGTGAACCACTTTAGACAAATCATAAAGGAACGAGAGGTACAGGCCACTATGGACAGATATGTTGTGCGAAAGAAGTCCAGTGACTCTGAAGCTGGTCCTAGTGGCATTAAAAGAAGAAGGGAAGTAACCCCAGAAAAGGACTTGCTACCTCAAGTCCTAATGGAAGGGGATTCCCCTTCTAAACACTAACACTCTCTCTCCCCTCCTCCCATCCCATCAATCATCACCAGATCTTCAATAAAAGTAAGTGTCATGTAATTGTGCATGCCTTTTTCAGTTTGTGTGTACTAAAATTAACATTTTTTTGTGGTAAAAAAATTTTTTTTCATACTTTTGGGTGTCTTGCACGGATTAATTTTATTTCCATTATTTCTTATGGGGAAAATTAATTCGCATAGCGAACATTTCGCATAACGACCAGCCCTCTTGCACGGATTAAGTTCGCTATGCGGGGGTCCACTGTATAAACGAGTATGTCGCTATGTGAGAAGAGGCTCCTCTTCACTGTCATCCTGTTTTTCTCCTTTAGAGCGTTTAAGTGCGCCAGCACTTGCCCGATCAATCTGTTTGAAAACAAACCACACAAGATGACCTTACACTCACATCATAAAAATTAGTATGTATAGTACAGTGCATTGCCAGTAATCTGCAACCATCGGAGCCTTTCAAAATAAGATCATTATTTTCGGAACTGCCAGTAATCTGCAACCATTGGAGCCTGTCAAAATACGCTAATTATTTTTGGAGTAAAAAATTGTAATGGCCTAATAAGAAAAAATTAAATAAATGTTGGTCTCAAGTCTTTGGACCTATGACAACAGCATGTGTTTGGTTTGCCTCAAAATCTGCACTACCTCTTTCTTCTGTTGTTTATATAATGTTTACATAGGCCTATAACAGCTAGTGCTGTGAAGTCAAAATCTTAACATATCTTGGAAATAACATTTTACATTTATTAAATGCAGTATCTTGGATATTAAGTGAAAACTGTATAAATTAGGCAATAATTTATACAAGGCCACCCACCCAATCCAAGGAGTATATAGCACTCTTGTGCTGAGCACATTTTCAATGTCATCAAAGTAATTTTTCTGATAATTTTTGATGAGTGCTTTATTTTATTCCTTTCCAGAAGTGTGCTGACATCACAACCAGATTACCCACTGAATGCAACATCCCCAGCTCTCCTTCAGAGTTCAGGCACTGACCTCTCCACCTTCAGTAATCAGGTCCAACAACCCAGTTTTCCTGAATCCTTTATAAAAGCTACCCTGTTCACACTCCAACAGCACATTAAAAAAAACAAACAAAAAAAAAAAACTATGCACTCCTATCTAACACACTCGTATAAGTCTCCTGGATGCTCAAGTCCCTAAAATGCAAAGCCTCTTGTATTTTTTCTGACTGTTCCTAGCTATGCTACTGATTTAACATTACCGTAAGTGGACCCTTCAGGGTAAAAGCTTAATGCAGTGAAAGGCTCTTGATCCAGGGAACTGGAGCTGCCCTTCCCTAACTTACATCAAATCTGACGACCTCCTATTACCCAGGTGTTGTGTGACCCCCCGTATGGATTTAGTATTTACCCATAAATATAACTATGTTTTTTTGACAAATATGATATCAATGCTCAATAATAACCCACATGGAAACAAAAACACAGGCAGTTGATTAATGTGTATATTTTGATCCCCTTCTGGGATCCCAGAAGGGGGTCAAAATATACAAATCAGTCAATCTCCTGTGTTTCTGTCTCCATGTGCATTATTATTGAGCACTGACAAGTGTTCATTACACTTTAGTTATACATGGTATTAATAGTTAAGGCTTACCTCCACACCGGCCTTGGTTTCAACACGACCTTGTTCATAATGAACATCAAAGTCATCAGAGTCTTCAGTGGTCTGGCGCCTCTGAAGAGGCTGGTGCAAGTTAGCTTGTATTTCTTGTTTCTTGTGGTCTGGCAGGCCCGGCTGACATGGGAAAAACAGGAAAAATAGATTAGGCTTCCTATACAAAACATGTGTAACAAAATACTTAGAGTATGAAAAAAAAGCATTTATAAAATATATGAAGAAATGATAATATATTTTTTAAACACACCGGCCGTCTCCCACTGAAGCAGGTGATCCAGAAGAAGAAACACTTTCACCATCAATCACGCCATCACTGTCTTGCCAGAGGCACACTGATACTACAATTCAGATTTCCCTCCAAACTGCAAATATTCCTATCTTTCCTTCAGAATGCAAGCACTGTAATACCCACCTCCAGGACTCAAGTCTGGCTAACCAGTTTCCCCGAATCCCTTCATAAATGTTAATTATAAAATGAAAACTATCTTAAACTGACCTAAAAATTATAGCTGCTCCCTCAAGGGTGATATGAACTCAAAACCATTAGAATGCCAGCCTCAAACAACCAACTGATAGCCTACTAACACCTTAACAATTGCATTCATTTAGTCTCTATCTTTTAAATGGTATCAACTAACGATATTCTCAAGTTTTACAATGTCTCCTCTTATCACCTTCACCCAATCACAAGAACTGTTTTCAAAGATGGATGTTAATTAACTTCATAATTTTTCCAATACATAGTTCTGACTTTAAACCTTATGCCACTAACAAATAGTGTACTGATGTATAACACACTGAAGACTACCTACAACTCTGACATTCAAATCAACACAATAACTGCAGTTATCCTTATCCACATAAGAACTGCAGTTATCCTTATCCACATAAGAACTGCAGTTATCCTTATCCACACAAGAACTGCAGTTATCCTTATCCACATAAGAACCACAGTCATCCACTGATCCAGTAGAGTTCACAGCAAGTGTTTCTATATGTTTAAAGATCAACATGCACCAGGAGAGAAATTTTTTTACACAACCTGTTTAGTAACATGTACTGCATTTCATTAGTGACGTATATAACTTACTCCATTGAACTGGTCTGCTTAGTGCCTAACTACAATATAAGGCATGAAAACCTTTATCTTTTTGATAAATTAAGAAATTTAAAAAAATACTGCTTGTTGCTTATTCGAGGTGTAAAAACAACAACCCTATTTTTCTAATTTGTTCTTTAGTCCAGCTAATACTAGATCATATAAAGCCCATTTTCAGGAACAACCAATGCAGTAACTGAGCTTTTAGTGTATTTATAATCATTTGAAATTGTCCACTTTAAAGTTAACTACAATTACATCACTTGAAAAATCTTGAATGCTGACAAGTCAAATCTGTCAGTGTACAGAAGACAAAAAATGATGAAAGTATTTTCTTTTTGGGGATTTTCTTTCTTTTTGGGTCGCCCTGCCTCGGTGGGACACAGCCGACTTGTTGGGAAAAAAAAAAAAAAAAGAAAAATGATCAGAATGAAGTCAAATTTAAATTCCAATATGAAAATTATCATGAAGTATTATGCCATTTTCCTTTCATATATGCATGCATGTAACATAATAAAAAATGAACATACAACTGGCAAAAACACATTAATAACAGTCACCTTTGACTTGGTGGGAGACGGACGGCGCATAAAAAAATAAACTATAAACATGATACCCTATGTGAACAGAGGATACATGGTGTGATAAGAGGTTTCTGGACAACAAACAAAAATAGAATGATGAATAAAATTACAAACACACTGTATAAAATATGTATAAAAAAAAAGTCAACAAACTTATCAGAAAAATATGCAAGTTTACAAACTTAGATGACCTAAAAGTATACAAGATAACCCAACACATCAGGTATGAATTGCAGGTGTCCCTCATTTTATATTGCAGATGCTTTACAGGTCCTGGGCAAGTGTATTAAACTCACTTGGGCCTTAAATGCTTAGATTCACATCATGAACAACTGTGTGAACTGTAATGATTACACATGGCCACTGTATATCACATATGCGAAATAAACGATAAAATAGGACATCCCCCCCAAAAAAAAAAAAAAAAATGCATAAAGTGAGGGAAACCCACGATTGTGTAAATATAAAATACATAATAAAACATTCATGACTTACGACACAATTACATTAAATAATTAAAATTCACTTGTATATATATTTAAACCTATAGTTAAACATTCAGTAATAATAAACAACCTACTGTATTCCATAGATAAATAAGTGACTATAATGCAAAAATTTATAGTAATACCAGTCTAACTAATGTTTATTGGAGAGGCATTCAAAATAATAATGAAAATATTATTGGATGCAGTGAGAGCTTATCATTAACATTTCAATTTAAAAAAAAAAACATTTTTGAATTCAAGCAAGTACAATAAGCAGAGAAAATGAAAATAGTAAAGTATATACGTAAATGTAAAATATCACAGCAGGCAAATAAACCAATCTAACATTGCAATATATATTAATACCAATACAGCATATGGAAAAACTCTTTATACAGTATGAGCAAATGCTATTCCTAACCATGACATTGAACTGTGATGCTGTACACACTATGGGCTCTGCACTGCGGTAGTGCCGTACTTGTCATATAATGACGCTTTTGAAAAGCTCTTACCATAGTGTACTATGCTAATATGAATAAATTCATTGGTTTTATAACTAATAGGTCACTATGAGAGTTTACCACTTTCTTTTAACATATCGGCCATCTCCCACTGTGGTAAGACAAAAAAAAAAAAATTACTTTCACCGTCACTCATTCAATCACTGTCTTGTCAGAAGTGCACTGACATCACAGTTCAGACGACCCTCTGAACTGCAATTTTTCTTTTCAACAAATCAACCATTTCCCACATACATGGGATTATGACAGTGCATAATAATAAATTTATCATGACCCACCATTACAATGATACTTCTACAAGATTCTATGAAAACAAATCACTGAACCCTGCCATAAATTCTGAATAGCATTTCATGCTAACTTTTCTTTTGTATATTATCTCAGAAAATGGCAGGGTGAAAAAAGTAAACAATATCAGTGGAACAAAGTGATGTGACCAGTGCTGTCAAGTAACTAACTTACATCCTGTAAGCTAACAAAAAATTTAATAATTATTAAGAGTAATTTCTGAGTCAAGCAAAATTGAGATTAATCTGCTAAAACATTCTGTAAACAATACATTACTGAATGAAGCTCTTCCCATAATAAACACATACTATATCAATAAAAAAATGCAATGTGTATCAGTATGACCCCCCTCACCCCTAAAAAAATTTGTAAATATTTTAAATAACTTCCGGGTAATATGCAAAAATTGTCTCGGGAGCAGTTAACGTTAGACCAATAAAATAACACACAGTATCTTGTAGTAAAATTTATTTCTATTAAATTATTTGTGTCAGCCTTACCCCATTCCTCTGATACATAGAGTGGAAGAAGTAATATTCCTGAACTTCATAAAATATCCTCAATAGGTGGGTCAGGCACACAAGCCTTCAGAGAGGGGGAAAAATTGATACAAAGATTTAAAAATGAGTTAACAAATAAAACCATACTTATATGAGAATCTTTATAACTTAAAGCTTAGAAACATAATAAATCCATTCATCAAGGCTCTTGGGTCAGTGCTACTTCCCTCGTGTATTACTCGAATCTTAATTTCAAATTACTAATTACCAACACTGCTGAGTATAGTTAAATTTTTTACATTACTAGCCTAGAGCATACATTTATCCCTTTCATTTAAATACTATAACAGATACTGTAGTACCTTAATATAAGGGACTAATAGGGGGATTCTCTGACTGTCACATCAGAATAATGTTAAAAACTCGAAGAAAAAGCACTCAAGTACTTTACTGTATATCTAATATAGTACTGTACACACAGTTTATGGATGAACTCCAATAAACATCAAAAATAAATGTTAAAAATGAAATTTACCAATGGATTGTTATATCAGAAGTCGAGGATTAAAATGTAATCAGATTTTATATTTACAAAAACTGGATCATATATACAATATTTACAGTGAGATTTTTCAAAACCTGGTGAATGAGTAAGATCCTACTTACTGTAAAATCACTTATTTAAGCAGCACTTTTCAATGCACAGGAATTTATACACTTGACTGTATTTCCCCTATATATACAAGTTTGCTTGCAGCAAAGTCATCTATTTGCAACATCTGTTACAAAATATCTTATTGCTCATTATCAGAGATCTCAGTTCATACATCTGCGGCTCATGTGCTGTGGGTCGTATATCTGTGAGGTGCATATGTATGACTCGCATATCTGTAACTCATTCATTCTGACTTGCATATCTGCAAACCAAGTATGCTAACCTTCACAAAAAAAGTAGATTGATACCAAATTCATGTATGCTAGCCCCCAAAAGATGTTGATTAATATTGAATTCATGTATGCTAGCCCCCACAAAAGATATAGACTGGCATTGAATTCAAGTATGCTAGCCCCCAAAATATATAGATTGATATCAAATGAAAGTCCTAGGTAGTAGGTTGGTAGACAGCAACCGCCCAGGGAGGTACTACCGTCCTGCCAAGTGAGTGTAAAACGAAAGCCTGTAATTGTTTTACATGATGGTAGGATTGCTGGTGTCCTTTTTTCTGTCTCATGAACATGCAAGTTTTCAGGTACGTCTTGCTACTTCTACTTACACTTAGGTCCCACTACACATACATGTACAAGCACATATATACACACCCCTCTGGGTTTTCTTCTATTTTCTTTCTAGTTCTTATTCTTGTTTATTTCTTCTTATCTCCATGGGGAAGTGGAACAGAATTCTTCCTCCGTAAGCCATGCGTGTTGTAAGAGGCGACTAAAATGCCGGGAGCAAGGGGCTAGTAACCTCTTCTCCTGTATATATTACTAAATGTAAAAGGAGAAACTTTCGTTTTTCCTTTTGGGCCACCCCGCCTCGGTGGGATACGGCCGGTGTGTTGAAAGAAAAGATCAAATGAAAGTATGCTAGCCACCTAAAAGATATAGATTGGCACTGAATTTAAGTATGCTAGTCCCCAAAAGATGTAAACTGATACTGAATTCAAGTATGCTAGCCCCTAAAAGCTGCATAGTGGTTGCTCGAGTTACAATGGGCTTGAGTTACAATAACTTTGAATTACGATAATTATGAGTTACAATTTACCCTCACAGAGTAATTTAGTTTCGAGTTGTGACGAAAAATTTGATATACGATATTCACACGATGGTACCACTGGTTATGGGTCGCATCCTGGGGAACAAGATTAACCTAAGTTGCCCGAAATGCTTGTGGCTCACATGCCTGAATAGCCATCACAACCTGGCTGATCAGGCACCTACTATACTGCTGCCTTTTCATGTGCAAACCTGATAAGCCATATCAGCATCAAAAACACAAAAACAATATTAAATGTATTGAACTAAGAGGTATTTACTCATCTGTTAAACTACAAGATTCTCAGGTGGAGGTCAATGGCCCAATAATATTGCTAGTATCTCTTTGGTGAATACCTGGTGAGAGGGCCCAAAGAATCACCACTAGTCTCTCTCATTAAGCTTCTATATAGAGGAGCATTGCAGGACTAACAGCTTTGTTAGGCAGGTCCTACCAATGCAAAGAAGGTCTTACCCATACATGACATGTCCTACCCACACTAGGAAAGCACTCAACATGCTAGGCAAGTCCTAGGCATGCTAGGCAGATCCTACCCATGCTGTTCATGGGTCTTTTCCATACTCTAGACAGGTCCTATTGATGCTTTTTACAAGTCCTTTCCATAGTCTATGCAGGTTCTCATGATCTAGGCAGAACTTAGCTAAGGTCCTACCCATGTTATAAATTTAATTTGTACCCATGTTGGCAGGTCCTGTACCATAAATGTGAGCTGCTATATCTTAACGACTATTACTATTATGAAATTTAATTAAATTTAAATTTATACACATTGCACTAAAGACTATAGCACAATAAATTTTGTGCTGAGCTTATTATTGCAAACTAATCCTCAGTATTAAAACAGTGTATATCTTTACTCTTGAAGTCACATCACTTAGCAGGTAAACTTTTTAACAGTGCTATTGTTTTGATTTTATACTTGTGTTTCATGAAACTACTGACACAAAAATTACAAAATAAAAATTTGATATGAATAAAAATAAAAAATAAAATATAATGAAAAATACCCACACTCTTCAGGAATCTGGCAACTCGATGCCCGCCAAATATTATCAACCAATCTCGAAATGAACGTCTCATAGTGTTGATGCAGCATTCATCAATACTCCACAGGTGTTCATCTGGTATCAACTTTACCTACAACTTATCTCACAATATGGTTGACAAGCATGTAAATTAAGTCTGCCTATTATTATTTATCTTGGTGTACTTGATAAGCTTTAACTTAAAAATGTTTATAATGATGTAGAGTTTCAAGAACACATAACAAGAGGTAAACTAAGTCTAGTTCCTGATGCTTTATCCACGATAACTCTGAAGGCAGTTTCCAAATAGGCAAAAAGTGTACATGTATACATTTTGAAAAATAGCCTAATGTTGTCTGAAATGTTAATCATTCATAATTATTTCAGTTGGTAACAATGTAAGGGGCTGAAAATATATCCACTTAAATATATAATGAATGTCAATGTAAAATATCATGATTTAATAGTAATTTCTTCCTTTACAAATTACTTAATCAGTAATACTCTTAAACAAAAGTCAACAAGAACAACAGTCAAACAATATATACACTACATATCTGCTTGAAAGTAATGATCCTAAACAAGACTGAAACAGTACAATTATTATTCACATTAATGAGAAGAAGCTAAAAAAGAATGCAAGGGTTGGCAACTGTGGCCGTGGCTGGTCACACTGATACACACCACCCCTCCCAAACCTGTTATGGCCCAAGGGATCTTACGAGCAAAGACAGTGTCAGGTTTCATTGGCCTAGGAGGTGAGCTACTGTCAACGTTTCATTCAAGATTTCTCTTTGAATTATCTCTCGTGCTTATTAGATATTTCTTTCCTTTTACAATTTTTCTTCCTGTTATAACTACTTATTAATGCTGATTGGAATGTAAAATTAACTCGTATGTGGCTGTTTTCCACAGGTGCTCACAAGATTGATACTTGTCATGGGTAACTGCTAGCTGCTCACCTTGTCATGCAATCTTATAACAATGGGTCAATCTAGACTAAGTTTTCTAGTATCTATCTAAAAAAAATCTAGTGCACTCTCTGTCACTGGGTCAGCTTGAGAGGAAAACAAGATCAGAGAGCCACATGCAGAGAGAAGGTTAAGCAGGCTGGGGGGTTCTCAAGGGATATGCAGGTACTTGGTGACAAGGAAGATACTGTTCAGTTCTATCACTGTAGGACTATAACAGAAGGATTCTGGGCTGACTGCACTAATTTTAGAGGTCTAGTTAGAAAGCAGTTATCTTGTGGATTCCATTGCTATCCAGACAAAGGTGGGGGGACACTGATGTGCACGCAAGAAAAGGTGTAAGTGTGGGCCAGTTAAAAATTGAGCTTCATGCTTTGCCCAGTGTCTTCTAGTACCTAGATGGAAGACATGGGATATCTAGAAAAGTGAAGTTAAAGAGGCATGAGTGGATGGAATGCTAGCGGGCAGCCTCACCTGTTCGGTGGTGGGCGTATTAACGGTGGGTGAATGAGCAGGGCTGTCGTAAGGGGAGACTGGTTGCGTGGGAACTTGAGCTGCTAAGCGTTCGCTGACTGATCCTTGTACATACCACAAGCCCTGATACAGGTGTGGGTCCGTTCGCCAATCATAAGTGTATGTTCCTACAGGTGGGTCATCCAGAGGCGGGTCTAGCGGGAAGTCATCTAGCACAACTCTGGCCGATAAAGGGTCACTTTCATTATCATATTCAAACGTATTGCACTGAGGAACAAAAATGTGAGGGTCACTATGTATAAGCTCACTTTCTATTAAGTCTTTATGCACTAAATCAGTTAACTTAAGGTGAATTTCTGTGGTTTCACTTTGTTCACATTCAACAATAGTTGATTCACAAGGCAGGTCAGTAACCAAATATTCACTCTGCTCAAGATCAGCTTCACTATGCTCACACTGCTGAGGCTCCTCAGTTGGTGAATCATCCACTGTGGGCACATCAGATGGAGGAGTGTCCATTAAAGGAGCATCTGAGGGAGGAGTGTCAAGTTTACTTCCATTAGGTCTCGTTAACTGAACGCCATAACTGGGATTAAAATTTCTAAGGTCTAGAAACCTTCGACTCATTGTACTACTTTCACTACTACTGCTTGTACTATTTTCCTGATCACTACCACTGCCATCCCCCTCGGTCACTTGTTGTTGCTCCTGAGGTCTTTGTGCACGCACATGCCAGTGAGCTAGTGCAGCACGAGCATAATAATAATAAGGATTTACCAGCGGATCTGGATCATCTGGTTCTGATATGGGTGATTCTGTCACAAATCTCACCGGCTCTGGATACAATTCGTGAATTGGAGTTGAAGTTTCAGGTATTGGGGGAGCCACTGGAAAGGAGGCTCTTGGGTCTGGAGGATGGTGTCTTCCAAAGTGTTGGCTCTGCTGCTGATGGGAGCTGCCTTCGCTGAGTGGAGTGCTGGCCTGGGGGGGTAACGTGAAAGCTGCAGCAATTGTGTGGGAAGGGTGGTGGTGAGTCCCAAAGGGCATCAGCGAGGTAGAGGTTGTGGTGTGGGTGGCTGTAGGACTGATGGATGAAGTGGTGGTAGTAGTGGTGGTGGTGGTGGAGGCATGAGCTATGGTGGAGCACACACTTTTAGAAGTGCCAACAGAACAGTAAGAAGAAGAATACACAGAAGAATAAGTAGGTGAGGAGGAAGAAGCGTCGAGAGCTGCTGCACAAGGGTCGGCAAGTTGTATGTCCCTAGCCGATGGCTGAAACTGGCTGACACTATCACTGGAAGGGTCAATGGAGGGATTGCCTGACCTATTGGGGTCACACTCACGCAGAATTATAGGACTTTCACTACCAGGGATATTAGCCTGCAAATTATCTTTTGTACAGACAAAAACCTCTTCTGACGAAGCTCTGATATTGGTGAAATCCTTCAATCCAGCAGATCGAACTAATCCACATGGGTGTAATCCATCTGGTTGGATGAGAGTGTCCAGGGTAGATGAAAGAGTGGATGCTCTAGATGGTGTAGTGGAGGGTTCCCGGCTTACCTGAATAAGTTCTGGCGTGGGTGTTCTTGCTGGAGTAATTGAGGTGGGATATCTGGTACCAAGTCGACTCACATCACGTGAAGGAGGGGCCGAGTTAGATGATGTCTGAAATGAGATGAGATATATAATTAAACTTTTTTTTTCTTTAAATCCTCTCTAAAGAGAAAAAAGGAGTGCCTTGATGCCAAGGAGGGGCTCATGATCCAAGGAACTGAAACTGACCTGCCTCTTCCTTGCATCAAATCTGATTACCACCCATTCTCAAGGCACTATATAATCCCTAAGGCTTCAGTGCTTCCCATGGATATAATAATAATAATAATAATAATAATAATCCTAGGTAGTAGGTTGGTAGACAGCAACCGCCCAGGGAGGTACTACCGTCCTGCCAAGTGAGTGTAAAACGGAATCCTGTAATTGTTTTACATGATGGTAGGATTGCTGGTGTCTTTTTTCTGTCTCTTAAACATGCAAGATTTCAGGTACGTCTTGCTTCTTTTACTTACACTTAGGTCACATTACACATACTTGTACAAGCATATATATACACACCCCACTGGGTTTTCTTCTATTTTCTTTCTAGTTCTTGTTCTTGTTTATTTCCCCTTATCTCCATGGGGAAGTGAAAGAGAATTCTTCCTCCGTAAGCCATGCATGTTGTAAGAGGCAACTAAAATGCCAGGAGCAAGGGGCTAGTAACCCCTTCTCCCGTATAAATTGCTAAATTTAAAGAGAGAAACTTTTGTTTTTCTTTTTGGGCCACCCTGCCTTGGTGGGATACGGCCGGTTTGTTGAAAAAAAAAAAATAATAATAATAATAATAATCCTAGGTAGTAGGTTGGTAGACAGCAACCACCCAGGGAGGTACTACCGTTCTGCCAAGTGAGTGTAAAACGAAAGCCTGTAATTATTTTACATGATGGTAGGATTGCTGGTGTCTTTTGTCTGTCTCATAAATATGCAAGACAACAGGTACATCTTGCTACTTCTACTTACACTTAGGTCACACTACACATATGTGTACAAGCATATATATACTTACATACCCCTCTGGGTTTTCTGCTATTTTCTTTCTAGTTCTTGTTCTTGTTTATTTCCTCTTATCTCCATGGGGAAGTGGAACAGAATTCTTCCTCAGTAAGCCATGAGTTGTAAGAGGCGACTAAAATGCCAGGAGCAAGGGGCTAGTAACCCCTTCTCCTGTATATATTACTAAATGTATAAGGAGAAACTTTCGTTTCTCCTTTTGGGCCACCCCGCCTTGGTGGGATACGGCCGGTGTGTTGAAAGAAATAATAATAATAATAATAATAATAATAATCCTAGGTAGTAGGTTGGTAGACAGCAACCACCCAGGGAAGTCTAGTGAGTGTAAAACGGAAACTTGTAACTGTTTTACATGATGGTAGGATTGCTGGTGTTTTCTTTCTGTCTCATAAACATGCAAGGTTTCAGGTATGTCTTGCTACTTCTACTTACGCTTAGGTCACATTACACATGCATGTATGTACAAGCATGTATGTGTATATATACATACATACATATATGCACGCATGCACACACGCATACGCACGCACACCCACACACCCTCTCTCTCTCTGGGTTTTCTTCTATTCTCTTCTTGTTTATTCCCTCTTATCTCCATAGGGAACTGGAACAGAATTCTTCCTCTGTAAGCCATGCATGTTGTAAGAGACGACTAAAATGCCGGGAGCAAGGGGCTAGTAACCCCTTCTCCTGTATACACTATTAAAGTTTAAAAGAGAAACTTTTGTTTTTCTTTTTGGGCCACCCTGCCTCGGTGGGATACGACCAGTTTGTTGAAATAATAAAAATAATACTATTTGCTTTTCCATGGGGAAGTGGAACAGAATTCTTCCTCCGTAAGCCATGCGTGTCGTAAGAGGCGACTAAAATGCCAGGAGCAAGGGGCTAGTAACCCCTTATCTTGTATACATTACTAAAGTTGAAAAGAGAAATTTTTGTTTTTCTTTTCGGGCCACCCTGCTTTGGTGGGATATGGCTGGTTTGTTGAAAGAAAGAAGAAATACTAATTGCATCACCTCCCCTCCTTCAAAGGACAGGCACTGAAGGAGGGGCGGGGATGTTACTGTTTGGAAGGTCACTTAAACCATGATGTTGGTGCTCTTCCGGCAAGACAGTGATTGAATAAGTGATAGTGAACGTGTTTTCCTCTTTGTTAGGCCACACTGTCTCAGCAGGAGATGGCCGGTGCTCAAAAATTATTATAGTTAAGATATATATGAAGCACTAAACACATGTGGGACATTCAATTTGAGGAGTTTTTTGTAGCTTGAGCCTCTGTCCACTAAGTGTGAGGCAGGGTGAAACCTCACCATCAGAATTTCCTTGGGGGTTTCCATTAAGAGGGATAAATGGCACCAGGCACAAAATGAGATAATGATATGTATATTTCAAAAGAAGAGGAATAATGTGATTACATCTGGAAACAGGCTACAAGGGAGGCATAATATGCTTGGATTAAAGTGTCATGAACACTATGAAAAATGGCAAAATCACTTGGAGGCAGAAAATGAAACACAAATAAAAAGATATCTGTTTAATTTGGCCTCAAATCAAGTATGGTAACACCTGGAAAAGGGGCTACAAATGGTGTATAGTTTGGTTACACCTGGAAGAGGGGGTACAAATGGAGTATAATTTGGTTTTATCTGGAAGAGGGGGTATAAATAGTATAATATGGTTATGTCTGGAAGAAGGGGAAAAAAGGGTGTAGAGTTTAATTATGTCTGGAAGAGGGGAAACAAAGGGTGGAGAGTTTGGTTTTGTCTGGAAAAGGGGGAACAAAGGGTGTAGAGTTTGGTTACATCTAGAAGAGGGAGTACAAGGTAAGACTATTTGAATTATTAACCCAGGTTAACAACCCAGGATACCACAAAACAATGAAGCAGTGTGGCTTATTTCCACTGGGTCCTTTTAAGGTCCTTCCCCAAGATGAGACCCAGTAGCCTCCTAGTTTCTAGAGGCAGCAGGTGCTAGAGATTTGGCCATATACCCCACTTTGCCCAGGGTTTGGCCCCAGGTGCTGTCAGTTATGAGCCTAACTCCCTACTACCACTGACTGTTTGGCTAGTTCATTGTTGTCAGGAGTACTACAGTATTATTACTTTTATTAAGAGTGACCTAATTGGATGAACCTTATCGTAGCCAAATGGCCCAGTGGCTTATGCATTGGCCTGGAGTTTCATGACTTACTTGCCATGGGGTCAAACCCTACCCATTCCCTCGTTTCTGTTAAGAGATTTTTTTATTAGCACACTAGCCACATCCCACTAAGGCAGGGTGACCTAAAAAGAAAAAGAAAAGTTTTCCTTTTTAAATTTAATAATTTGTACAGGAGAAGGGGCTACTAGCCCCTTGCTCCTGGCATTTTAGTTGCCTCTTACAACATGCATGACTTACAGAGGAAGAATTCTTTTCCGCTTCCCAATGGAGATTTTTTTTTTTTGTAGGCTCTACCATCTGGGGGCCACCGCCAAGCCAGTCTTTTCTTGAAGGCCAATTCAACATTACAAGTTTCAAAATTCTTCAAAAATACATTAGCTGTAATGTACATGTTACAACCAAGAAAGAGAGGTTGAAGCCTTTGTTATAAGTGAGTCCAAACTTACCCACTGTACTAAGCTCTGCACAACGAAGGTAACTGGATTACCAGTTTTCTTGATAACTTCCACTGCCTTTTCATGAGTTGCTTCTCGAAGGTCAATTCCCTCTACCTCTAAAATGCGGTCACCAGTCTATCAAAAGAGAATAAAATAACTTTATAGTGAGCCACTTATTAAATCATTCAAACAAGTTTATACAAACAAAAGAGAAAATAAAAAACTCTTAATATTCTACAATTATAAATCACCTATACTATACAGAACTAGAAGGGAAAAAAATGAAGAGAAGCAAAAAAGGGTGTAACAGTGTTGGCAAGAGGGAGGTTAGGGGTAGGATTGATAAATGAGTGGAAGCAGTTGAATGTGAAAAGGACTTGCCTAGTATTGGCTATTAGGCCTATTGGTGGAGATAAATAGACACAAATGCAGTAAAATGCATTATACTGCATTTGTGTGTGTTTTCTAGGCCTAATGGTCTTAATAGAACAAAATTTGCAGACAACGCTTGTGCCAAAGAATAGAAAAGCTGACACCATGACACTGGCACATTTTTTTTTTTTTTTTTCAACAAGTTGGTCGTCTCCCACCGAGGCAGGGTGACCCAAAAAAGAAAGAAAATCCCCAAAAAGAAAATACTTTCATCATCATTCAACACTTTCACCACACTCGCACATTATCACTGCTTTTGCAGAGGTGCTCAGAATATAACAGTTTAGAAGCATATACGTATAAAGATACACAACATATCCCTCCAAACTGCCAATATCCCAAACCCCTCCTTTAAAGTGCAGGCATTGTACTTCCCATTTCCAGGACTCATGTCCGACTATATGAAAACAACCGGTTTCCCTGAATCCCTTCACTAAATATTACCCTGCTCACACTCCAACAGATCGTCAGGTCCCAAGTATCATTCATCTCCATTCACTCCTATCTAACACGCTCATGCACACTTGCTGGAAGTCCAAGCCCCTCACCCACAAAACCTCCTTTACCCCCTCTTTCCAACCCTTTTGAGGACGACCCCTACCCCTCTTTCCTTCCCCTATAGATTTATATGCTTTCCATGTCATTCTACTTTGATCCATTCTCTCTAAATGACCAAACCACCTCAACAACCCCTCTTCTGCCCTCTGACTAATGCTTTTATTAACTCCACACCTTCTCCTAATTTCCACACTCCGAATTTTCTGCATAATATTTACACCACACATTGCCCTTAGACAGGACATCTCCACTGCCTCCAACCGTCTCCTCGCTGCTGCATTTACCACCCAAGCTTCACACCCATATAAGAGTGTTGGTACTACTATACTTTCATACATTCCCTTCTTTGCCTCCATAGATAATGTTTTTTTGACTCCACATATACCTCAACGCACCACTCACCTTTTTTCCCTCATCAATTCTATGATTAACCTCATCCTTCATAAATCCATCCGCCAACACGTCAACTCCCAAGTATCTGAAAACATTCACTTCTTCCATACTCCTCCTCCCCAATTTGATATCCAATTTTTCTTTATCTAAATCATTTGATACCCTCATCACCTTACTCTTTTCTATGTTCACTTTCAACTTTCTACCTTTACTGGCACATTTATTAAAATATAATTATAATTTTCTTTCAATGCAGAATTAAAATCTGCATTACCACACAAAATCTTCTACCCAATAAGATACTTAGATCACCTACACAGCATGTACTCAAAATGTTGGAGGAGGCAATACCATGTTCATTTTCAGCCTAAACTACATAGTGATTGCCACTTTGTGCAACATAAATTATGCTGTAGATGAGTGGATGTAATCAGGCCATCTTTTCAAGATGGACTGATTACATCGACTCAAGGCTGAGGGACTGATTACCTCAAACTCCTCCTGTTCTTCACCATTCTCCTTGGTATGTACTGATGAAGCCACTATGTGGCAAAACATTTCTTCATTAAAGATACCCAAGTGTTGCACATGTGTCTAATTTATCATAAATTATGTTGTACTGTACTGGTAATTACACATTGCCAAAGATGTAATCAACAATTTATTAGGCATCTATGTATATACTTGAAAGAGGACGCCTACTACAGCAAGTGACAATAATTCCCGATTTCTGTTCAACAGTCAGCACGCCATGTTTTTCTTTTGTGTGTACAGTGCCTTGGAGCACTACCAACACCTTCCTTCTCCCTGGCCTGTCTTCACTGGGGATCTTAATAAATTCCTCAAGTTATTTCCTGATAGACCAGCCCGTGGCACCTATGCTGGACTGTGTACAGCTGGCACCAACAGCCTCATTAATCAGGGTGTCAACCAAAAGGCCTAGTCTAAGACTAAGCCACTGGGGTAATAGCCCCTGGGACCAATTACAGGTAAACTACCACAAAGTTATAAATCATTCACATTTCTTCAGATAAAAAGTTCCAAATTTTGTTATGCAAACTAAAACTTAATACAATGGACCCCTGCTTAACGATCACCTCCCAATGCGACCAGTTATGTAAGTGTATTTATGTAAGTGCGTTTGTACGTGTATGTTTGGGGGTCTGAAATGGACTAATCTACTTCACAATATTTCTTATGGGAACAAATTCGGTCAGTACTAGCACCTGAACATACTTCTGGAATGAAAAAATATCGTTAACCGGGGGTCCACTGTACATATCGCAAAAAAATGCAAGAACAGTTTACAGTGGAACCTCAAATATCGAACTTTCTTCATTCCAGATGGCTGTTCGAGTGCCGTTACCAAACGAATTTATTCCCATCAGGAATAATGTAAATTAGATTAGTTCATTTCAGACCCTCAAAAATACACTTACATAATTGGTTGAGTTGGGAACAGTTCAATATTTGAGGTTCCACTGTACTACTAAATAGCCATAATGTAGTGGTAAATAAATGCTAAATCTCAACTATGAATAAATAAATTAAAATGTTCCTAGCTTGTTAACTAGGTAAGGCTCCTGTGTTTGATGGCTTTACAACCATGCACGGCATCTGATGTGGGATGGACAATCAAACTTCTGCCACATCTACGGAATGACCCACACGGGTTTAACATTTACTATAAATATAAATGTGAATTAAGTTGGACAATCACCGCATACGAAACCAAGAGAGTGTATTAATCAGGTGAAATGCAGCAGGGCTCCTCCTAGGAAGGGCTGGAGGGAGTGAAAAAGGTTTTAAATGCTAGGGGTTTAAACCTCCAGCAGATATGAGTTATCATGTTTGATAAGAATGAGTGGAGAAAAGTGGCTTATAGGACTTGACATTCTGTTGGAGTATGAACACGGTAACACCTTTTTTTCAAAGACAAAGATTTATTTCCACACAACACAGTGTTTGTACAGAGATGGGTGACAGTTGTGCATGCAGAAAGCCCATGGTTATATATGTACAACTAAATGAAGGGATTCAGGGAAACCAGCTAGCTCGACTTTGGTCCTGGAGGTAGGAGGTACAATGCTTGCACCCTGAAGGAAAGGTAGGGATGCTGCAGTCCAGGAAGGTCATTTGCACTATGATCTTCATACACTAATAGATGGTGAATGTGTTTCCTTTCCTGGCCCTTTTCCCCATCAACTTGGTAAGAAATGACTGGTGTGGTAAAAAAAATAAATAAAAGACCTACCTTTAAATGGCCTCCTTTCCCTGCAGGAGACTCAGGAAGAACATTTTTGATGAAGATTCCTGTTACAGAAGACCCAGACCAACTAAGATCCACCTTCCCACCAACAATTGAAATACCAAGAGAATTCTTGTCATCCCGACGCACCTGAAAGAACGAATGGTTTTGCATTAGACAAAATTTTGGTATAATAGTAAGATCTGTCTCCTTGGCATAGAGAACACTCAAAGCTAAAATTCTGGCTTCATGAGAAGACAAGTACAGCCTCTCCTCACTTACTGATGGAGTTCTGTTCCTAAGACCACGTCTGTAAACAAATTCATTGCTAAGCAAAGAGCATACTATAATGGTAGTGGGTTTGTGCCAACCATCTCTGATATAACATTTATAACATTTTTAGTATATTTTTAAATGTTTATACAGTAGTGTACTGTACATTGTAATAAACAGAATAGAGGAAATCAGCTCTAATATACATTATTTAGGTATTCCTACTGGTCAGAGAGCCCATCGTAAGTCCAAGTCATCGGTAAATGAGTATGTCACTAAGTGAGGCGAGGCTGTAATGTGAGCTGAAAACCAACAAGCTATTTATAAATATCCAGGAGAACCAAGTAACAGTAGAACAGAAAAAATTTGTGCTTCATACATTACTTAACACCAATGCAACCTCAAAAGCTTTTGTTTCATACATTATTTCACACCAATGAAACCTTAAAAGTTTGTTTTTCATACATCATTAAACACCAATTAAATCTTAGAAGTTTGTTTCATATATCACTTAGTACCAAAGAAACCTCTAAAGCCTACATGATTTGTCGTCTTATTATCATCATCATTTTCAAAATTTCATTTCCACCTACTTTATATGAATTAAGAAAAAAGACTAATTCCTAAACATCCATACAAAAATAAATATAATAATGAAAATAAAAGTAATTATTGAGCATATAAATATTATTCCAAACTCTTTCTCTAAACATTAAAACTGCCATCATTTATTACTCTCATTTCTTGTGTGTGATATACAATTTTTCTTTTATCAAAATGTCCCCCCAAAATTGAACTTCAACTGTATTCTCCACGTGTTCTGAGTTCTTCATTTGTTCCATATCAAAGAAATACGAATTTCTTGTGCAGTGAGCATCACGTTATTTTCCTCTGCAAAATGCAATTTTTCCTGTCTTCTAACTGAGGCCTAGTCATGGACTGGGCCATGGGGAAGGTTAACCCCCAGAAGCTAACCAACTTTCATGCTTCATTTGGGACTGTCTACAAATAATAGTATGAAACTGTATTTAGTGTCTGTATCTATGCATGCTGTGAGTGGGGAAAAAAATTGGGGTACTATTTACTTTACTAAAACTGAATTTTTTGTTTACTACATTTCTGTGTAATATTTGTTAAAAACTGAATATCCACATTCCTACTTTTTTTTGTTTAGTCTATCAATCTCATTTTATAAGGCACGACTCCATGGTTGCAACAGTTAAATGCTTTTGAAAAATGCATGTAGAACACATCTTTGTTTAGTGTTCCTTCCAAAGCCTCAATAATTTTCTCATATTGATTTAAAATTTGTGGCAGGTATGGGATGGAAGGTTTTCCTTCTACAGGTTGATGTTTAGAAGGGTTGCATTAGAAGTTGGAGTTTGCCTTTTTGGGGGGATGCATCTGTTCCTCCTTTGGACCTCTTCTTTTACTCTCTCTCTCTCTCACTCTTGTCTTTTCCCATGTGCCACTTTAATAATGCTCCATGAAGAATAAAAAGGCAGAAAAGAAAAACAAAAGTGGGCCATAATACAAAACAATGAATGAAGAAAAATAAAAAATGTGAAGTTTCTCTTATGAGTAAGATGAGCTTCATGTTATCCGCTTGGGAACTCCGAATAAACAAGTGCTACTTTTTTTGACAATTACATAACATATCAATGATTTCAAATTACAATTCCTCTTTAACAATATTATAAGGAAAGATTAAATAAATTATATTCAATGTAAAGATACATCTTTCCAGTATGAAAATACAAGTCTTACCTCAACTGTGCGTTCAGGACCCCAGTGTTTGCCATCCAACATGGGGCTCGAAGAAGCAGAGCGACCCTCAGAGGCTGCCACAGTAATACCCTGTTTAAGGCAGATTTAGTAATTTCTGTGAAATATTCTCTTCTTTTGGGGTAATATATGAGAAAATGGTGATGAAAAACTTGTAATGAATATTTGTATATTTCAACTTATTCAACTGTAGAGTAATTTTAAGATGTCAATAAGCACTACAAAATTAACAAAATAACTAAAATACAGAATAACTTTATAAGTCTGCATGCACTCTTTCTAAAGCTGTCTTCATAATATTCATTATGTTTTCAAAACATGACTTTATTAGATAATAAACTTCAACTGTTCAGAAATTTATATAATGCAATTAAATTTTTATTACCCTATCCATCAGTTTTTTTTTATTAAACTTTGAGGGTGTAACAGTGCATCCAGACTATATATACTTTTCTTAAAACCAGCAAAACAAATGAACAAAGATGCATGCAATGTTAGAATTCTCACTACATCTTGAGACATGTCAAGCAAATTTCTCACTAATCTTGAGAGACATCAAGCAAAATTTTCACTACATCTTAAGACATGTCAAGCAAAATTCTCACTACATCTTGAGACACATCAAGCAAAGTTCTCATTATATCTTGAGAAACATCAAGCAAAATGAGATGACACCAAAAAACTTATAAAACATATTTTTAAAGATAGACTTCCCTCATTCACATTATACAAATTTACTATTATACAAAGTTTTACTTCATTCAATAATTCTGTATGTGTGAAATACATTAGAAGTATGTGATCAGCTCATGTAATGTATTCAGGATTCTTACTATACATAAATAACCCACACTTAGGAGAAATAAACTTACAATGAAGTCTGGATCATTAACTAGTAACACTGTGCAACTAGTTAATGGTCCAAGTTGGACCAAAATGTCATCATAAATTTCTTCTCTTGTGTGTGAGTTATTTGTGTATTCTTCCAGTCACTATATTGTGCTTTTTTATTCTTTCATGATTCTCAGTGTGAGGAATTAAGTGTTAATAATCTGACTGAGTTTAGTATAGCTGCCAATGACCGGGCTCACAGCTAATGCAGAAAATGAGGGACACCTGTACATCCAAGTTTATAATACACAACAATAAACAGTTAACTTCTCACTACAAGGGAAATATCTAGCTAGGAGTAAAAAAAACTGCTGGATAATATTGTATTTACCACAGTCCCCCATGCATTCATAAACCAGACAAACACACAGCATTCTTACAACTTTTTCATATACAGTATCAGAATGAGGCCATCTAAATATATAAGGATTTTTTACATGACATTATATTTATCTCTACCACTCATGCTAAAACTAATTATGGAATGTATTTATAAAAAAATCTTGTGGGTTCTGAAAGTATATTATTATTAGTAGGCAAATACATGTATATAATTACTGTTTAAACATTTTTTTTTTTAACCACGTCGGCCATTTCCCACCGAGGAAGGGTGACCCAAAAAGAAAGAAAAAAAAAAAAACTTCCATCATCACTCAAAACTTTCACCATCACTCACGCATAATCACTGTCTTTGCAGAGGTGCTCAGACACAACAGTTTAGACGTCCCTCCAAACTGCCAAAATTGCAAACCCCTACTTTAAAGTGTAGGCATTGTACTTCCCATTTCCAAGACTCAATTCTGGCTAACTGGTTTCCCCAAATCCCTTCACAAAGTATTACCCTGCTCACACTCCAACAGTTCGTCAGGTCCCAAAAACCATTTGCCTCCATTCACTCCTATTGAACACTCATGTACGCTTGCTGGAAGTGCAAGCCCCTCACCCACAAAACCTCCTTTACCCCCTCCCTCCAACCTTTTCTAGGACGACCCCTGCCCTGCCTTCCTTCTCCTACAGATTTATACGCTCTATAAGTCATTCTATTTTGTTCCATTCTCTCTAAATGACCAAATCACCTCAACAACCCCTCTTCAGCCCTTTGACTAATACTTTTAGTAACTCCACACCTAATTTCCACACTATGAATTCTCTGCACAATATTTACACCACATATTGCCCTTAGACACGACATCTCCACTGCCTCCAGCCCCCTCCTCGCTGCAGTATTCATAACCCATGCTTCACACCCATATAAGAGTGTTGGTACCACTATACTCTCGTACATTCCCTTCTTTGCCTCCATGGATAACGTTCTTTGTCTCCACAGATCCCTCAATGCACCACTCACCTTTTCTCCATCAATTCTATGGTTAATCTCATCCTTCATAAACCCATCCACTGACAAGTCAACTCCCAAATAACTGAAAACATTCACTTCTTCCATACTCCCTCCCTCCAATGTAATATCCAAATTTTCTTTATCTAAGTCATTTGATACTCTCATCCAAACGTAGATCTACGTTTACTTGTGTAGCACTCCAAATGTAGATCTACGTTCCTTTTTTTTTTTTTTTACATTTGAAAGCTTGTAAAATAAAATGTAGATCTACGTTCGGAGCGCTATGCGAGTGAACATAGATCTACATTTGGACAGTTTAATGGTTAAAAGTTCCTCAAAATATTCCCACCATCTATCCAATACCTCCAGCTCCCCATCTACTAACTCCCCTACTCTGTTTGTAATTGACAAATCCTTTTATTCCCTAGGCTTTCTTAACTTGTTTATCTCACTCCAAAACAGGGAAAACAGTTAGTGGGACACGAGTCCTGGAGGTGGGAAATACAATGCCTGCGCTCTAAAAGAGGGGTTAGAGATATTTGCTGTTTGGAGGGACATTTGGATTGTTTTATCTGCGTGCCTCTGGCAAGACAGTGATAGTGTGAATGATGGGAAAAGCTTATTTTTTTGGGTCACCCTGCCTTGGAGGGAGATGACCAGCATGTTAAAAAATAATATTAATCCTCCCCATATCAATCTACTACAATTCCCCACCCTCCACTCTGCCTACTTTGTAGCTTGGGGATCAGTGTATTATCATGCACACATTATTCTTGCTTGTTCAACTTGCATTCACAACTGTATATTCCACATGTACAGTTTTGCTTAATTTTTCAGCTCTTCATTTTGCCTCACTTTCACTATCACATGTTCGTAACTTTTTCTTTCTCTTTTCTTACTCCTATAGAAAACCAAGGCATCTTTAAGCCTAAATATTTATATCATAAAAAACATACAATATGACAGGTATATTTCTTATGCAATTAAAAGCCTATACTGAAACTTATTAAATTAAAAATATTTAGCATACCAGTAGTGTATAAAATAGTTTTCAAACTACATAAACATTACAACCAAAAATCTAATTTTTCAGCATTAATCAAAGTTTGTGAAGGTTATGTGTGGGTCTGTGAGCTGCTGTCAGCAACAGCTTAGTTAACCAGTCAACAAGAAAGTCTGAGAATAAACAGAAAGATGGATGTAGCAGCACAAACCATGCTCCATCAGAAGTACTAACTGTAAGCCAACTGCATACTGTTAGTACCTCTGACAGAAGCATGTAGAGAAGTACTACTTCTGATCCTTCTCTATTAGAAGCCCAGCAGCCGAGGTGGCAGAGTGTTGGACTGTCAATTTACTGATCTCAGTTCATGCATCATGTCCATCCTTCTCTTTATTCATTGACAATTTTTTATTACAACTTAATCTGAGTTCAATAAAGTCTGACTTCAGATTGGACTCCAAGGGTATAAGAGCCCTTGAAACCAGTCCCAGGTACATCACAGGTATATACACCAGTAAGATATGAAGCATCTATACATACTACGCCTATAAATTACCTAAGAGATAATTAAGTCATTATGGACTGTAAAGTCTATAGCCAGTACTATACCAAACTTACTCTATCACACTATACAAACTTTGTATGCTCTTAACAACAATATATGTACTAAGCTACTCCAAGTTTGCTAATAACATAGCTGGACACGAATGTTTTTAAAGATATACAAGTTTTAGAGCCTCTGCTAATATTGCAAGCTCATACAAACATGCAAATTTTTATACACACATACAAAATCAAGAAAAATGGCAAATAAAAATAATCCATACATAACTGAACATGCTACATATTTCAGCAGAGTTAGCAAAGTCACTTATGGGCACTACCTGTGTGACAGTCATGTTTGTTTTATCCGAGTTTGATAAGGAGGACACTGTAGTTGATATACTTGTAGTTAATGTTGCTCCAACAGAATATGCAGCTTTAGTGGTTGTTGTTGTGGTTGTAATAGCTGGAGCCTGATTACTTTCTGGTGAAAACTTTGTTTTGCTATAAATTAAACCAGATTTTGATATTTTTGTTTCTCTATCACTTATTAAAGGAGTTTGCTGCACACGTTCAAAGCCGTTAAGTGGACTTTGCTTAATTTTTACTAATTCTTCACTAGGAGATAAACGACTGGGTATACAAATAGAATAAGATTCACTTCTTACAATCCTATTTCGTTCTCCCGTTGTTGAACTATTTCCACCAATAGGTTCTGTAATTTGTTTAGGTTTCGGGATCAAATGCTCTTGAGCCAGATATATAGAGTCAGGAATGATCTCACTGTATTGTCTTTCAATGTACGGAGTTATGATACGTGATGTTTCTTCGAAAGATTTGGAACTTGTTATAGTACGCCTCTGTACAACATTTTCAACATCTGTTATATGAGCTACCACCAACTTCGCACTTGGTGGATTTAAGTCATCCGATAAAAAGTCACTAATGGAATGTCTATCAGAATCACACTCGACAAGTAAAGAGCTACTTCTTTCAGCACTTGAATCAGATGATTCACTATGTTCACTTTTTCCTTTAGATTCTGCAAACCTAACTAATCTTAACGCTGATGGCTGTTGAAGGTTAGCTGAAGAACTACTGGAAAGCTCAAAGTTATCGACTGTCTGGAAAGCACCATCAACTCCAGATAAAAAATTCCCTGCACGACTGTCCAATAAAAACTCATTAGTGACACATGAAACGTTAGTCCCAGTTAAAATATGTAGATTAGTAAAGCTTTCTGGGTTAGTATAAATATAAGGATCACCTCCAGGAGGTCGACCCAAACTTACGCCATTGTCTTGGAGAACATCTAAAACCTCATGGTCTTCAGATTCCGGTTCAAGGTCTACTTTAGGACCGTATTCTGGTCGTGCTTCAGAGACGTTCTTGAAAGTTATTGTAAATGGCCTGTCCTCTCCGTCATCTTCTAGGTTTCTATCTTCACCTCCAATATGGATAGAAGAAACATTAGATTCATCAGTGCGTGACTCCACTAAAGTCTCGCTTAGGGCGTGTTTGATATTGATTACCGTAAGTCCTCCAGCTTCACTATCTAACTGTTGGCCCTGCGGAAGGCTGGAGACTGACCCAAGGAGATCGTCATGGCTATGATCCCGTGACCTGAGATCACGAGTAATGAAAGAGGGGGCAGTGATTGAGCGAGTGAGATCACTGCCAATTCCGCTGGCAGCTTCGTCTTCTGAACTGTCCCCACGGGGAATGTATGGAGACCTGCAAACAAAAGATTTGGTTAATATTATTTCTCTACTATAAAAATATCTTTTTAGGCTTTACCAAAATAAATTTCCAGTTAAAGTGTTTACATTTTAAGCAACATTTTTATGTTTTAATTCTAGGCCTACAAAAAATTACATGACTGATAAAAAAGTTAATACAAAGCTATAAAAATTATTCATCTTCATGTAAAATCGTATAACTATTATTTTTTGTGAAATACACAATACAGAGGGATCAAATTCAACTGCATGCAACACCTAAGAAATGGTTAGGCATGCCCACTACACAAGACAGTTGTGCAACACAGTTTGCAACATGGTACTTTGTCTATCATCCCTCAATTCAGTCACGTGCTAATCTCTTCGAAAACAAAATAAATTTTCCTTAGTAAACAAGAAGAACATTGTGCATGATGTGCTGGCAGCAAAATGTTGGCTGTCACACTGCATACAATACATATACTGTACACACAACAACAAAAGGGAAAAATATTGCAGGAAAAAGAATAAAAGGACACAATACCATGACTGGAACAATATAAAAATAATCTGCACACAGGAGAAAGAAATTTATGATGACATTTCAGTCCGACTTGGATCATTAAGTAGTCACACTACATAATGGTCCAAGTCGGACAGAAACATAATCATAATTGTCATTCTCCTACTTGCGGGTTATTTGTGTACTGCAAGAAAAGTGAAGAGAGGTAATGAAGGTGGCACATAAAAGACACAAACTAAAACAAAAATGTCTGATCATGCCTAGAGTTTCAAAGCTTTAGTATACATTAGTTATATTCATACAAAGAGAATACAATACTGTATCAGATCCTGCAACCAAGTGAGACAATTTACAAATAGTGTTTTAATCCATATAAAAAAACATTCGAGATTGATTCTTGTTAACGACATCAATAATGGTACTTATAAAGATAATGCCGTAAATATACAAAATCAGCTTAGTTGCTATTGTAAGTTTTATTAAACGACACTATTTACCAGTAGCAATGTATGGTGTAGTAAAGTATTTTCAAGAATAAATAAAAACTCCAATAAACTTTGAGGTTACATGGTAATGTGTGTTAAGTGGTTTTGGGTTGACAAGTGTATATGTATATGGTGAAAACTCCATAATAGCACAGAAGCATTCTCAACAGAACTAAATTAATTGTAAAGGTATCATAGACTTGGAAATGTATCTTATTGCATTATGAGAGAGAAACACAGAATATCAATTCAATCAGGCACTGCAATTAAATACAGCAATGATCCATTAATTCTTATTTTTTCCGATTTGCTTCTCAGGCATCAGAGGATCAAGCCTCCATCATTCCTAACACACTGAATAATCTACCTGGCTTTTACACTTCTACTCTTTTGCAAACAATTATAATTTTGTAAACTGATTTAAATACCACTCTCTGAGTGGAAGATAGTGCATACAGCTCCACCTATGATGCCCCTGACTCAGCTGGTTGTGTAGTCAGTTCACAACTGACTCAGCTGCTTGTGTCCCCAGTTCACAACTGACTCATTGCTTGTGTCCTCAGATCACAACAAACTTAGCTAGTTGTGCTCTCAGTGTGTCACAGTAGAAAGGGAAGACTTTTTTTTAAAGACTCACAAGAGTATATACAATGGTTAATAAAAAGACTTCCTTTATGAGGGAGGTTACTGATGCAAATTTTATAGAATAGAAAATTAATATGATATTTAAACATTAAAATCTGAAGAATCGAGATAAAGACATCAGATAAATTACCATTTAAACATGCAATAAAAATAAGAAATCTAATTTTTCTACTTTAATTAGCCGTGCAAGCATTTAGGGAGTGATAATGATGTCAGAACATGTGCATATGCAGTGAAAAAAAAAATTAGTGACTGAGATGTCCCTCAACCTGAAGTGGTTTGCCTTTATCTACACACTTTCTATCGTAAGAACATTATAAAGGAGAAGCACTGCATCAAGCCTACTGGCTGTTGCTAGGCAGGTCCAAATCACACCCACTTAAGAAGGAAGGGTGCTGCAGGCCTACTGGACCATGCTAAGCAGGTCCAACTTACACCTACCCATACTTACTCATGTACTTGTCTAACCTATTTTTAAAACTACAAGGTTTTAGCTTCAATGACTCTACTTGAGAGTTTGCTCCACTCATCTGTTTTGCTTTATTTAAGCTTCTACAAGTCCATAGTGCTTTAGTCACTTGAGGTGTATAATTAGTGGTGCAGAGGTTGACAGTACAGTATTACAACATGACCACTGTTGGTCCGACAAAGTGGATATTCGGCAAAGCTTCAGAACAAAGGGTGCCAGAAAAACAACAGTGAACCTGTAAAGTAAAAGGACACAAGTGCAACTAATGTGACATTTTATTGTGGCAACGTTTCGCTCTCCAGGAGCTTTATCAAGCCACAATAAAAATGTCACATTAGTTGCACTTGTGTCCTTTTACTTTACATATTGTCGGTAATTCTACCAACTTTATTACAACAGTGTACCTGTATAATGCCAATTCCCTGTTTCTAAAAATGTTTAATTTTGTGGATATTCTGAATGTCCAGTCAAAACGTTCTTTTAAAGACATTCAGAATGTGTAAATAAATATACTGAGTGAAATTTAAAGTAAAGGTATTGTTATGATGTTAAAATCAGATATGTTTAAAACTTAAACAATGTTAGCACCATGAAACTGCAAAGAGAAAGTATAAAACTACATCCTCCAAAAGGAATGCAGGATGGGAAAAAAAATACCATTAAAAATAAAAACAACATGAAACAGATTACCATAAGCATACAGAAAATAAAAGGAATGCAAATTAGAAAGATTTCTTAATACACCAGTATACTGAACATTAGGGAAGCGATTTAGAAATATTTAAGCTGAAGGTTGAAAAGCAAAGTCCTAGGATTTTAAAATATAGTACATACTAAATTACTATATATGTAATAATCTTTTACAAGGGAGAATGGTTAATGAAGTACCAGAATAATTAAAATAAAGCACAGAATGGTACAGGAAGAACAATATAAAATTTTTAAACAATATCAGAGACAACAACCTTAGGAAATGGAAAATGAAGTAAGCTGAGGAATGTTAATGTAAAGATCCCATAAAATATACTAGTCCAAGCGAGAAGGATAGTGGAGCAAAGTGAAACAGACTGAATCAAACCAATGAGACAATTCCAAGGACTACAGTAACTCTGGGTTGAGAACAAACATCTATGGATGTGAAAAAATCTGAAAACGATGAAAAAAAAAAAATAACGACATGGAAGATTTCTTAAAAAGTCACAAAAACAGAGTTGAGTGAGGGAACACTCTGATAGAAATGTACAGGGTACAGAAAATAAAGGAGGGGAAATAAGCACATTAAAAAAATATTATTTTAAAACAGTCTCATAAGGAGGGCAATGGCATAAATGTGGCATCAACCCTAAGGCTTACCTGTAGTACTTCGGGAAGATCCTGGAACCAGTAACAAAACAAAATACCAGATGAGATAATGAATGGAGAATACTTATATCAAGAGGAACCTAAGATGCTGCAAGAGGAATATTGTAAGCACAGAGCATATTAGGTAAACAGGAGGAAGGATTTACCAGGAAATACAGATTTATTTGAAAATGCATTGACTAAAATTAAATAAAGCATAAAAAAAGACAAGAAATACTGAATTATGAAAAACAGACAAAATAAAAAAATTTTAGGCCTGTATATAGTTCCCTGGTACAATACTACTGGAGATGTTTAAAGACAAAGCATAAAAACAGCTGGGAATAAAGCTATTGAAATTATAAGCAAAATTTACCAGCTATACTACTTACTATACAAATCACTAAATATAAAACTAACTGTTGATGTCAGTTCATAAATACAGTACAGTCTAGTAAGTCCCATCTGAGAGTCTTATTGATGAGTAAGACACATGTTTAACATACAGTGGAACCTCAAATTTCGAATGTATCACTTATCAAACTCTTCGAAAATAGAACGCTTTTTTCGAACCAACTTTGTCCCTATTATCGAACTCGCCCCTATTTTCGAACCACTGGGTACCGGACCTGTCCGGCAGCTCACTCTGTCTGCGTCCCCATGCAGGCGCCGTAAGCCAGTCTGGTTTTGTTGATGCTTGAGTGAACACTAACCTGCGCTCTCATTCAAACATTTTACGATTATTTTATTGTATTTAGTGCTTGTGGGACTGTGAAATAAGCTACAATGGGCCCAAAGAAACTTGCTAGTGGTACCCCTGTGGTAAAGAAAGTGAGAAACACCATAGATGTGCAGAAGGAAATAATACAGAAGTGGCATGATGTCCAAATGTTTGTGGAGAAGTATCACCCAGAGCAAGCTGAAACAAGCCATCTCTGCAACAAGTTCAGTGACAGAACCATGTCCCGTTTTAGGGAAATCTTAAAGAGGCACCAGAAACAGAGGACTGTGGACAGTTATTTTGTGAGACAGGGGTCCAGTAACTCTCAAGCTGGTCCTAGTGGCATTAAAAGACAGAGAAGGGAAGTAACCCCAGAGAGGGCTTTACCTGAAGTCCTCATGGAGGGGGATTCCCCTTCCAAACACTTACCCCAACTCCCTCTCTCCTCCTCCCTATCTTCCAGATGCCATCACCAATCTTCAATAAAGGTAAGTAAAATGTTATTTTATATGTTTATTAATACATAATTGAACACTATATTTGTTGTGTGTATGTAAAACTATAATTAATCTCTATAAAATGTGTTTATTTTGTTAATATTTTTGGGTTTCTGGAACGGATTAACTGTATTTCCATTATTTCTCATGGGAAACATTGCTTCGCTTTTCAGACTTTTCGAATTTAGAACTAACTCCTGGAACGGATTAACTTCGATATTTGAGGTTCCACTGTACATGGTAATGTATGTTTAGTGTTGCACATGTGTCTTACTCATCATCTTGTCAGTGTTCTTGATCACAAATAATAATAAGGCTGCAAGGGGCTAGTTACCACTTTTCCTGAATAAATTACTAAATTTTAAAGGAGAAACTTTCATTTTTCTCTTTAGGTCACCGTGCCTCAGTATGACACAGCCGATTTGTTGAAAAAAAAATAAGGCAGCAAGAGGTTAGTAACCCTTTCTCCTGTATAAATTACTAAATTTGAAGTAAATAAAAACTTCCATAAAGTGTTTATTTTTCTTTTTATGTCACCCTGCCTTGTTGGGATACGGCCAGTTCATTGAAAAAAATAACAACAACAACAATAATAATAATAATAATAATAATAATAATTGTAGTACAGTATTTTCTTAATGCATCTAAACTGTGTTAGATGCATTATTACTTTGATTAATATACTGTACTATCATGAAAATGGTTTTAATAAAGAACAAAATGGCACAATAACATGACTGGAACAATACACAAATATCATGAATTTCTTACTCATACATGAAGGTTATCTGTGTAATGCTTTCAATCTTATTCATCTGTATCCCTTATTAGTACTAATCTATTTATATAAAACTCTTCAAATCAATGCTCCCTATTTTTTTAGTAAATAATAACTGTAACGGCTTGATAAAGCTCTTGGAGAGCAAAATGTTGCCACAATAAAATGTTACATTAGTTGCACTTGAGTCCTTTTACTTTACATAGTCGGTAAATTTACCAACATTATTACAACTAACAAGTCATTGATTAAAGGATAAAGGCAGTAACAAAGCAGAGAAGGAAAGTAAAGAAGACTGAAGACTGCAAGAGCACAGATAAAAAATAATAAAAGTTGAATGGTAAAAAAAAAAAAAAAAAAAAACTACGGAAATAAAGTGCTGTGCTGAAAACTTTAGATATATTAACTATATTCTCATATTCATTACATACTACTTTGACTGGTTATGAATATTTAAACTGCTATGAGAGAAGTCTCTATGACTGCTACATTATCAGACTAAATGAGGAGGGTGGGTAAGGGGTTGTAAGTTATGCATAGAGATAAGTCTTACTGAAAAGAGACAAAAAGAGGCTCAGCATTTTCCAGCTGATCTGCGACTTACCTAAAGTATGTACAGTAGTATTTTATCTATTTTATCTTAAAGTATTTAGATTGATGTTATCTATTATCTAAATGAAATTTTACTGCCCTTTAAAATTACCAGTAAGAGAACAGTGAACGACAATACAGAAAATTTGATTAATATGTAAAGACTAGAATACAGGTATACCTCGCTTTAAGGTGCTTCTCTTATATGGCACTTTCAATTACATTCATGTTTATCAATTTCAGTGCTTGCCTTGCAACACAATACACTGCAGTATTTTTTTTATTTTAATTCCATTTTTTTAGGCCTAGCACTACTGCACACTTAAGGAATGATAATGTAAACATGTTTTTAGGCTTTTATATGCATTGGAAAGTGAAAAAAAGTCTGTGATTCGCTTTAAGGCATTATTCACTTTATGGTGGCAGTCTGGAGCTTAATCCGACATGTTGGCGGTGTACTATGACTGTAAATGTAAAATATTACATGAATCGTTTAGTTTGTGCTTGATCTAAGTGAAGCACTTCTGGTAATAAAGATATCTTATTATGAATAAATATTCCTCATATTGTATATAAGAATATTACATGGAAAAAAGTTCAATAAAAACCAAGTTAGCTAGTTATGACACAGCTACAGCCTTACTTGATACAGGATATGAGACATGTTTTTTCTAATTAATCATTTTGTCAAAAAGCTACTATAAATGCCACTGATCAGAAAGGATCTTTTGGGTGACTAAAATTTATATTTTATGCTATTTATGTTACTAAAAGTAACACAATACAGTACATTGCTCTGAATATCAAGATATACAGAATACTTAGAGCATTCTTAAGTTTATATAGTGTTCTACAGAAGATATCAAAGGTGTAACAATAACCATTTTCCGAACTGTTGTGAGGACACCCGAGAATACTGAAATCGTGAGCTATGATTGCTTGACTTGCAAAAGTTTACTGTATTTCACTGTAGTAATAGAGATTCAAGCATTTACAAACTTTGACAAAGTTTATAATGATGAATCAGCCATGTCTGAAAATAATGGAGAAATATTTATACCTTTGGTAATGTTATAAATAATTAAGAACTGACCTTGGACTAGTCTGCTGGTGTGACTGCTGCACCTGCTGGCTTTGCTGCTGCTGCTGTCCTTCACGATACTGCAGGAGAGAAGCTTCCCGGAATGCAGCTGCGTCTTGACCCCGAATGTAGAGGATGCTGCAAAGTGAGTAAAAAGTTTAGTATAATTAGGATTTTGAGTACCTGGACATTATAACTAAACTGCAACCAATTTTAGTTATTATATTAAAGGGTCACAGCTGTGAATATTTCCTTTAAAATGTCAACAAATCCAGAAAAAGAAGATTGTGGCATTGTATTATTTGTCAATCACTGCTACTACATGGTAAAAACTCACAGAACTTGAGAGATAATTTAAGAAAACCATTTTAAATTACAACACATTAAAAAATATATTTTATTTCCCAGTTACTCTTAAAAATACTCTAAATATTTTCAGAGACATTATGCACTATACAGGAGATAAGTACCAGTATGCAATGTTCAAGTATTGCATAATGATAAAAACAAAATCACAGAGATATACATAGACAAAGTATTTAGAAATTAAAACTAGAGTGAAAAAAATGTACAGTACAGTACAGTATATGTATATCTTCAAAACAAAGGCCTAGATCAGAAGGCTGAGACAAAGCATCCCCAGTAGGCTGTAACATTTGAGTTATATTTCTTGAGCAACTACTTATGACAAGACTCACAAAATCGTAATGACACGATTACAAACAAAGCTAGCTGGCGCAGTGGCTAACACGACGGTCAGGAGTTTGGAGACTCTCTGATCGTGGGTTCTAACCCCACCCGTGGTAGTATGGTTTACTTATGACAAACTTGTGACCAGTTTCTACTGTTTTCCTACTCTCACAGACCAGTCTGAGGCCAGACTTTCCTGTCAGCTGCGCAGCCAGGTCAAGGATGAGTTGGACGATGAAAAAGCGATTGATACCAGCCAACACTTAGAATATTAACATTACATGTGCTTAAAAATATCAAAATTAACACTCTACCTCACAACTGTGAGAGTTATTCACACACACACACACACACACACAAAAGGTTTGTAATAACTAGCAAAGAGGTGGGGCCAGGAGCTATGGCTCAACCACATATAGGTGAGTACAAACACTATTGACAAGTGTGTTTGACAGCCAGTAACTAACACAACAGACCAAGTAATGAGTAATAACATTATCATCTCAGAAAAATTAAGTTATTTAATATTTAACCTTGCTGTGTTATTTAACCCTTTGACTGTCGCGGCCATATATATATGTCTTACGAGGTACCGTGTTTGACGTATATATACTCATAAATTCTAGCGGCTTCAAATCAAGCAGGAGAAAGCTGGTAGGCCCACATGTGAGAGAATGGGTCTGTGTGGTCAGTGTGCACCATATAAAAAAAATCCTGGAGCATGCAGTGCATAATGAGAAAAAAAAACTCCGACCGTTTTTTTTTTAATTAAAATGCCGACTTTGTGGTCTATTTTCGTATAGTATTTACGGTTGTATTCTCATTTTCTTGATCTCATTTGATAGAATGGAAAACATATTTTAGAAATAGAGGTGATTTTGATTGATTTTACTATAAAAAGAACCTGGAAATGGAGCTCAAAGTAGGGGAAATGTTTGATTTTTGCCAATGTTCAAAAGTAAACAAATGATGTTATTGTCCAATAAATGTCCAACTAGCCATTCTAATATGCAGTCATAATGGGTTGATGTTATTTATACAATTATTACAGTATTGCAGTAGTCTGCATAATAGTAAGTCTTTTATTTTTTGTTTGAATAAAAATTCAAAATAGAAAGCAAGAGTAATAACAGAGGGGTCTGGAGACATGACTGATGAACAAAGAAAATGTTATTTTAGAGCCAGGAATGTCTGCATTGTTCATTCTGGACCTTATTTTGAAATTGTCATATTTTTTAATTTTCGTGAAATTGGCCAAATTGCACATTTCTGACCACATTATTAGGTAGTTGAAATCGGTAAATGGGTAGTTTCTTGTACTCAATCGATAGAAAAATGGAGTTCTAAAGAAACAGCTATGAGTTTGGTCGACTGGAACAACGGAATTAGCCGAAAATAGGGCTCAAAGTGGGCGAAATCGCCGATTTGTAAATATCGCCGAGGTTGCTAACTTCGCGAGAGCATAATTCCGTCAGTTTTCCATCAAATTTCGTTTTTTTGGTGTCATTACAATCGGGAAAAGATTCTCTATCATTTCATAAGAAAAAATAATTTTTTTTTGAAATTTTGCGACACCAGGAGACACCTCAGGATTGGGGGTTGCGACAGTCAAGGGGTTAATATCCATTGTGCATTATTATTATTATTATAATCAAGGGGGAAGCGCTAAACCCAGAGGATTATACAGCGCCTGGGGGGGGGGATGTGGAAGGCATTCAGGCTTAATTCGGGGAACTGGAGCACAAATCCAATTCCCTAAATCAAGAGCCCCTCACCAACATCAAGGAACCTTCCTTGAGGGGTATCCATTGTGCAATAAGCACTTACCTTAAAGGCTCCAGTATCTTATTATTTTTATTATACACAAGATGCTCTAAACCTGAATGGGAGGTGATCAGGTCTGATCCAAGGGAATGGAGGGTAGTGGTGTCTTAGATTTTAAATGGTAGGATCCTACTATTTTATTTAAAACTTCTGCATTTTATTACTCTGATGGGTTTACTGCTCTCTTATGAATGAAATGAAATAAAAAATTTTTGTAGGACAAATTACATGATTACATTACTATTATTATTGTTAATATTATTAGCATTAATATAATTATTATTATTATTTTCATTATTGATATTAATACACATTATTCATGGAGTGTGTCATTATCATATCCGATCCAAGGAAAGGGATAATAAGTTTAATTCTTTGAATAATGAACCGTTCACCAGCTGACTGGTTAATGTTGGTTTAAAGCCTATCTACTACACGAGGGTCATTAAGGCTGCATGTTGTCTGTTCACCACCAGTCATGAACATTTTAACACTTAAAACAGGGCTTAAACTCTTGATGTATATACACTGAGAGACATACTGAATGTGTAAATTCAAGGATTATGTGAATTAGAGTAAAGGTTGGATGCAAAAAGTGGGTCATAATAAGCGTGTATGCACCTGGAGAAGAGAGGAATGTAGAGGAGAGAGAGAGAGATTTTGGGAGATGTTAAGTGAACGTATATGAACCTTTGAACCAAGGGAGACAGTAATTGTGGTAGGGGACCTGAATGCAAAAGTAGGGTTTGGTAAGTAAGTTTGGGGTGCCAGGTGTAAATGATAATAGGAGCCCTTTGATTGAACTTTGTATAGAAAGGGGTTTAGTTATAGGTAATACATATTTTAAGAAAAAGAGGATAAAAAAGTGTACAAGATATGATGTACGGCAAAATGACAGCAGTTTGTTGGATTATGTATTGGTAGATAAAAGACTGTTGAGTAGACTTCAGGATGTACATGTTTATAGAGGGGTCACAGATATATCAGATCACTTTTTAGTTGTAGCTACACTGAGAGTAAAAGGTAGATGGGATACAAGGAGAATAGAAGCATCAGGTAAGAGAGAGGTGAAGGTTTATAAACTAAAAGAGGAGGCAGTTAGGGTAAGATATAAATAACTATTGGAGGATAGATGGGCTAATGAGAGCATAGGCAATGGGGGTCAAAGAGGTATGGGGTAGGTTTAAAAATGTAGTGTTAGAGTGTTCAGCAGAAGTTTGTGGTTACAGGAAAGTGGGTGCGGGAGGGAAGAGGAGTGATTGGTGGAATGATGATGTAAAGAGAGTAGTAAGGGAGAAAAAGTTAGCATATGAGAAGTTTTTACAAAGCATAAGTGATGCAAGGAGGGAAGAGTATATGGAGAAAAAGAGAGAGGTTAAGAGAGTGGTGAAACAATGTAAAAAGAGAGCAAATGAGAGAGTGGGTGAGATGTTATCAACAAATTTTGTTGAAAATAAGAAAAAGTTTTGGAGTGAGATTAACAGGTTAAGGAAGCCTAGAGAACAAATGGATTTGTCAGTTAAAAATAGGAGAGTTATTAAAAGGAGAGTTAGAGGTATTGGGAAGATGGAGGGAATATTTTGAAGAATTGTTAAATGTTGATGAAGATAGGGAAGCTGTGATTTTGTGTACAGGGCAAGGAGGAATAACATCTTGTAGGAATGAGGAAGAGCCAGTTGTGAGGCAGTAGGTAAAATGAAAGGGGGTAAGGCAGCTGGTATTGATGGGATAAAGGTAGAAATGTTAAAAGCAGGAGGGGATATAGTTTTGGAGAGGTTGGCACTATTATTTAATAAATGTATGGAATAGGGTAAGGTACCTAGGGATTGGCAGAGAGCATGCATAGTTCCTTTGTATAAAGGCAAAGGGGACACAAGAGAGTGCAAAAAAAAAAAAAAAAAAGTCTGTTGAGTATACCTAGTAAAGTGTATGGTAGAGTTATTATTGAAAGAATTAAGAATAAGATGGAGAATAGGATAGCAGATGAACAAGGAGGCTTTAGGAAAGGTAGGGGGTGTGTGGACCAGGTGTTTACAGTGAAACATATAAGTGAACAGTATTTAGATAAGGCTAAAGAGGTTTTTGTGGCATTTATGGATTTGGAAAAGGCGTATGGCAGGGTGGATAGGAGGGCAATGTGGCAGATGTTGCAGGTGTATGGTATAGGAGGTAGGTTACCTGGAGGTTACTGAAAGCAGTGAAGAGTTTTTACGAGGATAGTGAGGCTCAAGTTAGAGTATGTAGAAAAGAGGGAGTTTTTTTCCAGTAAAAGTAGGCCTTAGACAAGGATGTGTGATGTCACCGTGGTTGTTCAATATATTTATAGATGGGGTTGTAAGAGAAGTAAATGCGAGGGTCTTGGCAAGAGGCGTGGAGTCAAAAGATAAACAATCACACATAGAGTGGGAGTTGTCACAGTTGCTCTTTGCTAATGACACTATGCTCTTGGGAGATTCTGAAGAGAAGTTGCAGAGATTGGTGGATGAATTTGGTAGGGTATGTAAAAGAAGAAAATTAAAAGTGAATACAAGAAAGAGTAAGGTTATGAGGATAACAAAAAGATTAGGTGATGAAAGATTGGATATCAGATTGGAGGGAGAGATTATGGAGGAGGTGAATGTATTCAGATATTTGGGAGTGGACGTGTCAGCGGATGGGTCTATGAAAGATGAGGTAAATCATAGAATTGATGAGGGGAAAAGGGTGAGCGGTGCACTTAGGAGCCTGTTCAGACAAAGAACTTTGTCCTTGGAAGCAAAGAGGGGAATGTATGAGAGTATTTATTTATTTATTTATTTATTATCAATTTGAGCACACATACAGAGGTACAAAAAAATACAGATAAGAGCAGCATGCCAAAGCCACTTATACTATGCATAGTTTTACCAACGCTCTTATATGGCTGTGAAGCATGGGTGATGAATGTTGCAGCGAGGAGAAGGCTGGAGGCAGTGATGTCATGTCTGAGGGCAATTTGTGGTGTGAATATAACTGCAGAGAATTTGTAGTTTGGAAGTCAGGAGGAGGTGCAGGATTGCCAAACTACATGTATTGTCCAGAGGGCTGAGGAAGGATTGTTGAGGTGGTTCGGACATGTAGAGAGAATGGAGTGAAACAGAATGACTTCAAGAGTGTATCAGTCTGTAGTGGAAGGAAGGCAGAGTAGGGGTCGGCCTAGGAAAAGTTGGAGGGAGGGGATAAAGGAGGTTTTGTGTGCGAGGGGCTTGGATTTCCAGTGGGCATGCGTGAGAGTGTGAGCAAAGTACCATATATGAAGGGATTCAGGGAAACCGGCAGGCCGGACTTGAGTCCTGGAGATGGGAAGTACAGTGCTTGCACTCTGAAGGAGGGGTGTTAATGTTGCAGTTTAAAAACTGTAGTGTAAAGCACCCTTCTGGCAAGACAGTGATGGAGTGAATGATGGTGAAAGTTTTTTTTTTTTTTTTTTTTTTACACAGGGTTTGACAAGGTTAGGTTAAGGATCCCTAGTTTTATTGACAAGCTATTTACTGGTTAAGGGTTCCTAACTTTACTGGCAAGCTAAGAGCTGTTACCTACATCAGCTCATTTGAAAGCATTTTTATTGTTATGAGACATACAAGTAGGGAACAGGATGAAGTTGGAGCCATCTGTGGGCCAGCATTTTCATTTGATCAACTGATGTTATCTCGTTGACATCATTATGCTGTACGAATGTGTTCCATACTCGAGTCATCCTGGGTATATATGATCTCAGATGGAGTGATGATCTGGAGAAGGGCACAGCCAGAGTGAAGTTGCTGCTTTCTGCCCGTCTACTGGCATAAAAGCTTGTTTCACGCTGTCCTCGAAGTGGATCCAAGTGTAGTACTTTGACAATATTGGCCTTGTACATAACAGTAAGGCTGCCCACATCCCTCCTGTGTTGAAGGCTCTGCTGAAATGACAGATCTATCCAGGATGGGTCCAGGCGAGAGATGAGACGTCTTGCTCTGTTCTCTACTCTGTCAAGCAGTTGTAGATGAGAGGGGGGGGGGCAGGCAAACCAAGAGAGTGGAGCATACTCAAGGTGTGAGCATACTTGTGTCTTGTACAGAATCTTGCAACCCCCACTGTCAAGCAGATGCGAGATACGGCGAAGTGCTGTAAGCTTCCTGGCTGCCTTGTTTGCAAGATTTACAACATGGTTCTTCATGGTTAGTTTGAAGTCAAATTTCACCCCAAGGATATTAACTTCTTCCCCAGGTGCCAACGCCCTACCATTCATACTTACTACTGCACCAGCATTACCATCATGGTGCCTAGAGACCATCATCATTTCTGTTTTCTCAGGTACAAATGTCACTTGCCATCTATTTCCCCAAGCTGATATAGCTCTTAGCTGGTGATTGATGTAGCTTAGAGCAGCTGGCATTTCTTTCTCAGGCCACCCCGCCTTGGTGGGAATCAGCCAGTATGTTAATAATAAAATAATAATAAAGATATACACCTCTCGGGGGTATACGTATCCTCAGTAAACTCATATTGTCGCAATAAATGATTTTCAGTGAATAAATAGGATGGACAGACTTGTCACTTTTGGGACCACAGTTTGAGCCTCTCATCCATTCCTCTGTTCACTCATATCCTGAGAGAGAGAGAGAGAGGGGAGGGGGAGAGAGGGGGAGAGAGGGGGGGGGAGAGAGAGAGAGAGAGAGAGAGAGAGAGAGAGAGAGAGAGAGAGAGAGAGAGAGAGAGAGAGAGAGAGAGAGAGAGAGAGAGAGAGAGAGAGAGAGAGAGTACTCACCTAATTGTGGTTGCAGGGGTCGAGACTCAGCTCCTGGCCCCGCCTCTTCACCGACCGCTACTAGGTCCTCTCTCCCCCTGCTCCATGAGCTTTATCATACCTCGTCTTAAAACTATGTATAGTTCCTGCCTCCACTACATCGCTTGCCAGAATATTCCACTTCCTAACTACTCTATGACTGAAGAAATACGTGCGTGTGTGCGTGCGTGTGTGTGTGTACTCACCTAGTTGTGGCTGCAGGGGTCAAGTCATAGCCCCTTGTCCCACCTCTTCACTGGCTACTACTGGGTCACTCTCCCTGCACTATGAGCTTTATCATACCTCTGCTTGAAGCTATGAATGGATCCTGCCTCCACTAAATCGCTTCCCAAATTATTACACTCCTGACTACCCTATGACTGAAGAAATACTTCCTAACAACCTTGTGATTCATCTGAGTCTTCAACTTCCAACTGTGTCCCCTTGCTGCTGTGTCCCATCTCTGGAACATTCCGTCTCTGTCCACCTTGTCAATTCCTCTCTGTATTTTATGTCGTTATCATGTCCCCCTATCTCTCCTGTCCTCCAGTGTCATCAGGTCGATTTCCCTTAACCACTCCTCATATGACATACCCCTTAGCTCTAGGACTAGTCTTGCTGTAAACCTCTGCACTTTCTCTAGTTTCTTTACATGCTTGGCTAGGTGCCGCATACTCCAATATGGGCCTAACGTATACAGTGTACAGGGTCCTGAATGATTCCTTTTTAAGATGGTGGAATGCTGTCCTTAGGTTAGCTAGGCGCCCACATGCTGCGGCAGTTATTTGGTTGATGTGTGCCTCAGGAGATGTGCCTGGTGTTATACTCGCCCCAAGATCTTTTTCCTTGAGTGAGGTTTGAAGTTTCTGGCCCCCTAGACTGTACTCCGTCTGCAGTCTTGTTTGCCCTTCCCCAATTTTCATGACTTTGCACTTGGTGAGGTTGAACTCCAGGAGCCAATTGCTGGACCAGGCCTGCAGCCTGTCCAGATCCCTTTGTAGTTCTGCCTGGTCCTTGTCCGATTGAATTCTTCTCACCAATTTCATATCATCTGCAAACACGGACACTTCAGAGTCTATTCCTTCCGCCATGCCATTCACATATACCAGAAATAGCACCGGTCCTATGACTGACCCCTGTGGAACCCCACTCGTCACAGGTGCCCACTCTGACATCTCGCCATGTAACATGACTCACTGCTGTCTTCCTGACGGGTATTCCCTGATCCATTGTAGTGCCTTTCTTGTTATTCCTGCTTGGTCCTCCAGTTTTTGCACTAACCACTTGTGTGGAACTGTGTCAAATGCCCTCTTACAGTCCAAGAAAATGCAATCTACCCACCCCTCTCTCTCTTGTCTTACTGCTGTTACCCTGTCATAGAACTCCAGTAGGTTTGTGACACAGGATTTCCCATCCCTGAAACCATGTTGGCAGTTGTTGAGCTCATTTCTTTCTAGGTGTTTCACAACTCTTCTCCTGATAATCTTCTCCATGACTTTGCATACTATACATGTCAGTGACACTGGTCTGTAGTTTAGTGCTTCTTGTCTGTCTCCTTTTTTTTGAAAATTGGGACTACATTTGATGTCTTCCGTACCTCATGCAATCTCCCTGTTTCGATAGATGTGTTGAATATTGTTGTTAGGGGTACACATAGCACCTCTGCTCCCTCTCTCAAGATCCATGGAGAGATGTTATCCGGCCCCATCGCCTTTGAGGTGTCTAGCTTGCTCAACAGCCTCTTCACTTCTTCCTCGGTTGTATGTTGTGTCCAACACCTGGTGGTGTACCCCACCTCTCCGTCCTTCTAGAGTCCCTTCTGTCTCCTCTGTGAACACTTCTTTGAATCTCATGTTGAATTCCTCACATACATTGCGGTCGTTTCTTGTGATCTCTCCTCTTTCCTTCCGTAGCCTGATTACCTGGTTCTTGACTGTTGCTTTCCTCCTGATGTGGCTATACAACAGCTTTGGGTCAGATTTGGCTGCTATGTCATTTTCATATCGTCGTTGGGCCTCCCTTCTTACCTATGCATATTCATTTCTGACTCTACAACTGCTCTCCATATTCTCCTGGGTCCTTTGCCTTCTATACTTCTTCCATTCCCTAGTACATTTGGTTCTGGCCTCCCTGCGCCTTTGGGTGAACCACGGGCTCATCCTGGCTTTTTCATTATTCCTGTTACCCTTGGGTACAAACCTCTCCTCAGCTTCCGTGCATATTGTTGTCGCATATTCCATCATCTCATTTACTGACTTCCCTGCCAGTTCTCTGTCCCACTGAACCCTGTTCAGAAAGTTCTTCATTCCCGTGTAGTTTGGCTTCATTTGTCCGGCTATTCCTGCTTCCCTCTCCACTTGTAAGTCTACTGTGTATTCGAATCTTAAAACCACATGATCGCTGGCCTCAAGGGGTCTTTCATATGTGATGTCCTCAATATCTGCACTACTCAAGGTGAATACTAGGTCCAGTCTTGCTGGTTCATCCTCTCCTCTCTCTCTGGTAGTGTCCCTTACGTGTTGGTACATTAAGTTTTCCAGTACCACCTCCATCATCTTAGCTCTCCATGTTTCTTGGCCCCCATGTGGCTCCAAGTTCTCCCAATCGATTTCCTTGTGGTTGACGTCACCCATAACCAGTAGCTTTGCCCTGCTCACATGAACCCTTCTTGCCACTTCAGCCAGCATGTCAACCATCGCTCTATTACTCTCATCATGCTCTTGCAATGGCTTCCTGCTGTTCTGTGGTGGGATATACATCACTGCAATTACCACTTTGGGACCTCCAGACTGAAGATTCCTACTATGTAATATCTTGCTTCTCCTGTCTCCTCTCTTCAGCTCATCAAAATCCCATTGGTTTTTGACCAGCAGTGCCACTCCTCTAACCCCTCTGTCTTTCCTCAGGATCTGATATCCCATTGGAAAGATGGCATCTGTTATCGTACCTGTAAGTTTGGTTTCTGTGAGAGCTATGTCTGGTGATGCCTCTGACTCTTTTGTGCCACTCCTCCCACTTGTTTGATATTCCACGAGCATTAGTGTACCATACCTTCAGTTTCCTCTCCAACATTGTGTTTTGGAGGTGGGGGACCTGGCAGTGTACTGTAGGATTCTATAGCTGAGTGCTGGGTGAGAGCTGTGGGTGTAGATTGTGGTTTGTGTTGGGATAGCAAGATTGGTTGTGGGGTTCTGGGGATGGTTCTGTGTGTGTTTGCTCTTGTTGCTCTGCCCTGCTCTGGTTGTCCTCTGCTGATTCTGTCCTTGTCTCTCCTCCTAGCTCCTTTTGCTTTTGTGTTCTCTCACTCAGCTGCTGTCGCTCTGTATTCTGTCTCGGTCTAGGAACACCCTCTTGTATTCTGCCGAGTCCTTCAACCGTGTTTTCTCTTGGAGGATCCTGTTCCGCACTGTTTCTGCCCTGAAAATCAGCCTGATTGGTCATTTTCTCCCCTTCAAATACTCCCCTATTCTCTGAAAATTTACAATCTCAGACATGTCTTCTTCACCTATTTCTGAGATGATGTTCTCAATCTCCTTTCTTTCTGCCTGCCATCTTTCAGTGTGTGTCCTTCCCTCGCTCTCCTGAAGCTCGTGAATAAACACTGACTTCGCTTTAATATACATTATTTAGGTATGCATATTGGTCATAGAGCCTGTCTTAGGTCCGAGACATTGGTAAACGAGTACTTCACTAAGTGAGAAGAGGCTGTGTAAAGGTTGAAACTGAATATAGATAAGAGTAAGGTGATGAGGCTGTCAAACGATGTAGAGAAAAATGGATATCACACTGGAGGGAGAGTATGGCAGAAGTGAATGTTTTCAGATATTTTGGAGCTGACTTGTCAGTGGATGGGTTTATGAAGGATGAGATAAACCATAGAATTGATGAAGGAAAAAAAGATGAGTGGTGTGTTGGGGTATCTGTGGAGGCAAAGAACATTTTCCATGGAGGCAAAGAAGGGAATGTATGAGATTATAGTGGTACCAACACTCTTATATGGGTGTGAAGCATGGGTTATAAATGCTGCAGCAAGGAGGCCGCTGGAGGCAGTGGAGATGTCGTGCCTAAGGACAATGTGTGGAGTAAATATTATGCAGAGAACTCGTAGTGTGGAAATTAGGAGGAGGTGTGGAGTTAATAAAAGTATTAGTCATAGAGCTGAAGAGGGGCTGAGGTTGTTTGGTCATTTAGAGAGAATGGAACAAAGCAGAATGACTTGGAGAGCGTATAAATCTATTGGGGAAGGAAGGCAGGGTAGGGATCATACTCAAAATGGTTGGAGGGAGGGGGTAAAGGTTTTGTGGGCGAGGGACCTGGACTTCCAGCAAGCGTGCGTGAGCGTGTTAGAGAGGAGTGAATGGAGACGAATGGTTTTTGGGACCTGACGAGCTGTTGGAGTGTGAGCAGGATAATATTTTGTGAAGGGATTCAGGGAAACAGGTTAGCCGGACTTGAGTCCTGGATATAGGAAGTACAATGCCTGCAGTTTAAAGGAGGGGTTTAGGATATTGGAAGTTTGGAGGGACATCTAAACTGTCTGATCTGAGCGCCTCTGCAAAGACAATGATTATGTATGAGTGATGGTGAAAATATTGAAAAAAGATGAAAGTTTTTTCTTTCTTTCTGGGTCATCCTGCCTCGGCGGGAAAAAGCCGATGTGTTAAAATATATATATACATGTACATATTATATCCTGCCCACTGAGGGTAGATTACACGTTTAAATCTGACAATGCATATTTTATATCGTCAGGGCACACTGAGGTTCCACTGAATACCATCACAATTTTTTATGGTTACAGACTGGTTACAGTTTTACAAAAACACTGTTTTGTTATTTTTTCTCATTACAATATAATCATTTATTGTTTATCCCTCTGTAATCTCTTTATTAAAAATTACGATTACTTTTCTCGTCTCAATTAGAGAATAACAATTGATTTTGGCTTAACAAGTGGACAAAGCTAGATTATACTGGTCATAACTAGCTAGATTATACTGGTTATAACTAACTAGATTATATTGGTTACAACTAACTAGATTATACTGCTTATAAGTAACTACATTATACCGCTTATAATTAAATAGATTATACTGCTTATAACTAGATTATCCTGCTTTTAACTAACTAGTATTTTAAACTGAAATCAACCACGCGATGGAAAAGTGCATAATTATCCCTAACAATGAGATGGAGAAATGCCCTGTTATCCTTGACAACGAGAGGAGAAATGCCGTTATCCTTGACAACGAGAGGAGAAATGTCCTGTTATCCTTGACAACGAGAGGAGAAATGCCCAGTTATCCTTGACAACGAGAGGAGAAATGTCCTGTTATCCTTGACAACGAGAGGAGAAATGCCCAGTTATCCTTGACGAGAGGAGAAATGCCCAGTTATCCTTGACAACGAGAGGAGAAATGCCCTGTTATCCTTGACAACGAGAGGAGAAATGCCCTGTTATCCTTGACAACGAGAGGAGAAATGCCCTGTTATCCTTGACAACGAGAGGAGAAATGCCCTGTTATCCTTGACAACGAGAGGAGACATGTCCTGTTATCCTTGACAATCCTTGACAACGAGAGGAGAAATGCCCTGTTATCCTTGACAACGAGAGGAGAAATGTCCTGTTATCCTTGACAACGAGAGGAGAAATGCCCTGTTATCCTTGACAACGAGAGGAGAAATGTCCTGTTATCCTTGACAACGAGAGGAGAAATGCCCAGTTATCCTTGACAACGAGAGGAGAAATGTCCTGTTATCCTTGACAACGAGAGGAGAAATGTCCTGTTATCCTTGACAACGAGAGGAGAAATGCCCAGTTATCCTTGACAACGAGAGGAGAAATGTCCTGTTATCTTTGACAACGAGAGGAGAAATGTCCAGTTATCATTGACAACGAGAGGAGAAATGTCCTGTTATCTTTGACAACGAGAGGAGAAATGTCCAGTTATCATTGACAACGAGAGGAGAAATGCCCAGTTATCCTTGACAACGAGAGGAGAAATGCCCAGTTATCCTTGACAACGAGAGATTTAGAAATGTCCAGTTACCCTGGTCAATGAGAGAAGGAGAAATATCCAATTATCTTCGGCAACGAGAGATGAAGAAATATCCAGTTACCCCTGGCAAGGAGGCAGTAAATAAAATAATCATGGAAACACAGTAATGTACTTACCGAAGAGCCCAGACTAGGCTACCTTCTGGGGAAGGTTAGGTTAGGTAAGGTTCGTCAGGAAACAGGACAAATGTTTCCTGACGCGGGTCTTAGTCAGATGATGACCCGCCTTTGGAGCTTTTGGTCATCTGACCGAGGCCTTCCGCTGGCTTACCGGTCCACCCCTTTAAAAATTATGGTCATTTATAACCATTGTTATATTTAGTAACCTTCTGGGGAACACGTGAAGGATTCTGAGGTTCAAGTTTGCCTTATGAATACGCAATTTCTCTTAGAGTAAAGACATAGTATGGTGACTAGTTAATGGCTCAAGTCAGGCACTGTAATACCACTGGCAGTGTCAGGCACTGTACTACCACTGGTAGTGTCAGGCACTGTACTACCACTGGCAGTGTCAGGCACTGTACTACCACTGGTAGTGTCAGGCACTGTACTACCACTGGCAGTGTCAGGCACTGTACTACCACTGGTAGTGTCAGGCACTGTAATACCACTGGTAGTGTCAGGCACTGTACTACCACTGGTAGTGTCAGGCACTGTATTACCACTGGCAGTGTCAGGCACTGTACTACCACTGGTAGTGTCAGGCACTGTAATACCACTGGTAGTGTCAGGCACTGTACTACCACTGGTAGTGTCAGGCACTGTACTACCACTGGTAGTGTCAGGCACTGTAATACCACTGGCAGTGTCAGGCACTGTACTACCACTGGTAGTGTCAGGCACTGTACTACCACTGGCAGTGTCAGGCACTGTACTACCACTGGTAGTGTCAGGCACTGTAATACCACTGGTAGTGTCAGGCACTGTACTACCACTGGTAGTGTCAGGCACTGTATTACCACTGGCAGTGTCAGGCACTGTACTACCACTGGTAGTGTCAGGCACTGTAATACCACTGGTAGTGTCAGGCACTGTACTACCACTGGTAGTGTCAGGCACTGTACTACCACTGGTAGTGTCAGGCACTGTCAGGCACTGTAATACCACTGGTAGTGTCAGGCACTGTACTACCACTGGTAGTGTCAGGCACTGTAATACCACTGGTAGTGTCAGGCACTGTACTACCACTGGTAGTGTCAGGCACTGTACTACCACTGGTAGTGTCAGGCACTGTCAGGCACTGTAATACCACTGGTAGTGTCAGGCACTGTACTACCACTGGTAGTGTCAGGCACTGTAATACCACTGGCAGTGTCAGGCACTGTACTACCACTGGTAGTGTCAGGCACTGTAATACCACTGGTAGTGTCAGGCACTATACTACCAATGGCAGTGTCAGGCACCATACAACTGGTAATGCCAGGCACTATACTACCATTGGTAGTGCCAAATACTGTACTACCACTGTTAGTGCCAGGCACTGTACTACCACTGGTAGTGCCAGGTACTGTATTACCACTGGTAGTGCCAGGTACTGTATTACCACTGGTAGTGCCAGGTACTGTATTACCACTGGTAGTGCCAGGTACTGTATTACCACTGGTAGTGCCAGGTACTGTATTACCACTGGTAGTGCCAGGTACTGTATTACAACTGGTAGTGCCAGGTACTGTATTACCACTGGTAGTGCCAGGTACTGTATTACCACTGGTAGTGCCAGGTACTGTATTACCACTGGTAGTGCCAGGTACTGTATTACCATTGGTAGTGCCAGGTACTGAACTACCACTGGCAGTGCCTGACACTGTGCAATGATAAAGTAGGATAACCGTTTTTAGCTTTTGAAATGTACAAGACACATTTCCACCAGTATTTTTGTAAATCCATAAATTTAAGTGATGGACGAAGGGAAGGGGAAGGGAGAGACATGGGGGAGGTGGAGAAAGATCTATGACTACCATTTTGAATCAACTAATTATGAGAGAATCTTGGCAAGCTGAAGACTGAAGATCTATTTGCTGTTAAATCTTTAAGAGAGCTCAGAAACGAAGTCCATCTTTGTCCTCTCTTTCTACTTCTCTTCGTCATCCTCCTTAACCTTTCTCCATTTCTTCTTTTACTTAGCCTACTCTCCCTATTCTTTTTTCTCTTTATCCTCCTCATTCTCTTCTTCCTTATCTTCCGCATTCTCTTCTTCCTTATCTTCCTCATTCTCTTCTTCCTTCTTTTCCTCCTCGTTTTTCTAATTCTCTTACTCCACATCTTCAGTCTCTGCCTCTTCCTTCTCCCAACCACCACCACTCTTCCTCTACTGCCGTCTCATCACTCATCATTTCATGTGACAATGGAATGGGAGTTGTATAGCAAAGTGAATTATCTTGACTTCTAAGAGATTGATGTACCTCCTACATCTAATATACTTGAGATTACCACCACGACGATTGATGGAGAAAGTGACAGACAGGAGAAGACGTGTGTTACGGTGGGGGGAATAGGCAGCGCCCATGTTTCCTCTCCCAGGGGAAAGCAGGCAGCACCCATGTTTCCTCTTCCCGGGGGGAAAGTAGGCAACATCCATGATTTCTCTCCCCCGAGGAAAACAGGCAGCATCCATGTTTCCTCTCCCCGGGGGGATAGGCAGCATTCACGTTTCTTCTCCCCTGGGGGAGAGCAGGCAGCATCCCTTTTCCTCTCCCCGGGGGGAGAGCAGACAGCACCCATGTTTCCTCTCCCCGGGGGGAAAGCAGGCAGCACCCATGTTTCCTCTCCCAGGGGAGCAAACAGCACCCATGTTTCCTCTACCCCGGAGGGAGAGCAGGCAGCACCCATGTTTCCTCTAACCCGGGGGGAGAGCAGGCAGCACCCATGTTTCCTCTACCCCGGGGGGAGAGCAGGCAGCACCCATGTTTCCTCTACCCCGGGGGGAGAGCAAGCAGCACCCACGTTTCCTCTCCCAGAGAGCAGGCAGCACCCATGTTTCCTCTACCCCGGGGGGAGAGCAGGCAGCACCCATGTTTCCTCTACCCCGGGGGGAGAGCAAGCAGCACCCACGTTTCCTCTCCCAGAGAGCAGGCAGCACCCATGTTTCCTCTACCCCGGGGGGAGAGCAGGCAGCACCCATGTTTCCTCTACCCCGGGGGGAGAGCAAGCAGCACCCACGTTTCCTCTCCCAGAGAGCAGGCAGCACCCATGTTTCCTCTACCCCGGGGGGGAGAGCAGGCAGCACCCATGTTTCCTCTCCCAGAGAGCAGGCAGCACCCATGTTTCCTCTCCCAGAGAGCAGGCAGCACCCATGTTTCCTCTCCCAGAGAGCAGGCAGCACCCATGTTTCCTCTCCCAGAGAGCAGGCAGCATCCATGTTTCCTCTCCCAGAGAGCAGGCAGCACCCATGTTTTCTCTCCCAGAGAACAGGCAGCATCCATATTTCTTGTCACTTGTGTTGGAGTCTCCCCTCAACAGAGGGCAGCACTGGCAGAAGCTTCGTACATTAATTTTTCCCTAGGCGAAATAATATTTCTGTATTTTCCCAGTTTCCTGTATTGCCTTTATTTTTCCCTTTTGTTATACACACTCTCCCTCTCTATCACTCATAACCCAGGTCCATGTCTGATTCATACTCCTGGTCCATGCCTGGTTCATGGACCTGGTACATATCCCTGGTCCATGTCTGGTTCATATTTCCATCGGGAACAGAAGCCATGCAAATCACTTCCCTGAGTATGGAAATTGGCAAAATTGAATCTGCATGATCTCTCGCTAATACCTATTAACTTTAAACCAGATGGCACCTATAAACTGAAATATACATGATACAGTACTCTCACTTGCAAATGGTATATGAATGCACTCACATAACATACACGAATTATTATTATTATGAGGAATCACTAAATCCGGAAGGATCACAAAGAATTATGAGCCATGAAAAATGATCCGATAAAGTGGAAGGTTGCTTCAATCCCTATAATATGGAGCCCCTGAAGAGGACCAAGCCTCCCCCTCCTCCAGAAGGATAACGACAAGAGGAAAAACAAGAAAAGAGAACGACTGGCCACAATCCGTTTTCATTACAGAAAATGGACTCGAATTGATGGCTACGCTTTTAACTCTTAACTTTCTTGCCGGTTCAATTGTCTAAGGTAGTGCACGCGCTATGTTTCACCCACTGGTGCCTAAAACGAGTACCCAAACTGGTGTTTAACTGGTGGCCGAACTGGTACTCAGACTGGAACTCGCGCCGATAATTACGTTGTACCCCAAACTCTTAGAAAAATTGGTACCCAAATTGGTGCCGAAATGGTACTCATATTGTACGTAGACTCTTGTAAATGAGGTGAGGGAGACTAACAGCTCTTTGTAAATGAGCTGGAGCATTAGCTCTCAGTCCGTATTTTATCCACATTAAAACAACACTCGTGTTTCACCAAGGCTGGGGGACTAAAAGAACAAAAACATGTTCATCATTCATTCAATAGTTTTCTTGCCAGAAATGTTCAGAAATCCTAATTTAAGCGACCTTCAGACTGCAACATCCTCATCCATCCTTCAGACTGCAGGTTCTGTACTCCCAACCTCCAGAACTGTAACATCCTCACCCATCCTTCAGAGTACGTAAACACCGTCTTCCAATTTCTGCGCTCCCAATTCTCTGCATAACATTGGCACCACATATTGCACTCAAACATGAGAGTGTAAATGGAAATGTTAATCAGCTGCCTTGTTCTAATGTTGTAAAACCATTGACAAAGAGGTGAGAAACACTAGGTTTCGTTACACAAATAACCCGCACATAAAAGAGAAGCTTATGACTATGTTTCGGTACAATTTGGACCATTTACAAATCACACTAGGTTTCATCTTGGGAATTAAGATCAGGTTAAAAGCAGTAATAAACATCTCAGGTCAACACCACAATGTATGCTAAATATAATTACTTCCTCCTGTCTTCAAGACTTGTGCTCAAGAAGCGTCAAAGTTTTTCTTTTATGAATCCTTTCAAGAGTCCCTTGCAAGATCGTGGTTACTTGTAGTCAAGACAAGGGTAAGAGGTCATACCTGAGCGCCACCAGGAGAGTGAAGAACAGTCACCATGAAGGTAGGTAGACGAGGATGCACACAGGCGACAAGTTCTTACAATTAGGTCACCAAGAGTTGGTATCCATCACAACACTCTTAATACAAAACTGGTTTTGTGCACGCGAAGCACCCTCGACAATTCACCAGCAGGGCGAAGGAACTATCACCAGAATCAGTGCCCAGGTGAGCCAAGGAAGTAACTAGGCGTTAGCGAGAGCGAGTGCTACCTACTCCTGTACCTGGTGTGGAAGACACTAACCTAAGGCGACCCTAGTTTCCATGTCGGCCGGAATTACTGAGGCTTCGTGACGCAGGCATGTTGTGTGGGTTCACAGTCAGGGAAGCAAGGTGGGACAAAGTTTAGCTTCATTTTAGTTACATAAAACTAGAACTCTGTCTTTGTTCGCCATTTTAAACACTCGGTATCTAACATTATTAAATTTAATCCGTCATTTTTAATTTGCTAGTGTCGCCACCAATTTTATATTGCATAAATTATAATCACAATATAAGTTATTTGAAGATCATTTTTCAAAAATGAAAATTGTGTATCTATGCAGTATTACACACACAGTTTAATTTAGGAATTAAAGTATCCTTGATTGGTATATCT